>NC_090373.1:9586407-9900157 GCF_036365525.1 Heterodontus francisci
CAGAACAATACAGTAAACAGAGTCTATTGAAACAGAACAATACAGTAAACAGAGTCTATTGAAACGGAACAATACAGTAAACAGAGTCTATTTAAACAGAACAACACAGTAAACAGAGTCTATTTGAACAGAACAATACAGTAAACAGAGTCTATTGAAACAGAACAATATAGTAAACAGAGTCTATTTGAACAGAACAATACAGTAAACAGAGTCTATTTAAACAGAACAATACAGTAAACAGAGTCGATTTAAACTGAACACTACAGTAAACAGAGTCTATTGAAACAGAACAATACAGTAAACAGAGACTATTTAAACAGAACAATACAGTAAACAGTGTCAATTTAAACAGCACACTACGGTAAACAGAGTCTATTTAAACAGAACAATACAGTAAACAGAGTCTAGTTAAACAGAACAATACAGTAAACAGTGTCTATTTAAACAGAACAATACAGTAAACAGAGTCTATTGAAACAGCACACTGCAGTAAACAGAGTCTGTTTAAACAGAACAATACAGTAAACAGAGTCTATTGAAAAAGAACAATACAGTAAACAGAGATTATTGAAACAGAACAATACAGTAAACAGAGACTATTTAAACAGAATAATAAAGTAAACAGAGTCTATTTAAACAGAACAAAACAGTAAACAGAGTCAATTGAAACAGAACAATACAGTAAACAGAGACTATTGAAACAGAACAATACAGGAAACAGAGTCTATTTAAACAGAACAATACAGTAAACAGTGTCTATTTAAACAGAACAATACAGTAAACAGAGTCTATTGAAACAGCACACTGCAGTAAACAGAGTCTATTTGAACAGAACAATACAGTAAACAGAGTCTATTTAAACAGCACACTGCAGCAAACAGAGTATATTTAAACAGAACAATACAGTAAACAGAGTCTATTTAAACAGAACAATACAGTAAACAGAGTCTATTGAAACAGAACACTACAGTAAACAGAGTCTATTTAAACAGAACAATACAGTAAACAGAGTCTATTTAAACAGAACACTACAGTAAACAGAGTCTACTTAAACAGAACAATACAGTAAACAGAGTCTATTGAAACAGAACAATACAGTAAACAGAGTCGATTTAAACAGAACAATACAGTAAACAGAGTCTATTGAAACAGAACAATACAGTAAACAGAGTCTATTTAAACAGAACAATACAGTAACCAGAGTCTATTTGAACCGAACAATACAGTTAACAGAGTCTATTGAAACAGAACAATACAGTAAACAGAGTCTATTTGAACGGAACAATACAGTAAACAGAGTCTATTTAAATAGAACAATACAGTAAACAGAGTCTATTTAAACAGAACACTACAGTAAACAGAGTCTATTTAAACAGAACAATATAGTAAACAGAGTCTATTGAAACAGAACAATACAGTAAACAGTGTCTATTTAAACAGAACAATACAGTAAACAGAGTCTATTTAAACAGAACACTACAGTAAACAGAGTCTATTTAAACAGAACAATACAGTAAACAGAGTCTATTGAAACAGAACAATACAGTAAAAAGCGTCTATTTAAACAGAACAATACAGTAAACAGAGTCTATTTAAACAGCACACTGCAGTAAACAGAGTCTATTTAAACAGAACAATACAGTAAACAGAGTCTATTTAAACAGAACAATACAGTAAACAGAGACTATTTAAACAGAACAATACAGTAATCAGTGTCTATTTAAACAGGACACTACGGTAAACAGAGTCTATTTAAGCAGAACAATACAGTAAACAGAGTCTATTTAAACAGAACAATACAGTAAACAGTGTCTATTTAAACAGAACAATACAGTAAACAGAGTCTATTGAAACAGCACACTGCAGTAAACAGAGTCTATTTAAACAGAACAATACAGTAAACAGAGTCTATTGAAACAGAACAATACAGTAAACAGAGACTATTGAAACAGAACAATACAGTAAACAGAGTCTATTGAAACAGAACAATACAGTAAACAGAGTCGATTTAAACAGAACAATACAGTAAACAGAGTCTATTGAAACAGAACTATACAGTAAACAGAGTCTATTGAAACAGAATCATACAGTAAACAGAGTCTATTTGAACAGAACAATACAGTAAACAGAGTCTATTGAAACAGAACAATACAGTAAACAGAGTCTATTTGAACAGAACAATACAGTAAACAGAGTCTATTTAAACAGAACAATACAGTAAACAGAGTCTATTTAAACAGAACAATACAGTAAACAGAGTCTATTGAAACAGAACAATACAGTAAACAGTGTCTATTTAAACAGAACAATACAGTAAACAGAGTCTATTTAAACAGCACACAGCAGTAAACTCAGTCTATTTAAACAGAACAATACAGTAAACAGAATCTATTGAAACAGAACAATACAGTAAACAGAGTCTATTGAAACAGAACACTACAGTAAACAGAGTCTATTTAAACAGAACAATACAGTAAACAGAGTCTATTTAAACAGAACACTACAGTAAACAGAGTCTACTTAAACAGAACAATACAGTAAACAGAGTCTATTGAAACAGAACAATACAGTAAACAGATTCTATTGAAACAGAACAATACAGTAAACAGAGTCGATTTAAACAGAACAATAAAGTAAACAGAGTCTATTGAAACAGAACAATACAGTAAACAGAGTCTATTTAAACAGAACAATACAGTAAACAGAGTCTATTTGAACAGAACAATACAGTAAACAGAGTCTATTGAAACAGAACAATACAGTAAACAGAGTCTATTTGAACAGAACAATACAGTAAACAGAGTCTATTTAAACAGAACAATACAGTAAACAGAGTCTATTGAAACAGAACACTACAGTAAACAGAGTCTATTTAAACAGAACAATACAGTAAACAGAGTCTATTGAAACAGAACAATACAGTAAACAGTGTCTATTTAAACAGAACAATACAGTAAACAGAGTCTATTTAAACAGAACTCTACAGTAAACAGAGTCTATTGAAACAGAACAATACAGTAAACAGTGTCTATTTAAACAGAACAATACAGTAAACAGAGTCTATTTAAACTGCACACTGCAGTAAACAGAGTCTATTTAAACAGAACAATGCAGTAAACAGAGTCTATTGAAACAGAACAATACAGTAAACAGAGACTATTTAAACAGAACAATACAGTAAACAGTGTCTATTTAAACAGCACACTACGGTAAACAGAGTCTATTCAAGCAGAACAATACAGTAAACAGAGTCTATTTAAACAGAACAATACAGTAAACAGTGTCTATTTAAACAGAACAATACAGTAAACAGAGTCTATTGAAACAGCACACTGCACTAAACAGAGTCTATTTAAACAGAACAATACAGTAATCAGAGTCGATTTAAACAATACAATACAGTAAACAGAGTCTATTGAAACAGAACAATACAGTAAACAGAGTCTATTGAAACAGAACAATACAGTAAACAGAGTCTATTGAAACGGAACAATACAGTAAACAGAGTCTATTTAAACAGAACAACACAGTAAACAGAGTCTATTTGAACAGAACAATACAGTAAACAGAGTCTATTGAAACAGAACAATATAGTAAACAGAGTCTATTTGAACAGAACAATACAGTAAACAGAGTCTATTTAAACAGAACAATACAGTAAACAGAGTCGATTTAAACTGAACACTACAGTAAACAGAGTCTATTGAAACAGAACAATACAGTAAACAGAGACTATTTAAACAGAACAATACAGTAAACAGTGTCTATTTAAACAGCACACTACGGTAAACAGAGTCTATTTAAACAGAACAATACAGTAAACAGAGTCTAGTTAAACAGAACAATACAGTAAACAGTGTCTATTTAAACAGAACAATACAGTAAACAGAGTCTATTGAAACAGCACACTGCAGTAAACAGAGTCTGTTTAAACAGAACAATACAGTAAACAGAGTCTATTGAAAAAGAACAATACAGTAAACAGAGATTATTGAAACAGAACAATACAGTAAACAGAGACTATTTAAACAGAATAATAAAGTAAACAGAGTCTATTTAAACAGAACAAAACAGTAAACAGAGTCAATTGAAACAGAACAATACAGTAAACAGAGACTATTGAAACAGAACAATACAGGAAACAGAGTCTATTTAAACAGAACAATACAGTAAACAGTGTCTATTTAAACAGAACAATACAGTAAACAGAGTCTATTGAAACAGCACACTGCAGTAAACAGAGTCTATTTGAACAGAACAATACAGTAAACAGAGTCTATTTAAACAGCACACTGCAGCAAACAGAGTATATTTAAACAGAACAATACAGTAAACAGAGTCTATTTAAACAGAACAATACAGTAAACAGAGTCTATTGAAACAGAACACTACAGTAAACAGAGTCTATTTAAACAGAACAATACAGTAAACAGAGTCTATTTAAACAGAACACTACAGTAAACAGAGTCTACTTAAACAGAACAATACAGTAAACAGAGTCTATTGAAACAGAACAATACAGTAAACAGAGTCGATTTAAACAGAACAATACAGTAAACAGAGTCTATTGAAACAGAACAATACAGTAAACAGAGTCTATTTAAACAGAACAATACAGTAACCAGAGTCTATTTGAACCGAACAATACAGTTAACAGAGTCTATTGAAACAGAACAATACAGTAAACAGAGTCTATTTGAACGGAACAATACAGTAAACAGAGTCTATTTAAATAGAACAATACAGTAAACAGAGTCTATTTAAACAGAACACTACAGTAAACAGAGTCTATTTAAACAGAACAATATAGTAAACAGAGTCTATTGAAACAGAACAATACAGTAAACAGTGTCTATTTAAACAGAACAATACAGTAAACAGAGTCTATTTAAACAGAACACTACAGTAAACAGAGTCTATTTAAACAGAACAATACAGTAAACAGAGTCTATTGAAACAGAACAATACAGTAAAAAGCGTCTATTTAAACAGAACAATACAGTAAACAGAGTCTATTTAAACAGCACACTGCAGTAAACAGAGTCTATTTAAACAGAACAATACAGTAAACAGAGTCTATTTAAACAGAACAATACAGTAAACAGAGACTATTTAAACAGAACAATACAGTAATCAGTGTCTATTTAAACAGGACACTACGGTAAACAGAGTCTATTTAAGCAGAACAATACAGTAAACAGAGTCTATTTAAACAGAACAATACAGTAAACAGTGTCTATTTAAACAGAACAATACAGTAAACAGAGTCTATTGAAACAGCACACTGCAGTAAACAGAGTCTATTTAAACAGAACAATACAGTAAACAGAGTCTATTGAAACAGAACAATACAGTAAACAGAGACTATTGAAACAGAACAATACAGTAAACAGAGTCTATTGAAACAGAACAATACAGTAAACAGAGACTATTGAAACAGAACAATACAGTAAACAGAGTCTATTTAAACAGAACAATACAGTAAACAGAGTCTATTTAAACAGAACAATACAGTAAACAGTGTCCATTTAAACAGAACAATACAGTAAACAGAGTCTATTGAAACAGCACACTGCAGTAAACAGAGTCTATTTAAACAGAACAATACAGTAAACAGAGTCTATTTAAACAGCACACTGCAGTAAACAGAGTCTATTTAAACAGAACAATACAGTAAACAGAGTCTTTTTAAAAAGAACAGTACAGTAAACAGAGTCTATTGAAACAGAACAATACAGTAAACAGTATCTATTTAAACAGCACACTGCAGTAAACAGTGTCTATTTAAACAGAACAATACAGTAAACAGAGTCTATTTAAACAGAACACTACAGTAAACAGAGTCTACTTAAACAGAACAATACAGTAAACAGTTTCTATTTAAACAGAACAATACAGTAAACAGAGTCTATTGAAACAGCACACTGCAGTAAACAGAGTCTATTTAAACAGAACAATACAGTAAACAGAGTCTATTTAAACAGCACACTGCAGTAAACAGAGTCTATTTAAACAGAACAATACAGTAAACAGAGTCTATTTAAACAGCACACTGCAGTAAACAGTGTCTATTTAAACAGAAAAATACAGTAAACAGAGTCTATTTAAACAGAACACTACAGTAAACAGAGTCTATTGAAACAGAACAATACAGTAAACAGTGTCTATTTAAACAGAACAATACAGTAAACAGAGTCTATTGAAACAGCACACTGCAGTAAACAGAGTCTATTTAAACAGAACAATACAGTAAACAGAGTCTATTTAAACAGCACACTGCAGTAAACAGAGTCTATTTAAACAGAACAATACAGTAAACAGAGTCTATTTAAACAGAACAATACAGTAAACAGAGTCTATTGAAACAGAACAATACAGTAAACAGTATCTATTTAAACAGCACACTGCAGTAAACAGTGTCTATTTAAACAGAACAATAAAGTAAACAGAGTCTATTTGAACAGAACACTACAGTAAACAGAGTCTATTTAAACAGAACAAAACAGTAAACAGAGTCTATTGAAACAGAACAATACAGTAAACAGAGTCTATATGAACAGCACACTGCAGTAAACAGAGTCTATTTAAACAGAACAATACAGTAAACAGAGTCTATTGAAACAGAACAATACAGTAAACAGAGACTATTTAAGCAGAATAATACAGTAAACAGAGTCTATTGAAACAGAACAATAAAGTAAACAGAGTCTATTTAAGCAGAATAATACAGTAAACAGAGTCTATTTAAACAGAACAATACAGTAAACAGAGTATATTTAAACAGAACACTACAGTAAACATAGTCTATTTAAACAGAACAATACAGTAAACAGAGTCTATTGAAACTGAACAATAAAGTAAACAGAGTCTATTTAAACAGAACACTACAGTAAACAGAGTCTATTTAAACAGAACAATACAGTAAACAGAGTCTATTTAAACAGCACACTGCAGTAAACAGAGTCTATTTAAACAGAACAATACAGTAAACAGAGTCTATTGAAACAGAACAATATAGTAAACCGAGACTATTTAAACAGAACAATACAGTAAACAGAGACTATTTAAACAGAATAATACAGTAAACAGACTCTATTGAAACAGAACAATACAGTAAACAGAGTCTATTTAAACAGAATAATACAGTAAACAGAGTCCATTTAAACAGAACAATACAGTAAACAGAGTCTATTTAAACAGACCAATACAGTAAACAGAGTCTATTGAAACAGAACAATACAGTAAACAGAGACTATTGAAACAGAACACTGCAGTAAACAGAGACTATTTAAACAGAATAATACAGTAAACAGAGTCTATTTAAACAGAACACTACAGTAAACAGAGTCTATTTAAACAGAACAATACAGTAAACAGAGTCTATTGAAACAGAACAGTACAGTAAACAGTGTCTATTGAAACAGAACAATACAGTAAACAGAGTCTATTTAAACAGAACACTACAGTAAACAGAGTCTATTTAAACAGAACAATACAGTAAACAGAGTGTATTTAAACAGAACACTACAGTAAACAGAGTCTATTTAAACAGAACAATACAGTAAACAGAGTCTATTTAAACAGAACACTACAGTAAACGGAGTCTATTTAAACAGAACACTACAGTAAACAGTGTCTATTTAAACAGAACAATACAGTAAACAGAGTCTATTGAAACAGAACACTACAGTAAACAATGTCTATTTAAACAGAACAAAACAGTAAAATGAGTCTATTTAAACAGAACACTACAGTAAACAGAGTCTATTTAAACAGAACAATACAGTAAACAGAGTCTATTTAAACAGAACACTACAGTAAACAGAGTCTATTTAAACAGAACAATACAGTAAACAGACTCTATTTAAACAGAACACTACAGTAAACAGAGTCTATTTAAACTGAACACTAAAGTAAACAGAGTCTATTTAAACAGAACAATACAGTAAACAGAGTCTACTTAAACAGAACAATACAGTAAACAGAGTCTATTGAAACAGAACAATACAGTAAACAGAGTCTATTTAAACAGAACAATACAGTAAACAGAGTCTATTTAAACAGAACACTACAGTAAACAGAGTCTTTTGAAACAGAACAATACAGTAAACAGAGACTATTTAAACAGAATAATACAGTAAACAGAGTCTATTGAAAGAGAACAATACAGTAAACAGAGTCCATTTAAACAGAACAACACAGTAAACAAATTCTATTTAAACAGAATAATACAGTAAACAGAGTCTATTGAAACAGAACAATACAGTAAACAGAGTCTATTTAAACAGAACAATACAGTAAACAGAGTCTACTTAAACAGATTAATACAGTAAACAGAGTCTATTTAAACAGAATAATACAGTAAACAGAGTCTATTGAAACAGAACAATACAGTAAACAGAGACTATTTAAACAGAATAATACAGTAAACAGAGTCTATTGAAACAGAACAATACAGTAAACAGAGTCTATTGAAACAGAACAATACAGTAAACAGAGACTATTTAAACAGAATAATACAGTAAACAGAGTCTATTGAAACAGAACAATACAGTAAACAGAGACTATTTAAACAGAATAATACAGTAAACAGAGTCTATTGAAACAGAACAATACAGTAAATAGAGACTATTTAAATAGAATAATACAGTAAACAGAGTCTATTGAAACAGAACAATACAGTAAACAGAGAGTATTTAAACAGAATAATACAGTAAACAGAGTCTATTGAAACAGAACAATACAGTAAACAGTGTCTATTTAAACAGAACAATACAGTAAACAGAGTCTATTTAAACAGAACACTACAGTAAACAGAGTCTATTTAAACAGAACAATACAGTAAACAGTGTCTATTGAAACAGAACAATACAGTAAACAGTGTCTATTTAAACAGAACAATACAGTAAACAGAGTCTATTTAAACAGCACACTGCAGTAAACAGAGTCTATTTAAACAGAACAATACAGTAAACAGAGTCTATTGAAACAGAACAATACAGTAAACAGAGACTATTTAAACAGAACAATACAGTAAACAGTGTCTATTTAAACAGCACACTACGGTAAACAGTGTCTATTTAAACAGAACAATACAGTAAACAGAGTCTATTTAAACAGAACAATACAGTAAACAGTGTCTATTTAAACAGAACAATACAGTAAACAGAGTCTATTTAAACAGAACAATACAGTAAACAGAGTCTATTTAAACAGCACACTGCAGTAAACAGAGTCTATTGAAAAAGAACAATACAGTAAACAGAGACAATTTAAACAGAATAATACAGTAAACAGAGTCTACTGAAACAGAACAATACAGTAAACAGAGTCTATTTAAACAGAATAATACAGTAAACAGAGTCTATTTAAACAGAACAATACAGTAAACAGAGTCTATGTAAACAGAACACTGCAGTAAACAGAGTCTATTTAAACAGAACAATACAGTAATCAGAGTCTATTGAAACAGAACAATACAGTAAACAGAGTCTATTTAAACAGAACAATACAGTAAATAGAGACTATTTAAACAGAATAATACAGTAAACAGAGTCTATTGAAACAGAACAATACAGTAAACAGAGAGTATTTAAACAGAATAATACAGTAAACAGAGTCTATTGAAACAGAACAATACAGTAAACAGTGTCTATTTAAACAGAACAATACAGTAAACAGAGTCTATTTAAACAGAACACTACAGTAAACAGAGTCTATTTAAACAGAACAATACAGTAAACAGTGTCTATTCAAACAGAAAAATACAGTAAACAGTGTCTATTTAAACAGAACAATACAGTAAACAGAGTCTATTTAAACAGCACACTGCAGTAAACAGAGTCTATTTAAACAGAACAATACAGTAAACAGAGTCTATTGAAACAGAACAATACAGTAAACAGAGACTATTTAAACAGAACAATACAGTAAACAGTGTCTATTTAAACAGCACACTACGGTAAACAGTGTCTATTTAAACAGAACAATACAGTAAACAGAGTCTATTTAAACAGAACAATACAGTAAACAGTGTCTATTTAAACAGAACAATACAGTAAACAGAGTCTATTGAAACAGCACACTGCAGTAAACAGAGTCTATTTAAACAGAACAATACAGTAAACAGAGTCTATTTAAACAGAACAATACAGTAAACAGAGTCGATTGAAACAGAACAATACAGTAAACAGAGTCTATTTAAACAGCACACTGCAGTAAACTGAGTCTATTTAAACAGAACAATACAGTAAACAGTGTCTATTTAAACAGCACACTACGGTAAACAGAGTCTATTTAAACAGAACAATACAGTAAACAGAGTCTATTTAAACAGAACAATGCAGTGAACAGTGTCTATTTAAACAGAACACTACAGTAAACAGAGTCTATTTAAACAGAACAATACAGTAAACAGTGTCTATTCAAACAGAAAAATACAGTAAACAGTGTCTATTTAAACAGAACAATACAGTAAACAGAGTCTATTTAAACAGCACACTGCAGTAAACAGAGTCTATTTAAACAGAACAATACAGTAAACAGAGTCTATTGAAACAGAACAATACAGTAAACAGAGACTATTTAAACAGAACAATACAGTAAACAGTGTCTATTTAAACAGCACACTACGGTAAGCAGTGTCTATTTAAACAGAACAATACAGTAAACAGAGTCTATTTAAACAGAACAATACAGTAAACAGTGTCTATTTAAACAAAACAATACAGTAAACAGAGTCTATTGAAACAGCACACTGCAGTAAACAGAGTCTATTTAAACAGAACAATACAGTAAACAGAGTCTATTTAAACAGAACAATACAGTAAACAGAGTCGATTGAAACAGAACAATACAGTAAACAGAGTCTATTTAAACAGCACACTGCAGTAAACTGAGTCTATTTAAACAGAACAATACAGTAAACAGTGTCTATTTAAACAGCACACTACGGTAAACAGAGTCTATTTAAACAGAACAATACAGTAAACAGAGTCTATTTAAACAGAACAATACAGTGAACAGTGTCTATTTAAACAGAACAATACAGTAAAAAGAGTCTTTTGAAACATCACACTGCAGTAAACAGAGTCTATTTAAACAGAACAATACAGTAAACAGAGTCTATTTAAACAGAACAATACAGTAAACAGAGTCTATTGAAACAGAACAATACAGTAAACAGAGACTATTTAAACAGAACACTACAGTAAACAGAGTATATTTAAACAGAACAATACAGTAAACAGAGACTATTTAAACAGAACACTACAGTAAACAGAGTCTATGTAAACAGCACACTGCAATAAACAGAGTCTATTTAAACAGAACAATACAGTAAACAGAGTCTATTTAAACAGAACAATACAGTAAACAGAGTCTATTGAAACAGAACAATACAGTAAACAGTATCTATTTAAACAGCACACTGCAGTAAACAGTGTCTATTTAAACAGAACAATACAGTAAACAGAGTCTATTTAAACAGAACACTACAGTCAACAGAGTCTATTTAAACAGAACAATACAGTAAACAGAGTCTATTGAAACAGAACAATACAGTAAACAGTGTCTATTTAAACAGAACAATACAGGAAACAGAGTCTATGTAAGCAGAACACTGCAGTAAACAGAGTCTATTTAAACAGAACAATACAGTAAACAGAGTCTATTGAAACAGAACAATACAGTAAACAGAGTCTATTTAAACAGAACACTACAGTAAACAGAGTCTATTTAAACAGAACAATACAGTAAACAGAGTCTATTGAAACAGAACAATACAGTAAACAGAGTCTATTTAAACAGCACACTGCAGTAAACAGAGTCTATTGAAACAGAAATATACAGTAAACAGAGACTATTTAAACAGAATAATACAGTAAACAGAGTCTACTGAAACAGAACAATACAGTAAACAGAGTCTATTTAAACTGAATAATACAGTAAACAGAGTCTATTTAAACAGAACAATACAGTAAACAGAGTCTATGTAAACAGAACACTGCAGTAAACAGAGTCTATTTAAACAGAACAATACAGTAAACAGAGTCTATTGAAACAGAACAATACAGTAAACAGAGTCTATTTAAACAGAACACGACAGTAAACAGAGTCTATTTAAACAGAACAATACAGTAAACAGAGTCTATTTAAACAGCACACTGCAGTAAACAGAGTCTATTTAAACAGAACAATACAGTAAACAGAGTCTATTGAAACAGAACAATACAGTAAACAGAGTCTATTTAAACAGAACAATACAGTAAACAGAGACTATTTAAACAGAATAATACAGTAAACAGAGTCTATTGAAACAGAACAATACAGTAAACAGAGTCTATTGAAACAGAACAATACAGTAAACAGAGACTATTTAAACAGAATAATACAGTAAACAGAGTCTATTTAAACAGAACACTACAGTAAACAGAGTCTATTTAAACAGAACAATACAGTAAACAGAGTCTATTGAAACAGAACAATACAGTAAACAGTGTCCATTTAAACAGAACACTACAGTAAACAGAGTCTATTTAAACAGAACAATACAGCAAACAGAGTCTATTTAAACAGAACAATACAGTAAACAGAGTCTATTTAAACAGAACACTACAGTAAACAGAGTCTATTTAAATAGAACAATACAGTAAACAGAGTCTATTTAAACAGAACACTACAGTAAACAGTGTCGATTTGAACAGAACAATACAGTAAACGGAGTCTATTTAAACAGAATAATACAGTAAACAGAGTCTATTTAAACAGAATAATACAGTAAACAGAGTCTATTGAAACAGAACAATACAGTAAACAGAGTCTATTGAAACAGAACAATACAGTAAACAGAGTCTATTTAAACAGAACAATACAGTAAACAGAGACTATTTAAACAGAATAATACAGTAAACAGAGTCTATTGAAACAGAACAATACAGTAAACAGAGACTATTTAAACAGAATAATACAGTAAACAGAGTCTATTGAAACAGAACAATACAGTAAACAGAGACTATTTAAACAGAATAATACAGTAAACAGAGTCTATTGAAACAGAACAATACAGTAAACAAAGACTATTTAAACAGAATAATACAGTAAACAGAGTCTATTGAAACAGAATAATACAGTAAACAGAGTCTATTTAAACAGAATAATACAGTAAACAGAGTCTATTGAAACAGAACAATACAGTAAACAGAGTCTATTGAAACAGAACAATACAGTAAACAGAGACTATTTAAACAGAACAATACAGTAAACAGAGTCTATTTAAACAGAACAATACAGTAAACAGAGTCTATTTAAACAGAATAATACAGTAAACAGAGTCTATTTAAACAGAACAATACAGTAAACAGAGTCTATTTAAACAGCATAATACAGTAAACAGAGTCTATTTAAACAGAACAATACAGTAAACAGAGTCTATTGAAACAGAACAATACAGTAAACAGAGTCTATTTAAACAGAATAATACAGTAAACAGAGTCTATTGAAACAGAACAATCAGGTAAACAGAGACTAATTAAACAGAATAATACAGTATACAGATTCTATTTAAACAGAAGAATACAGTAAACAGAGTCTATTAAAACAGAACAATACAGTAAACAGAGTCTATTTAAACAGAACAAAACAGTAAACAGAGTCTATTTAAACAGAACAATACAGTAAACAGAGACTATTTAAGCAGAATAATACAGTAAACAGAGTATATTTAAACAGAATAATACAGTAAACAGAGTCTATTTAAACAGAACTATACAGTAAACAGAGTCTATTAAAACAGAACAATACAGTAAACAGAGTCTATTGAAACAGAACAATACAGTAAACAGAGTCTATTGAAACAGAACAATACAGTAAACAGAGACTATTTAAACAGAATAATACAGTAAACAGAGTCTATTGAAACAGAACAATACAGTAAACAGAGACTATTTAAACAGAATAATACAGTAAACAGAGTCTATTGAAACAGAACAATACAGTAAACAGAGACTATTTAAACAGAACAATACAATAAACAGAGTCTATTTAAACAGAACAATACAGTAAACAGAGTCTATTTCAACAGAATAATACAGTAAACAGAGTCTATTGAAACAGAACAATACAGTAAACAGAGTCTATTGAAACAGAACAATACAGTAAACAGAGACTATTTAAACAGAATAATACAGTAAACAGAGTCTATTGAAACAGAACAATACAGTAAACAGAGACTATTTAAACAGAATAATACAGTAAACAGAGTCTATTGAAACAGAACAATACAGTAAATAGAGACTATTTAAATAGAATAATACAGTAAACAGAGTCTATTGAAACAGAACAATACAGTAAACAGAGAGTATTTAAACAGAATAATACAGTAAACAGAGTCTATTGAAACAGAACAATACAGTAAACAGTGTCTATTTAAACAGAACAATACAGTAAACAGAGTCTATTTAAACAGAACACTACAGTAATCAGAGTCTATTTAAACAGAACAATACACTAAACAGTGTCTATTGAAACAGAACAATACAGTAAACAGTGTCTATTTAAACAGAACAATACAGTAAACAGAGTCTATTTAAACAGCACACTGCAGTAAACAGAGTCTATTTAAACAGAACAATACAGTAAACAGAGTCTATTGAAACAGAACAATACAGTAAACAGAGACTATTTAAACAGAACAATACAGTAAACAGTGTCTATTTAAACAGCACACTACGGTAAACAGTGTCTATTTAAACAGAACAATACAGTAAACAGAGTCTATTTAAACAGAACAATACAGTAAACAGTGTCTATTTAAACAGAACAATACAGTAAACAGAGTCTATTTAAACAGAACAATACAGTAAACAGAGTCTATTTAAACAGCACACTGCAGTAAACAGAGTCTATTGAAAAAGAACAATACAGTAAACAGAGACTATTTAAACAGAATAATACAGTAAACAGAGTCTATGTAAACAGAACACTGCAGTAAACAGAGTCTATTTAAACAGAACAATACAGTAAACAGAGTCGATTGAAACAGAACAATACAGTAAACAGAGTCTATTTAAACAGAACACTACAGTAAACAGAGTCTATTTAAACAGAACAATACAGTAAACAGAGTCTATTTAAACAGCACACTGCAGTAAACAGAGTCTATTTAAACAGAACAATACAGTAAACAGAGTCTATTGAAACAGAACAATACAGTAAACAGAGTCTATTTAAACAGAACAATACAGTAAACAGAGACTATTTAAACAGAATAATACAGTAAACAGAGTCTATTGAAACAGAACAATACAGTAAACAGAGTCTATTGAAACAGAACAATACAGTAAACAGAGACTATTTAAACAGAATAATACAGTAAACAGAGACTATTTAAACAGAACACTACAGTAAACAGAGTCTATTTAAACAGAACAATACAGTAAACAGAGTCTATTGAAACAGAACAATACAGTAAACAGTGTCCATTTAAACAGAACACTACAGTAAACAGAGTCTATTTAAACAGAACAATACAGCAAACACAGTCTATTTAAACAGAACAATACAGTAAACAGAGTCTATTTAAACAGAACACTACAGTAAACAGAGTCTATTTAAATAGAACAATACAGTAAACAGAGTCTATTTAAACAGAACACTACAGTAAACAGTATCGATTTGAACAGAACAATACAGTAAACGGAGTCTATTTAAACAGAATAATACAGTAAACAGAGTCTATTTAAACAGAATAATACAGTAAACAGACTCTATTGAAACAGAACAATACAGTAAACAGAGTCTATTGAAACAGAACAATACAGTAAACAGAGTCTATTTAAACAGAACAATAAAGTAAACAGAGACTATTTAAACAGAATAATACAGTAAACAGAGTCTATTGAAACAGAACAATACAGTAAACAGAGACTATTTAAACAGAATAATACAGTAAACAGAGTCTATTGAAACAGAACAATACAGTAAACAGAGACTATTTAAACAGAATAATACAGTAAACAGAGTCTATTGAAACAGAACAATACAGTAAACAAAGACTATTTAAACAGAATAATACAGTAAACAGAGTCTATTGAAACAGAATAATACAGTAAACAGAGTCTATTTAAACAGAATAATACAGTAAACAGAGTCTATTGAAACAGAACAATACAGTAAACAGAGTCTATTGAAACAGAACAATACAGTAAACAGAGACTATTTAAACAGAACAATACAGTAAACAGAGTCTATTTAAACAGAACAATACAGTAAACAGAGACTATTTAAACAGAATAATACAGTAAACAGAGTCTATTTAAACAGAACAATACAGTAAACAGAGTCTATTTAAACAGAATAATACAGTAAACAGAGTCTATTTAAACAGAACAATACAGTAAACAGAGTCTATTGAAACAGAACAATACAGTAAACAGAGTCTATTTAAACAGAATAATACAGTAAACAGAGTCTATTGAAACAGAACAATCAGGTAAACAGAGACTAATTAAACAGAATAATACAGTATACAGATTCTATTTAAACAGAAGAATACAGTAAACAGAGTCTATTAAAACAGAACAATACAGTAAACAGAGTCTATTTAAACAGAACAAAACAGTAAACAGAGTCTATTTAAACAGAACAATACAGTAAACAGAGACTATTTAAGCAGAATAATACAGTAAACAGAGTATATTTAAACAGAATAATACAGTAAACAGAGTCTATTTAAACAGAACTATACAGTAAACAGAGTCTATTAAAACAGAACAATACAGTAAACAGAGTCTATTGAAACAGAACAATACAGTAAACAGAGTCTATTGAAACAGAACAATACAGTAAACAGAGACTATTTAAACAGAATAATACAGTAAACAGAGTCTATTGAAACAGAACAATACAGTAAACAGAGACTATTTAAACAGAATAATACAGTAAACAGAGTCTATTGAAACAGAACAATACAGTAAACAGAGACTATTTAAACAGAACAATACAATAAACAGAGTCTATTTAAACAGAACAATACAGTAAACAGAGTCTATTTCAACAGAATAATACAGTAAACAGAGTCTATTGAAACAGAACAATACAGTAAACAGAGTCTATTGAAACAGAACAATACAGTAAACAGAGACTATTTAAACAGAATAATACAGTAAACAGAGTCTATTGAAACAGAACAATACAGTAAACAGAGACTATTTAAACAGAATAATACAGTAAACAGAGTCTATTGAAACAGAACAATACAGTAAATAGAGACTATTTAAATAGAATAATACAGTAAACAGAGTCTATTGAAACAGAACAATACAGTAAACAGAGAGTATTTAAACAGAATAATACAGTAAACAGAGTCTATTGAAACAGAACAATACAGTAAACAGTGTCTATTTAAACAGAACAATACAGTAAACAGAGTCTATTTAAACAGAACACTACAGTAAACAGAGTCTATTTAAACAGAACAATACACTAAACAGTGTCTATTGAAACAGAACAATACAGTAAACAGTGTCTATTTAAACAGAACAATACAGTAAACAGAGTCTATTTAAACAGCACACTGCAGTAAACAGAGTCTATTTAAACAGAACAATACAGTAAACAGAGTCTATTGAAACAGAACAATACAGTAAACAGAGACTATTTAAACAGAACAATACAGTAAACAGTGTCTATTTAAACAGCACACTACGGTAAACAGTGTCTATTTAAACAGAACAATACAGTAAACAGAGTCTATTTAAACAGAACAATACAGTAAACAGAGTCTATTTAAACAGAACAATACAGTAAACAGAGTCTATTTAAACAGCACACTGCAGTAAACAGAGTCTATTGAAAAAGAACAATACAGTAAACAGAGACTATTTAAACAGAATAATACAGTAAACAGAGTCTACTGAAACAGAACAATACAGTAAACAGAGTCTATTTAAACAGAATAATACAGTAAACAGAGTCTATTTAAACAGAACAATACAGTAAACAGAGTCTATGTAAACAGAACACTGCAGTAAACAGAGTCTATTTAAACAGAACAATACAGTAATCAGAGTCTATTGAAACAGAACAATACAGTAAACAGAGTCTATTTAAACAGAACAATACAGTAAATAGAGACTATTTAAACAGAATAATACAGTAAACAGAGTCTATTGAAACAGAACAATACAGTAAACAGAGAGTATTTAAACAGAATAATACAGGAAACAGAGTCTATTGAAACAGAACAATACAGTAAACAGTGTCTATTTAAACAGAACAATACAGTAAACAGAGTCTATTTAAACAGAACACTACAGTAAACAGAGTCTATTTAAACAGAACAATACAGTAAACAGTGTCTATTCAAACAGAACAATACAGTAAACAGAGTCTATTGAAACAGAACAATACAGTAAACAGAGACTATTTAAACAGAACAATAGAGTAAACAGTGTCTATTTAAACAGCACACTACGGTAAACAGTGTCTATTTAAACAGAACAATACAGTAAACAGAGTCTATTTAAACAGAACAATACAGTAAACAGTGTCTATTTAAACAGAACAATACAGTAAACAGAGTCTATTGAAACAGCACACTGCAGTAAACAGAGTCTATTTAAACAGAACAATACAGTAAACAGAGTCTATTTAAACAGAACAATACAGTAAACAGAGTCGATTGAAACAGAACAATACAGTAAACAGAGTCTATTTAAACAGCACACTGCAGTAAACTGTTTCTATTTAAACAGAACAATACAGTAAACAGTGTCTATTTAAACAGCACACTACGGTAAACAGAGTCTATTTAAACAGAACAATACAGTAAACAGAGTCTATTTAAACAGAACAATACAGTGAACAGTGTCTATTTAAACAGAACAATACAGTAAAAAGAGTCTTTTGAAACATCACACTGCAGTAAACAGAGTCTATTTAAACAGAACAATACAGTAAACAGAGTCTATTTAAACAGAACAATATAGTAAACAGAGGCTATTGAAACAGAACAATACAGTAAACAGAGACTATTTAAACAGAACACTACAGTAAACAGAGTATATTTAAACAGAACAATACAGTAAACAGAGACTATTTAAACAGAACACTACAGTAAACAGAGTCTATTTAAACAGCACACTGCAGTAAACAGAGTCTATTTAAACAGAACAATACAGTAAACAGAGTCTCTTTAAACAGAACAATACAGTAAACAGAGTCTATTGAAACAGAACAATACAGTAAACAGTATCTATTTAAACAGCACACTGCAGTAAACAGTGTCTATTTAAACAGAACAATACAGTAAACAGAGTCTATTTAAACAGAACACTACAGTAAACAGAGTCTATTTAAACAGAACAATACAGTAAACAGAGTCTATTGAAACAGAATAATACAGTAAACAGTGTCTATTTAAACAGAACAATACAGGAAACAGAGTCTATGTAAGCAGAACACTGCAGTAAACAGAGTCTATTTAAACAGAACAATACAGTAAACAGAGTCTATTGAAACAGAACAATACAGTAAACAGAGTCTATTTAAACAGAACACTACAGTAAACAGAGTCTATTTAAACAGAACAATACAGTAAACAGAGTCTATTGAAACAGAACAATACAGTAAACAGAGTCTATTTAAACAGCACACTGCAGTAAACAGAGTCTATTGAAACAGAACAATAAAGTAAACAGAGACTATTTAAACAGAATAATACAGTAAACAGAGTCTACTGAAACAGAACAATACAGTAAACAGAGTCTATTTAAACAGAATAATACAGTAAACAGAGTCTATTTAAACAGAACAATACAGTAAACAGAGTCTATGTAAACAGAACACTGCAGTAAACAGAGTCTATTTAAACAGAACAATACAGTAAACAGAGTCTATTGAAACAGAACAATACAGTAAACAGAGTCTATTTAAACAGAACACTACAGTAAACAGAGTCTATTTAAACAGAACAATACAGTAAACAGAGTCTATTTAAACAGCACACTGCAGTAAACAGAGTCTATTTAAACAGAACAATACAGTAAACAGAGTCTATTGAAACAGAACAATACAGTAAACAGAGTCTATTTAAACAGAACAATACAGTAAACAGAGACTATTTAAACAGAATAATACAGTAAACAGAGTCTATTGAAACAGAACAATACAGTAAACAGAGTCTATTGAAACAGAACAATACAGTAAACAGAGACTATTTAAACAGAATAATACAGTAAACAGAGTCTATGTAAACAGAACACTACAGTAAACAGAGTCTATTTAAACAGAACAATACAGTAAACAGAGTCTATTGAAACAGAACAATACAGTAAACAGAGTCTATTTAAACAGAACAATACAGTAAACAGAGTCTATTTAAACAGAACACTACAGTAAACAGAGTCTATTTAAACAGAACAATACAGCAAACAGAGTCTATTTAAACAGAACAATACAGTAAACAGAGTCTATTGAAACAGAACAATACAGTAAACAGTGTCTATTTAAACAGAACAATACAGTAAACAGAGTCTATTTAAACAGCACACTGCAGTAAACAGAGTCTATTTAAACAGAACAATACAGTAAACAGAGTCTATTGAAACAGAACAATACAGTAAACAGAGACTATTTAAACAGAACAATACAGTAAACAGTGTCTATTTAAACAGCACACTACGGTAAACAGTGTCTATTTAAACAGAACAATACAGTAAACAGAGTCTATTTAAACAGAACAATACAGTAAACAGTGTCTATTTAAACAGAACAATACAGTAAACAGAGTCTATTTAAACAGAACAATACAGTAAACAGAGTCTATTTAAACAGCACACTGCAGTAAACAGAGTCTATTGAAAAAGAACAATACAGTAAACAGAGACTATTTAAACAGAATAATACAGTAAACAGAGTCTATGTAAACAGAACACTGCAGTAAACAGAGTCTATTTAAACAGAACAATACAGTAAACAGAGTCTATTGAAACAGAACAATACAGTAAACAGAGTCTATTTAAACAGAACACTACAGTAAACAGAGTCTATTTAAACAGAACAATACAGTAAACAGAGTCTATTTAAACAGCACACTGCAGTAAACAGAGTCTATTTAAACAGAACAATACAGTAAACAGAGTCTATTGAAACAGAACAATACAGTAAACAGAGTCTATTTAAACAGAACAATACAGTAAACAGAGACTATTTAAACAGAATAATACAGTAAACAGAGTCTATTGAAACAGAACAATACAGTAAACAGAGTCTATTGAAACAGAACAATACAGTAAACAGAGACTATTTAAACAGAATAATACAGTAAACAGAGTCTATTTAAACAGAACACTACAGTAAACAGAGTCTATTGAAACAGAACAATACAGTAAACAGTGTCCATTTAAACAGAACACTACAGTAAACAGAGTCTATTTAAACGGAACAATACAGCAAACAGAGTCTATTTAAACAGAACAATACAGTAAACAGAGTCTATTTAAACAGAACACTACAGTAAACAGAGTCTATTTAAATAGAACAATACAGTAAACAGAGTCTATTTAAACAGAACACTACAGTAAACAGTGTCGATTTGAACAGAACAATACAGTAAACGGAGTCTATTTAAACAGAATAATACAGTAAACAGAGTCTATTTAAACAGAATAATACAGTAAACAGACTCTATTGAAACAGAACAATACAGTAAACAGAGTCTATTGAAACAGAACAATACAGTAAACAGAGTCTATTTAAACAGAACAATACAGTAAACAGAGACTATTTAAACAGAATAATACAGTAAACAGAGTCTATTGAAACAGAACAATACAGTAAACAGAGACTATTTAAACAGAATAATACAGTAAACAGAGTCTATTGAAACAGAACAATACAGTAAACAGAGACTATTTAAACAGAATAATACAGTAAACAGAGTCTATTGAAACAGAACAATACAGTAAACAAAGACTATTTAAACAGAATAATACAGTAAACAGAGTCTATTGAAACAGAATAATACAGTAAACAGAGTCTATTTAAACAGAATAATACAGTAAACAGAGTCTATTGAAACAGAACAATACAGTAAACAGAGTCTATTGAAACAGAACAATACAGTAAACAGAGACTATTTAAACAGAACAATACAGTAAACAGAGTCTATTTAAACAGAACAATACAGTAAACAGAGTCTATTTAAACAGAATAATACAGTAAACAGAGTCTATTTAAACAGAACAATACAGTAAACAGAGTCTATTTAAACAGAATAATACAGTAAACAGAGTCTATTTAAACAGAACAATACAGTAAACAGAGTCTATTGAAACAGAACAATACAGTAAACAGAGTCTATTTAAACAGAATAATACAGTAAACAGAGTCTATTGAAACAGAACAATCAGGTAAACAGAGACTAATTAAACAGAATAATACAGTATACAGATTCTATTTAAACAGAAGAATACAGTAAACAGAGTCTATTAAAACAGAACAATACAGTAAACAGAGTCTATTTAAACAGAACAAAACAGTAAACAGAGTCTATTTAAACAGAACAATACAGTAAACAGAGACTATTTAAGCAGAATAATACAGTAAACAGAGTATATTTAAACAGAATAATACAGTAAACAGAGTCTATTTAAACAGAACTATACAGTAAACAGAGTCTATTAAAACAGAACAATACAGTAAACAGAGTCTATTGAAACAGAACAATACAGTAAACAGAGTCTATTGAAACAGAACAATACAGTAAACAGAGACTATTTAAACAGAATAATACAGTAAACAGAGTCTATTGAAACAGAACAATACAGTAAACAGAGACAATTTAAACAGAATAATACAGTAAACAGAGTCTATTGAAACAGAACAATACAGTAAACAGAGACTATTTAAACAGAACAATACAATAAACAGAGTCTATTTAAACAGAACAATACAGTAAACAGAGTCTATTTCAACAGAATAATACAGTAAACAGAGTCTATTGAAACAGAACAATACAGTAAACAGAGTCTATTGAAACAGAACAATACAGTAAACAGAGACTATTTAAACAGAATAATACAGTAAACAGAGTCTATTGAAACAGAACAATACAGTAAACAGAGACTATTTAAACAGAATAATACAGTAAACAGAGTCTATTGAAACAGAACAATACAGTAAATAGAGACTATTTAAATAGAATAATACAGTAAACAGAGTCTATTGAAACAGAACAATACAGTAAACAGAGAGTATTTAAACAGAATAATACAGTAAACAGAGTCTATTGATACAGAACAATACAGTAAACAGTGTCTATTTAAACAGAACAATACAGTAAACAGAGTCTATTTAAACAGAACACTACAGTAAACAGAGTCTATTTAAACAGAACAATACACTAAACAGTGTCTATTGAAACAGAACAATACAGTAAACAGTGTCTATTTAAACAGAACAATACAGTAAACAGAGTCTATTTAAACAGCACACTGCAGTAAACAGAGTCTATTTAAACAGAACAATACAGTAAACAGAGTCTATTGAAACAGAACAATACAGTAAACAGAGACTATTTAAACAGAACAATACAGTAAACAGTGTCTATTTAAACAGCACACTACGGTAAACAGTGTCTATTTAAACAGAACAATACAGTAAACAGAGTCTATTTAAACAGAACAATACAGTAAACAGTGTCTATTTAAACAGAACAATACAGTAAACAGAGTCTATTTAAACAGAACAATACAGTAAACAGAGTCTATTTAAACAGCACACTGCAGTAAACAGAGTCTATTGAAAAAGAACAATACAGTAAACAGAGACTATTTAAACAGAATAATACAGTAAACAGAGTCTACTGAAACAGAACAATACAGTAAACAGAGTCTATTTAAACAGAATAATACAGTAAACAGAGTCTATTTAAACAGAACAATACAGTAAACAGAGTCTATGTAAACAGAACACTGCAGTAAACAGAGTCTATTTAAACAGAACAATACAGTAATCAGAGTCTATTGAAACAGAACAATACAGTAAACAGAGTCTATTTAAACAGAACAATACAGTAAATAGAGACTATTTAAACAGAATAATACAGTAAACAGAGTCTATTGAAACAGAACAATACAGTAAACAGAGAGTATTTAAACAGAATAATACAGGAAACAGAGTCTATTGAAACAGAACAATACAGTAAACAGTGTCTATTTAAACAGAACAATACAGTAAACAGAGTCTATTTAAACAGAACACTACAGTAAACAGAGTCTATTTAAACAGAACAATACAGTAAACAGTGTCTATTCAAACAGAACAATACAGTAAACAGAGTCTATTGAAACAGAACAATACAGTAAACAGAGACTATTTAAACAGAACAATAGAGTAAACAGTGTCTATTTAAACAGCACACTACGGTAAACAGTGTCTATTTAAACAGAACAATACAGTAAACAGATTCTATTTAAACAGAACAATACAGTAAACAGTGTCTATTTAAACGGAACAATACAGTAAACAGAGTCTATTGAAACAGCACACTGCAGTAAACAGAGTCTATTTAAACAGAACAATACAGTAAACAGAGTCTATTTAAACAGAACAATACAGTAAACAGAGTCGATTGAAACAGAACAATACAGTAAACAGAGTCTATTTAAACAGCACACTGCAGTAAACTGAGTCTATTTAAACAGAACAATACAGTAAACAGTGTCTATTTAAACAGCACACTACGGTAAACAGAGTCTATTTAAACAGAACAATACAGTAAACAGAGTCTATTTAAACAGAACAATACAGTGAACAGTGTCTATTTAAACAGAACAATACAGTAAAAAGAGTCTTTTGAAACATCACACTGCAGTAAACAGAGTCTATTTAAACAGAACAATACAGTAAACAGAGTCTATTTAAACAGAACAATACAGTAAACAGAGTCTATTGAAACAGAACAATACAGTAAACAGAGACTATTTAAACAGAACACTACAGTAAACAGAGTATATTTAAACAGAACAATACAGTAAACAGAGACTATTTAAACAGAACACTACAGTAAACAGAGTCTATTTAAACAGCACACTGCAGTAAACAGAGTCTATTTAAACAGAACAATACAGTAAACAGAGTCTATTTAAACAGAACAATACAGTAAACAGAGTCTATTGAAACAGAACAATACAGTAAACAGTATCTATTTAAACAGCACACTGCAGTAAACAGTGTCTATTTAAACAGAACAATACAGTAAACAGAGTCTATTTAAACAGAACACTACAGTAAACAGAGTCTATTTAAACAGAACAATACAGTAAACAGAGTCTATTGAAACAGAATAATACAGTAAACAGAGTCTATTTAAACAGAACAATACAGTAAACAGAGTCTATTGAAACAGAACAATACAGTAAACAGAGTCTATTTAAACAGAACACTACAGTAAACAGAGTCTATTTAAACAGAACAATACAGTAAACAGAGTCTATTGAAACAGAACAATACAGTAAACAGAGTCTATTTAAACAGCACACTGCAGTAAACAGAGTCTATTGAAACAGAACAATACAGTAAACAGAGACTATTTAAACAGAATAATACAGTAAACAGAGTCTACTGAAACAGAACAATACAGTAAACAGAGTCTATTTAAACAGAATAATACAGTAAACAGAGTCTATTTAAACAGAACAATACAGTAAACAGAGTCTATGTAAACAGAACACTGCAGTAAACAGAGTCTATTTAAACAGAACAATACAGTAAACAGAGTCTATTGAAACAGAACAATACAGTAAACAGAGTCTATTTAAACAGAACACTACAGTAAACAGAGTCTATTTAAACAGAACAATACAGTAAACAGAGTCTATTTAAACAGCACACTGCAGTAAACAGAGTCTATTTAAACAGAACAATACAGTAAACAGAGTCTATTGAAACAGAACAATACAGTAAACAGAGCCTATTTAAACAGAACAATACAGTAAACAGAGACTATTTAAACAGAATAATACAGTAAACAGAGTCTATTGAAACAGAACAATACAGTAAACAGAGTCTATTGAAACAGAACAATACAGTAAACAGAGACTATTTAAACAGAATAATACAGTAAACAGAGTCTATTTAAACAGAACACTACAGTAAACAGAGTCTATTTAAACAGAACAATACAGTAAACAGAGTCTATTTAAACAGAACAATACAGTAAACAGAGTCTATTTAAACAGAACACTACAGTAAACAGAGTCTATTTAAACAGAACAATACAGCAAACAGAGTCTATTTAAACAGAACAATACAGTAAACAGAGTCTATTTAAACAGAACACTACAGTAAACAGAGTCTATTTAAATAGAACAATACAGTAAACAGAGTCTATTTAAACAGAACACTACAGTAAACAGTGTCGATTTGAACAGAACACTACAGTAAACGGAGTCTATTTAAACAGAATAATACAGTAAACAGAGTCTATTTAAACAGAATAATACAGTAAACAGACTCTATTGAAACAGAACAATACAGTAAACAGAGTCTATTGAAACAGAACAATACAGTAAACAGAGTCTATTTAAACAGAACAATACAGTAAACAGAGACTATTTAAACAGAATAATACAGTAAACAGAGTCTATTGAAACAGAACAATACAGTAAACAGAGACTATTTAAACAGAATAATACAGTAAACAGAGTCTATTGAAACAGAACAATACAGTAAACAGAGACTATTTAAACAGAATAATACAGTAAACAGAGTCTATTGAAACAGAACAATACAGTAAACAAAGACTATTTAAACAGAATAATACAGTAAACAGAGTCTATTGAAACAGAATAATACAGTAAAAAGAGTCTATTTAAACAGAATAATACAGTAAACAGAGTCTATTGAAACAGAACAATACAGTAAACAGAGTCTATTGAAACAGAACAATACAGTAAACAGAGACTATTTAAACAGAACAATACAGTAAACAGAGTCTATTTAAACAGAACAATACAGTAAACAGAGTCTATTTAAACAGAATAATACAGTAAACAGAGTCTATTTAAACAGAACAATACAGTAAACAGAGTCTATTTAAACAGAATAATACAGTAAACAGAGTCTATTTAAACAGAACAATACAGTAAACAGAGTCTATTGAAACAGAACAATACAGTAAACAGAGTCTATTTAAACAGAATAATACAGTAAACAGAGTCTATTGAAACAGAACAATCAGGTAAACAGAGACTAATTAAACAGAATAATACAGTATACAGATTCTATTTAAACAGAAGAATACAGTAAACAGAGTCTATTAAAACAGAACAATACAGTAAACAGAGTCTATTTAAACAGAACAAAACAGTAAACAGAGTCTATTTAAACAGAACAATACAGTAAACAGAGACTATTTAAGCAGAATAATACAGTAAACAGAGTATATTTAAACAGAATAATACAGTAAACAGAGTCTATTTAAACAGAACTATACAGTAAACAGAGTCTATTAAAACAGAACAATACAGTAAACAGAGTCTATTTAAACAGAACAATACAGTAAACAGAGTCTATTGAAACAGAACAATACAGTAAACAGAGACTATTTAAACAGAATAATACAGTAAACAGAGTCTATTGAAACAGAACAATACAGTAAACAGAGACTATTTAAACAGAATAATACAGTAAACAGAGTCTATTGAAACAGAACAATACAGTAAACAGAGACTATTTAAACAGAACAATACAGTAAACAGAGTCTACTTAAACAGAACAATACAGTAAACAGAGTCTATTTCAACAGAATAATACAGTAAACAGAGTCTATTTAAACAGAACAATACAGTAAACAGAGTCTATTGAAACAGAACAATCAGGTAAACAGAGACTAATTAAACAGAATAATACAGTATACAGATTCTATTTAAACAGAAGAATACAGTAAACAGAGTCTATTAAAACAGAACAATACAGTAAACAGAGTCTATTTAAAAAGAACAAAACAGTAAACAGAGTCTATTTAAACAGAACGATACAGTAAACAGAGACTATTTAAGCAGAATAATACAGTAAACAGAGTCTATTAAAACAGAACAATACAGTAAACAGAGTCTATTAAAACAGAACAATACAGTAAACAGAGTCTATTTAGACAGAACAATACAGTAAACAGAGTCTATTGAAACAGAACAATACAGTAAACAGAGACTATTTAAACAGAATAATAAAGTAAACAGAGTCTATTGAAACAGAACAATACAGTAAACAGAGACTATTTAAACAGAATAACACAGTAAACAGAGTCTATTGAAACAGAACAATACAGTAAACAGAGACTATTTAAACAGAACAATACAGTAAACAGAGTCTATTTAAACAGAACAATACAGTAAACAGAGTCTATTTCAACAGAATAATACAGTAAGCAGAGTCTATTTAAACAGAACAATACAGTAAACAGAGTCTATTTAAACAGAACAATACAGTAAACAGAGTCTATTGAAACAGAACAATCAGGTAAACAGAGACTAATTAAACAGAATAATACATAATACAGATTCTATTTAAACAGAAGAATACAGTAAACAGAGTCTATTAAAACAGAACAATACAGTAAACAGAGTCTATTTAAACAGAACAAAACAGTAAACAGAGTCAATTTAAACAGAACAATACAGTAAACAGAGACTATTTAAGCAGAATAATACAGTAAACAGAGTCTATTTAAACAGAATAATACAGTAAACAGAGTCTATTTAAACAGAACTATACAGTAAACAGAGTCTATTAAAACAGAACAATACAGTAAACAGAGTCTATTTAAACAGAACAATACAGTAAACAGAGTCTATTGCAACAGAACAATACAGTAAACAGAGACTATTTAAACAGAATAATACAGTAAACAGGGTCTATTGAAACAGAACAATACAGTAAACAGAGACTATTTAAACAGAATAATACAGTAAACAGAGTCTATTGAAACAGAACAATACAGTAAACAGAGACTATTTAAACAGAACAATACAGTAAACAGAGTCTATTTAAACAGAACAATACAGTAAACAGAGTCTATTTAAACAGAATAATACAGTAAACAGAGTCTATTTAAACAGAACAATACAGTAAACAGAGTCTATTGAAACAGAACAATAAGGTAAACAGAGACTATTGAAACAGAATAATACAGTAAACAGAGTCTATTTAAACAGAACAATACAGTAAACAGAGTCTATTGAAACAGAACAATACAGTAAACAGAGTCTATTGAAACAGAACAATACAGTAAACAGAGTCTATTTAAACAGAACACTACGGTAAACAGAGTCTATTTAAACAGAACAATACAGTAAACAGAGTCTATTGAAAAAGAACAATACAGTAAACAGAGTCTATTGAAACAGAACAATACAGTAAACAGAGTCTATTTGAACAGAACAATACAGTAAACAGAGTCTATTGAAACAGAACACTACAGTAAACAGAGTCTATTGAAACAGAACAGTACGGTAAACAGAGTCTATTTGAACAGAACAATACAGTAAACAGAGTCTATTGAAACAGAACAATACAGTAAACAGAGTCTATTTAAACAGAACAATACAGTAAACAGAGTCTATTTAAACAGAACAATACAGTAAACAGAGTCTATTTAAACTGCACACTGCAGTAAACAGAGTCTATTGAAACAGAACAATACAGTAAACAGATTCTATTGAAACAGAACAATACAGTAAACAGAGTCTATTTAAACAGAACAATACAGTAAACATTGTCTATTTAAACTGCACACTGCAGTAAACAGAGTCTATTTAAACAGAACAATACAGTAAACAGTGTCTATTTAAACAGAACAATACAGTAAACAGAGTCTTTTGAAACATCACACTGCAGTAAACAGAGTCTATTTAAACAGAACAATACAGTAAACAGAGTCTATTTAAACAGAACAATACAGTAAACAGAGTCTATTGAAACAGAACAATACAGTAAACAGAGACTATTTAAACAGAACACTACAGGAAACAGAGTCTATTGAAACAGAACACTACAGTAAACAGAGTCTATTTAAACAGAACAAAACAGTAAACAGAGTCTATTTAAACAGAACAAAACAGTAAACAGAGTCTATTGAAACAGAACAATACAGTAAACAGAGTCTATTGAAACAGAACAATACAGTAAACAGAGACTATTTAAACAGCATAATACAGTAAACAGAGTCTATTTAAACAGAACACTACAGTAAACAGAGTCTATTTAAACAGAACAATACAGTAAACAGAGTCTATTGAAACAGAACAATACAGTAAACAGTGTCTATTTAAACAGAACACTACAGTAAACAGAGTCTATTTAAACAGAACAATACAGCAAACAGAGTCTATTTAAACAGATCAATACAGTAAACAGAGTCTATTTAAACAGAACACTACAGTAAACAGAGTCTATTTAAATAGAACAATACAGTAAACAGAGTCTATTTAAACAGAACACTACAGTAAACAGTGTCGATTTGAACAGAACACTACAGTAAACGGAGTCTATTTAAACAGAATAATACAGTAAACAGAGTCTATTTAAACAGAATAATACAGTAAACAGACTCTATTGAAACAGAACAATACAGTAAACAGAGTCTATTGAAACAGAACAATACAGTAAACAGAGTCTATTTAAACAGAACAATACAGTAAACAGAGACTATTTAAACAGAATAATACAGTAAACAGAGTCTATTGAAACAGAACAATACAGTAAACAGAGACTATTTAAACAGAATAATACAGTAAACAGAGTCTATTTAAACAGAACAATACAGTAAACAGAGACTATTTAAACAGAACAAAACAGTAAACAGAGTCAATTTAAACAGAACAATACAGTAAACAGAGACTATTTAAGCAGAATAATACAGTAAACAGAGTCTATTTAAACAGAATAATACAGTAAACAGAGTCTATTTAAACAGAACTATACAGTAAACAGAGTCTATTAAAACAGAACAATACAGTAAACAGAGTCTATTTAAACAGAACAATACAGTAAACAGAGTCTATTGCAACAGAACAATACAGTAAACAGAGACTATTTAAACAGAATAATACAGTAAACAGAGTCTATTGAAACAGAACAATACAGTAAACAGAGACTATTTAAACAGAATAATACAGTAAACAGAGTCTATTGAAACAGAACAATACAGTAAACAGAGACTATTTAAACAGAACAATACAGTAAACAGAGTCTATTTAAACAGAACAATACAGTAAACAGAGTCTATTTAAACAGAATAATACAGTAAACAGAGTCTATTTAAACAGAACAATACAGTAAACAGAGTCTATTGAAACAGAACAATAAGGTAAACAGAGACTATTGAAACAGAATAATACAGTAAACAGAGTCTATTTAAACAGAACAATACAGTAAACAGAGTCTATTGAAACAGAACAATACAGTAAACAGAGTCTATTTAAACAGAACACTACAGTAAACAGAGTCTATTTAAACAGAACAATACAGTAAACAGAGTCTATTGAAAAAGAACAATACAGTAAACAGAGTCTATTGAAACAGAACAATACAGTAAACAGAGTCTATTTGAACAGAACAATACAGTAAACAGAGTCTATTGAAACAGAACACTACAGTAAACAGAGTCTATTGAAACAGAACAGTACGGTAAACAGAGTCTATTTGAACAGAACAATACAGTAAACAGAGTCTATTGAAACAGAACAATACAGTAAACAGAGTCTATTTAAACAGAACAATACAGTAAACAGAGTCTATTTAAACAGAACAATACAGTAAACAGAGTCTATTTAAACTGCACACTGCAATAAACAGAGTCTATTGAAACAGAACAATACAGTAAACAGATTCTATTGAAACAGAACAATACAGTAAACAGAGTCTATTTAAACAGAACAATACAGTAAACATTGTCTATTTAAACTGCACACTGCAGTAAACAGAGTCTATTTAAACAGAACAATACAGTAAACAGTGTCTATTTAAACAGAACAATACAGTAAACAGAGTCTTTTGAAACATCACACTGCAGTAAACAGAGTCTATTTAAACAGAACAATACAGTAAACAGAGTCTATTGAAACAGAACAATACAGTAAACAGTGTCTATTTAAACAGAACACTACAGTAAACAGAGACTATTTAAACAGAACACTACAGGAAACAGAGGCTATTGAAACAGAACACTACAGTAAACAGAGTCTATTTAAACAGAACAAAACAGTAAACAGAGTCTATTTAAACAGAACAAAACAGTAAACAGAGTCTATTGAAACAGAACAATACAGTAAACAGAGTCTATTGAAACAGAACAATACAGTAAACAGAGACTATTTAAACAGCATAATACAGTAAACAGAGTCTATTTAAACAGAACACTACAGTAAACAGAGTCTATTTAAACAGAACAATACAGTAAACAGAGTCTATTTAAACAGAACACTACAGTAAACAGAGTCTATTTAAATAGAACAATACAGTAAACAGAGTCTATTTAAACAGAACACTACAGTAAACAGTGTCGATTTGAACAGAACACTACAGTAAACGGAGTCTATTTAACCAGAATAATACAGTAAACAGAGTCTATTTAAACAGAATAATACAGTAAACAGACTCTATTGAAACAGAACAATACAGTAAACAGAGTCTATTGAAACAGAACAATACAGTAAACAGAGTCTATTTAAACAGAACAATACAGTAAACAGAGACTATTTAAACAGAATAATACAGTAAACAGAGTCTATTGAAACAGAACAATACAGTAAACAGAGACTATTTAAACAGAATAATACAGTAAACAGAGTCTATTGAAACAGAACAATACAGTAAACAGAGACTATTTAAACAGAATAATACAGTAAACAGAGTCTATTGAAACAGAACAATACAGTAAACAAAGACTATTTAAACAGAATAATACAGTAAACAGAGTCTATTTAAACAGAATAATACAGTAAACAGAGTCTATTGAAACAGAACAATACAGTAAACAGAGACTATTTAAACAGAACAATACAGTAAACAGAGGCTATTTAAACAGAACAATACAGTAAACAGAGTCTATTAAAACAGATCAATGCAGTAAACATAGTCTATTTAAACAGAACAAAACAGTAAACAGTCTCTATTTAAACAGAACAATACAGTAAACAGAGACTATTTAAGCAGAATAATACAGTAAACAGAGTATATTTAAACAGAATAATACAGTAAACAGAGTCTATTTAAACAGAACTATACAGTAAACAGAGTCTATTAAAACAGAACAATACAGTAAACAGAGTCTATTTAAACAGAATAATACAGTAAACAGAGTCTATTGAAACAGAACAATACAGCAAACAGAGTCTATTTAAACAGATCAATACAGTAAACAGAGTCTATTTAAACAGAACACTACAGTAAACAGAGTCTATTTAAATAGAACAATACAGTAAACAGAGTCTATTTAAACAGAACACTACAGTAAACAGTGTCGATTTGAACAGAACACTACAGTAAACGGAGTCTATTTAAACAGAATAATACAGTAAACAGAGTCTATTTAAACAGAATAATACAGTAAACAGACTCTATTGAAACAGAACAATACAGTAAACAGAGTCTATTGAAACAGAACAATACAGTAAACAGAGTCTATTTAAACAGAACAATACAGTAAACAGAGACTATTTAAACAGAATAATACAGTAAACAGAGTCTATTGAAACAGAACAATACAGTAAACAGAGACTATTTAAACAGAATAATACAGTAAACAGAGTCTATTTAAACAGAACAATACAGTAAACAGAGACTATTTAAACAGAACAAAACAGTAAACAGAGTCAATTTAAACAGAACAATACAGTAAACAGAGACTATTTAAGCAGAATAATACAGTAAACAGAGTCTATTTAAACAGAATAATACAGTAAACAGAGTCTATTTAAACAGAACTATACAGTAAACAGAGTCTATTAAAACAGAACAATACAGTAAACAGAGTCTATTTAAACAGAACAATACAGTAAACAGAGTCTATTGCAACAGAACAATACAGTAAACAGAGACTATTTAAACAGAATAATACAGTAAACAGAGTCTATTGAAACAGAACAATACAGTAAACAGAGACTATTTAAACAGAATAATACAGTAAACAGAGTCTATTGAAACAGAACAATACAGTAAACAGAGACTATTTAAACAGAACAATACAGTAAACAGAGTCTATTTAAACAGAACAATACAGTAAACAGAGTCTATTTAAACAGAATAATACAGTAAACAGAGTCTATTTAAACAGAACAATACAGTAAACAGAGTCTATTGAAACAGAACAATAAGGTAAACAGAGACTATTGAAACAGAATAATACAGTAAACAGAGTCTATTTAAACAGAACAATACAGTAAACAGAGTCTATTGAAACAGAACAATACAGTAAACAGAGTCTATTTAAACAGAACACTACAGTAAACAGAGTCTATTTAAACAGAACAATACAGTAAACAGAGTCTATTGAAAAAGAACAATACAGTAAACAGAGTCTATTGAAACAGAACAATACAGTAAACAGAGTCTATTTGAACAGAACAATACAGTAAACAGAGTCTATTGAAACAGAACACTACAGTAAACAGAGTCTATTGAAACAGAACAGTACGGTAAACAGAGTCTATTTGAACAGAACAATACAGTAAACAGAGTCTATTGAAACAGAACAATACAGTAAACAGAGTCTATTTAAACAGAACAATACAGTAAACAGAGTCTATTTAAACAGAACAATACAGTAAACAGAGTCTATTTAAACTGCACACTGCAATAAACAGAGTCTATTGAAACAGAACAATACAGTAAACAGATTCTATTGAAACAGAACAATACAGTAAACAGAGTCTATTTAAACAGAACAATACAGTAAACATTGTCTATTTAAACTGCACACTGCAGTAAACAGAGTCTATTTAAACAGAACAATACAGTAAACAGTGTCTATTTAAACAGAACAATACAGTAAACAGAGTCTTTTGAAACATCACACTGCAGTAAACAGAGTCTATTTAAACAGAACAATACAGTAAACAGAGTCTATTGAAACAGAACAATACAGTAAACAGTGTCTATTTAAACAGAACACTACAGTAAACAGAGACTATTTAAACAGAACACTACAGGAAACAGAGGCTATTGAAACAGAACACTACAGTAAACAGAGTCTATTTAAACAGAACAAAACAGTAAACAGAGTCTATTTAAACAGAACAAAACAGTAAACAGAGTCTATTTAAACAGAATAATACAGTAAACAGAGTCTATTGAAACAGAACAATACAGCAAACAGAGTCTATTTAAACAGATCAATACAGTAAACAGAGTCTATTTAAACAGAACACTACAGTAAACAGAGTCTATTTAAATAGAACAATACAGTAAACAGAGTCTATTTAAACAGAACACTACAGTAAACAGTGTCGATTTGAACAGAACACTACAGTAAACGGAGTCTATTTAAACAGAATAATACAGTAAACAGAGTCTATTTAAACAGAATAATACAGTAAACAGACTCTATTGAAACAGAACAATACAGTAAACAGAGTCTATTGAAACAGAACAATACAGTAAACAGAGTCTATTTAAACAGAACAATACAGTAAACAGAGACTATTTAAACAGAATAATACAGTAAACAGAGTCTATTGAAACAGAACAATACAGTAAACAGAGACTATTTAAACAGAATAATACAGTAAACAGAGTCTATTTAAACAGAACAATACAGTAAACAGTGTCTATTTAAACAGAACAATACAGTAAACAGAGTCTTTTGAAACATCACACTGCAGTAAACAGAGTCTATTTAAACAGAACAATACAGTAAACAGAGTCTATTGAAACAGAACAATACAGTAAACAGTGTCTATTTAAACAGAACACTACAGTAAACAGAGACTATTTAAACAGAACACTACAGGAAACAGAGGCTATTGAAACAGAACACTACAGTAAACAGAGTCTATTTAAACAGAACAATACAGTAAACAGAGTCTATTAAAACAGAACAATACAGTAAACAGAGTCTATTTAAACAGAATAATACAGTAAACAGAGTCTATTGAAACAGAACAATACAGCAAACAGAGTCTATTTAAACAGATCAATACAGTAAACAGAGTCTATTTAAACAGAACACTACAGTAAACAGAGTCTATTTAAATAGAACAATACAGTAAACAGAGTCTATTTAAACAGAACACTACAGTAAACAGTGTCGATTTGAACAGAACACTACAGTAAACGGAGTCTATTTAAACAGAATAATACAGTAAACAGAGTCTATTTAAACAGAATAATACAGTAAACAGACTCTATTGAAACAGAACAATACAGTAAACAGAGTCTATTGAAACAGAACAATACAGTAAACAGAGTCTATTTAAACAGAACAATACAGTAAACAGAGACTATTTAAACAGAATAATACAGTAAACAGAGTCTATTGAAACAGAACAATACAGTAAACAGAGACTATTTAAACAGAATAATACAGTAAACAGAGTCTATTTAAACAGAACAATACAGTAAACAGAGACTATTTAAACAGAACAAAACAGTAAACAGAGTCAATTTAAACAGAACAATACAGTAAACAGAGACTATTTAAGCAGAATAATACAGTAAACAGAGTCTATTTAAACAGAATAATACAGTAAACAGAGTCTATTTAAACAGAACTATACAGTAAACAGAGTCTATTAAAACAGAACAATACAGTAAACAGAGTCTATTTAAACAGAACAATACAGTAAACAGAGTCTATTGCAACAGAACAATACAGTAAACAGAGACTATTTAAACAGAATAATACAGTAAACAGAGTCTATTGAAACAGAACAATACAGTAAACAGAGACTATTTAAACAGAATAATACAGTAAACAGAGTCTATTGAAACAGAACAATACAGTAAACAGAGACTATTTAAACAGAACAATACAGTAAACAGAGTCTATTTAAACAGAACAATACAGTAAACAGAGTCTATTTAAACAGAATAATACAGTAAACAGAGTCTATTTAAACAGAACAATACAGTAAACAGAGTCTATTGAAACAGAACAATAAGGTAAACAGAGACTATTGAAACAGAATAATACAGTAAACAGAGTCTATTTAAACAGAACAATACAGTAAACAGAGTCTATTGAAACAGAACAATACAGTAAACAGAGTCTATTTAAACAGAACACTACAGTAAACAGAGTCTATTTAAACAGAACAATACAGTAAACAGAGTCTATTGAAAAAGAACAATACAGTAAACAGAGTCTATTGAAACAGAACAATACAGTAAACAGAGTCTATTTGAACAGAACAATACAGTAAACAGAGTCTATTGAAACAGAACACTACAGTAAACAGAGTCTATTGAAACAGAACAGTACGGTAAACAGAGTCTATTTGAACAGAACAATACAGTAAACAGAGTCTATTGAAACAGAACAATACAGTAAACAGAGTCTATTTAAACAGAACAATACAGTAAACAGAGTCTATTTAAACAGAACAATACAGTAAACAGAGTCTATTTAAACTGCACACTGCAATAAACAGAGTCTATTGAAACAGAACAATACAGTAAACAGATTCTATTGAAACAGAACAATACAGTAAACAGAGTCTATTTAAACAGAACAATACAGTAAACATTGTCTATTTAAACTGCACACTGCAGTAAACAGAGTCTATTTAAACAGAACAATACAGTAAACAGTGTCTATTTAAACAGAACAATACAGTAAACAGAGTCTTTTGAAACATCACACTGCAGTAAACAGAGTCTATTTAAACAGAACAATACAGTAAACAGAGTCTATTGAAACAGAACAATACAGTAAACAGTGTCTATTTAAACAGAACACTACAGTAAACAGAGACTATTTAAACAGAACACTACAGGAAACAGAGGCTATTGAAACAGAACACTACAGTAAACAGAGTCTATTTAAACAGAACAAAACAGTAAACAGAGTCTATTTAAACAGAACAAAACAGTAAACAGAGTCTATTGAAACAGAACAATACAGTAAACAGAGTCTATTGAAACAGAACAATACAGTAAACAGAGACTATTTAAACAGCATAATACAGTAAACAGAGTCTATTTAAACAGAACACTACAGTAAACAGAGTCTATTTAAACAGAACAATACAGTAAACAGAGTCTATTTAAACAGAACACTACAGTAAACAGAGTCTATTTAAATAGAACAATACAGTAAACAGAGTCTATTTAAACAGAACACTACAGTAAACAGTGTCGATTTGAACAGAACACTACAGTAAACGGAGTCTATTTAACCAGAATAATACAGTAAACAGAGTCTATTTAAACAGAATAATACAGTAAACAGACTCTATTGAAACAGAACAATACAGTAAACAGAGTCTATTGAAACAGAACAATACAGTAAACAGAGTCTATTTAAACAGAACAATACAGTAAACAGAGACTATTTAAACAGAATAATACAGTAAACAGAGTCTATTGAAACAGAATAATACAGTAAACAGAGTCTATTGAAACAGAACAATACAGTAAACAGAGACTATTTAAACAGAATAATACAGTAAACAGAGTCTATTGAAACAGAACAATACAGTAAACAAAGACTATTTAAACAGAATAATACAGTAAACAGAGTCTATTTAAACAGAATAATACAGTAAACAGAGTCTATTGAAACAGAACAATACAGTAAACAGAGACTATTTAAACAGAACAATACAGTAAACAGAGGCTATTTAAACAGAACAATACAGTAAACAGAGTCTATTAAAACAGATCAATGCAGTAAACATAGTCTATTTAAACAGAACAAAACAGTAAACAGTCTCTATTTAAACAGAACAATACAGTAAACAGAGACTATTTAAGCAGAATAATACAGTAAACAGAGTATATTTAAACAGAATAATACAGTAAACAGAGTCTATTTAAACAGAACTATACAGTAAACAGAGTCTATTAAAACAGAACAATACAGTAAACAGAGTCTATTTAAACAGAACAATACAGTAAACAGAGTCTATTGAAACAGAACAATACAGTAAACAGAGACTATTTAAACAGAATAATGCAGTAAACAGAGTCTATTGAAACAGAACAATACAGTAAACAGAGACTATTTAAACAGAATAATACAGTAAACAGAGTCTATTGAAACAGAACAATACAGTAAACAGAGACTATTTAAACAGAACAATACAGTAAACAGAGTCTATTTAAACAGAACAATACAGTAAACAGAGTCTATTTCAACAGAATAATACAGTAAACAGAGTCTATTTAAACAGAACAATACAGTAAACAGAGTCTATTGAAACAGAACAATCAGGTAAACAGAGACTAATTAAACAGAATAATACAGTATACAGATTCTATTTAAACAGAAGAATACAGTAAACAGAGTCTATTAAAACAGAACAATACAGTAAACAGAGTCTATTTAAACAGAACAAAACAGTAAACAGAGTCTATTTAAACAGAACGATACAGTAAACAGAGACTATTTAAGCAGAATAATACAGTAAACAGAGTCTATTAAAACAGAACAATACAGTAAACAGAGTCTATTAAAACAGAACAATACAGTAAACAGAGTCTATTTAAACAGAACAATACAGTAAACAGAGTCTATTGAAACAGAACAATACAGTAAACAGAGACTATTTAAACAGAATAATACAGTAAACAGAGTCTATTGAAACAGAACAATACAGTAAACAGAGACTATTTAAACAGAATAATACAGTAAACAGAGTCTATTTAAACAGAATAATACAGTAAACAGAGTCTATTGAAACAGAACAATACAGTAAACAGAGACTATTTAAACAGAATAATACAGTAAACAGAGACTATTGAAACAGAACAATACAGTAAACAGAGACTATTTAAACAGAACAATACAGTAAACAGAGTCTATTTAAACAGAACAATACAGTAAACAGAGTCAATTTCAACAGAATAATACAGTAAACAGAGTCTATTTAAACAGAACAATACAGTAAACAGAGTCTATTGAAACAGAACAATCAGGTAAACAGAGACTAATTAAACAGAATAATACAGTATACAGATTCTATTTAAACAGAAGAATACTGTAAACAGAGTCTATTAAAACAGAACAATACAGTAAACAGAGTCTATTTAAACAGAACAAAACAGTAAACAGAGTCTATTTAAACAGAACGATGCAGTAAACAGAGACTATTTAAGCAGAATAATACAGTAAACAGAGTCTATTAAAACAGAACAATACAGTAAACAGAGTCTATTAAAACAGAACAATACAGTAAACAGAGTCTATATAAACAGAACAATACAGTAAACAGAGTCTATTGAAACAGAACAATGCAGTAAACAGAGACTATTTAAACAGAATAATAAAGTAAACAGATTCTATTGAAACAGAACAATACAGTAAACAGAGACTATTTAAACAGAATAATACAGTAAACAGAGTCTATTGAAACAGAACAATACAGTAAACAGAGACTATTTAAACAGAACAATACAGTAAACAGAGTCTATTTAAACAGAACAATACAGTAAACAGAGTCTATTTAAACAGAATAATACAGTAAACAGAGTCTATTTAAACAGAACAATACAGTAAACAGAGACTATTTAAACAGAACAATACAGTAAACAGAGTCTATTTAAACAGAACAATACAGTAAACAGAGTCTATTTAAACAGAACAATACAGTAAACAGAGTCTATTGAAACAGAACAATCAGGTAAACAGAGACTAATTAAACAGAATAATACATTATACAGATTCTATTTAAACAGAAGAATACAGTAAACAGAGTCTATTAAAACAGAACAATACAGTAAACAGAGTCTATTTAAACAGAACAAAACAGTAAACAGTGTGAATTTAAACAGAACAATACAGTAAACAGAGACTATTTAAGCAGAATAATACAGTAAACAGAGTCTATTTAAACAGAATAATACAGTAAATAGAGTCTATTTAAACAGAACTATACAGTAAACAGAGTCTATTAAAACAGAACAATACAGTAAACAGAGTCTATTTAAACAGAACAATACAGTAAACAGAGTCTATTGCAACAGAACAATACAGTAAACAGAGACTATTTAAACAGAATAATACAGTAAACAGAGTCTATTGAAACAGAACAATACAGTAAACAGAGACTATTTAAACAGAATAATACAGTAAACAGAGTCTATTGAAACAGAACAATACAGTAAACAGAGACTATTTAAACAGAACAATACAGTAAACAGAGTCTATTTAAACAGAACAATACAGTAAACAGAGTCTATTTAAACAGAATAATACAGTAAACAGAGTCTATTTAAACAGAACAATACAGTAAACAGAGTCTATTGAAACAGAACAATAAGGTAAACAGAGACTATTGAAACAGAATAATACAGTAAACAGAGTCTATTTAAACAGAACAATACAGTAAACAGAGTCTATTGAAACAGAACAATACAGTAAACAGAGTCTATTTGAACAGAACAATACAGTAAACAGAGTCTATTGAAACAGAACACTACAGTAAACAGAGTCTATTGAAACAGAACAGTACGGTAAACAGAGTCTATTTGAACAGAACAATACAGTAAACAGAGTCTATTGAAACAGAACAATACAGTAAACAGAGTCTATTTAAACAGAACAATACAGTAAACAGAGTCTATTTAAACAGAACAATACAGTAAACAGAGTCTATTTAAACAGCACACTGCAGTAAACAGAGTCTATTGAAACAGAACAATACAGTAAACAGATTCTATTGAAACAGAACAATACAGTAAACAGAGTCTATTTAAACAGAACAATACAGTAAACATTGTCTATTTAAACTGCACACTGCAGTAAACAGAGTCTATTTAAACAGAACAATACAGTAAACAGTGTCTATTTAAACAGAACAATACAGTAAACAGAGTCTTTTGAAACATCACACTGCAGTAAACAGAGTCTATTTAAACAGAACAATACAGTAAACAGAGTCTATTGAAACAGAACAATACAGTAAACAGAGACTATTTAAACAGAACACTACAGTCAACAGAGTCTATTTAAACAGAACAATACAGTAAACAGAGACTATTTAAACAGAACACTACAGTAAACAGAGTCTACTTAAACAGCACACTGCAGTAAACAGAGTCTATTTAAACAGAACAATACAGTAAACAGAGTCTATTTAAACAGAACAATACAGTAAACAGAGTCTATTGAAACAGAACAATACAGTAAACAGAGTCTATTTAAACAGAATAATACAGTAAACAGAGTCTATTGAAACAGAACAATAGAGTAAACAGAGTCTATTTAAACAGAACAATACAGTAAACAGAGTCTATTTAAACAGAATAATACAGTAAACAGAGTCTATTTAAACAGAATAATACAGTAAACAGACTCTATTGAAACAGAACAATACAGTAAACAGAGTCTATTGAAACAGAACAATACAGTAAACAGAGACTATTTAAACAGAATAATACAGTAAACAGAGTCTATTGAAACAGAACAATACAGTAAACAGAGACTATTTAAACAGAATAATACAGTAAACAGAGTCTATTGAAACAGAACAATACAGTAAACAGAGACTATTTAAACAGAATAATACAGTAAACAGAGTCTATTGAAACAGAATAATACAGTAAACAGAGTCTATTTAAACAGAATAATACAGTAAACAGATTCTATTAAAACAGAACAATACAGTAAACAGAGTCTATTGAAACAGAACAATAGAGTAAACAGAGACTATTTAAACAGAACAATACAGTAAACAGAGTCTATTTAAACAGAACAATACAGTAAACAGAGTCTATTTAAACAGAATAATGCAGTAAACAGAGTCTATTTAAACAGAACAAAACAGTAAACAGAGTCTATTTAAACAGAACAATACAGTAAACAGAGACTATTTAAGCAGAATAATACAGTAAACAGAGTATATTTAAACAGAATAATACAGTAAACAGAGTCTATTTAAACAGAACTATACAGTAAACAGAGTCTATTAAAACAGAACAATACAGTAAACAGAGTCTATTTAAACAGAACAATACAGTAAACAGAGTCTATTGAAACAGAACAATACAGTAAACAGAGACTATTTAAACAGAATAATACAGTAAACAGAGTCTATTGAAACAGAACAATACAGTAAACAGAGACTATTTAAACAGAATAATACAGTAAACAGAGTCTATTGAAACAGAACAATACAGTAAACAGAGACTATTTAAACAGAACAATACAGTAAACAGAGTCTATTTAAACAGAACAATACAGTAAACAGAGTCTATTTCAACAGAATAATACAGTAAACAGAGTCTATTTAAACAGAACAATACAGTAAACAGAGTCTATTGAAACAGAACAATCAGGTAAACAGAGACTAATTAAACAGAATAATACAGTATACAGATTCTATTTAAACAGAAGAATACAGTAAACAGAGTCTATTAAAACAGAACAATACAGTAAACAGAGTCTATTTAAACAGAACAAAACAGTAAACAGAGTCTATTTAAACAGAACGATACAGTAAACAGAGACTATTTAAGCAGAATAATACAGTAAACAGAGTCTATTAAAACAGAACAATACAGTAAACAGAGTCTATTAAAACAGAACAATACAGTAAACAGAGTCTATTTAAACAGAACAATACAGTAAACAGAGTCTATTGAAACAGAACAATACAGTAAACAGAGACTATTTAAACAGAATAATACAGTAAACAGAGTCTATTGAAACAGAACAATACAGTAAACAGAGACTATTTAAACAGAATAATACAGTAAACAGAGTCTATTTAAACAGAATAATACAGTAAACAGAGTCTATTGAAACAGAACAATACAGTAAACAGAGACTATTTAAACAGAATAATACAGTAAACAGAGACTATTGAAACAGAACAATACAGTAAACAGAGACTATTTAAACAGAACAATACAGTAAACAGAGTCTATTTAAACAGAACAATACAGTAAACAGAGTCTATTTCAACAGAATAATACAGTAAACAGAGTCTATTTAAACAGAACAATACAGTAAACAGAGTCTATTGAAACAGAACAATCAGGTAAACAGAGACTAATTAAACAGAATAATACAGTATACAGATTCTATTTAAACAGAAGAATACTGTAAACAGAGTCTATTAAAACAGAACAATACAGTAAACAGAGTCTATTTAAACAGAACAAAACAGTAAACAGAGTCTATTTAAACAGAACGATTCAGTAAACAGAGACTATTTAAGCAGAATAATACAGTAAACAGAGTCTATTAAAACAGAACAATACAGTAAACAGAGTCTATTAAAACAGAACAATACAGTAAACAGAGTCTATTTAAACGGAACAATACAGTAAACAGAGTCTATTGAAACAGAACAATGCAGTAAACAGAGACTATTTAAACAGAATAATAAAGTAAACAGATTCTATTGAAACAGAACAATACAGTAAACAGAGACTATTTAAACAGAATAATACAGTAAACAGAGTCTATTGAAACAGAACAATACAGTAAACAGAGACTATTTAAACAGAACAATACAGTAAACAGAGTCTATTTAAACAGAACAATACAGTAAACAGAGTCTATTTAAACAGAATAATACAGTAAACAGAGTCTATTTAAACAGAACAATACAGTAAACAGAGACTATTTAAACAGAACAATACAGTAAACAGAGTCTATTTAAACAGAACAATACAGTAAACAGAGTCTATTTAAACAGAACAATACAGTAAACAGAGTCTATTGAAACAGAACAATCAGGTAAACAGAGACTAATTAAACAGAATAATACATTATACAGATTCTATTTAAACAGAAGAATACAGTAAACAGAGTCTATTAAAACAGAACAATACAGTAAACAGAGTCTATTTAAACAGAACAAAACAGTAAACAGTGTGAATTTAAACAGAACAATACAGTAAACAGAGACTATTTAAGCAGAATAATACAGTAAACAGAGTCTATTTAAACAGAATAATACAGTAAACAGAGTCTATTTAAACAGAACTATACAGTAAACAGAGTCTATTAAAACAGAACAATACAGTAAACAGAGTCTATTTAAACAGAACAATACAGTAAACAGAGTCTATTGCAACAGAACAATACAGTAAACAGAGACTATTTAAACAGAATAATACAGTAAACAGAGTCTATTGAAACAGAACAATACAGTAAACAGAGACTATTTAAACAGAATAATACAGTAAACAGAGTCTATTGAAACAGAACAATACATTAAACAGAGACTATTTAAACAGAATAATACAGTAAACAGAGTCTATTGAAACAGAACAATACAGTAAACAGAGACTATTTAAACAGAACAATACAGTAAACAGAGTCTATTTAAACAGAACAATACAGTAAACAGAGTCTATTTCAACAGAATAATACAGTAAACAGAGTCTATTTAAACAGAACAATACAGTAAACAGAGTCTATTGAAACAGAACAATCAGGTAAACAGAGACTAATTAAACAGAATAATACAGTATACAGATTCTATTTAAACAGAAGAATACAGTAAACAGAGTCTATTAAAACAGAACAATACAGTAAACAGAGTCTATTTAAACAGAACAAAACAGTAAACAGAGTCTATTTAAACAGAACGATACAGTAAACAGAGACTATTTAAGCAGAATAATACAGTAAACAGAGTCTATTAAAACAGAACAATACAGTAAACAGAGTCTATTAAAACAGAACAATACAGTAAACAGAGTCTATTTAAACAGAACAATACAGTAAACAGAGTCTATTGAAACAGAACAATACAGTAAACAGAGACTATTTAAACAGAATAATACAGTAAACAGAGTCTATTGAAACAGAACAATACAGTAAACAGAGACTATTTAAACAGAATAATACAGTAAACAGAGTCTATTTAAACAGAATAATACAGTAAACAGAGTCTATTGAAACAGAACAATACAGTAAACAGAGACTATTTAAACAGAATAATACAGTAAACAGAGACTATTGAAACAGAACAATACAGTAAACAGAGACTATTTAAACAGAACAATACAGTAAACAGAGTCTATTTAAACAGAACAATACAGTAAACAGAGTCTATTTCAACAGAATAATACAGTAAACAGAGTCTATTTAAACAGAACAATACAGTAAACAGAGTCTATTGAAACAGAACAATCAGGTAAACAGAGACTAATTAAACAGAATAATACAGTATACAGATTCTATTTAAACAGAAGAATACTGTAAACAGAGTCTATTAAAACAGAACAATACAGTAAACAGAGTCTATTTAAACAGAACAAAACAGTAAACAGAGTCTATTTAAACAGAACGATGCAGTAAACAGAGACTATTTAAGCAGAATAATACAGTAAACAGAGTCTATTAAAACAGAACAATACAGTAAACAGAGTCTATTAAAACAGAACAATACAGTAAACAGAGTCTATTTAAACAGAACAATACAGTAAACAGAGTCTATTGAAACAGAACAATGCAGTAAACAGAGACTATTTAAACAGAATAATAAAGTAAACAGATTCTATTGAAACAGAACAATACAGTAAACAGAGACTATTTAAACAGAATAATACAGTAAACAGAGTCTATTGAAACAGAACAATACAGTAAACAGAGACTATTTAAACAGAACAATACAGTAAACAGAGTCTATTTAAACAGAACAATACAGTAAACAGAGTCTATTTAAACAGAATAATACAGTAAACAGAGTCTATTTAAACAGAACAATACAGTAAACAGAGACTATTTAAACAGAACAATACAGTAAACAGAGTCTATTTAAACAGAACAATACAGTAAACAGAGTCTATTTAAACAGAACAATACAGTAAACAGAGTCTATTTAAACAGAACAATACAGTAAACAGAGTCTATTGAAACAGAACAATCAGGTAAACAGAGACTAATTAAACAGAATAATACATTATACAGATTCTATTTAAACAGAAGAATACAGTAAACAGAGTCTATTAAAACAGAACAATACAGTAAACAGAGTCTATTTAAACAGAACAAAACAGTAAACAGTGTGAATTTAAACAGAACAATACAGTAAACAGAGACTATTTAAGCAGAATAATACAGTAAACAGAGTCTATTTAAACAGAATAATACAGTAAACAGAGTCTATTTAAACAGAACTATACAGTAAACAGAGTCTATTAAAACAGAACAATACAGTAAACAGAGTCTATTTAAACAGAACAATACAGTAAACAGAGTCTATTGCAACAGAACAATACAGTAAACAGAGACTATTTAAACAGAATAATACAGTAAACAGAGTCTATTGAAACAGAACAATACAGTAAACAGAGACTATTTAAACAGAATAATACAGTAAACAGAGTCTATTGAAACAGAACAATACAGTAAACAGAGACTATTTAAACAGAACAATACAGTAAACAGAGTCTATTTAAACAGAACAATACAGTAAACAGAGTCTATTTAAACAGAATAATACAGTAAACAGAGTCTATTTAAACAGAACAATACAGTAAACAGAGTCTATTGAAACAGAACAATAAGGTAAACAGAGACTATTGAAACAGAATAATACAGTAAACAGAGTCTATTTAAACAGAACAATACAGTAAACAGAGTCTATTGAAACAGAACAATACAGTAAACAGAGTCTATTTGAACAGAACAATACAGTAAACAGAGTCTATTGAAACAGAACACTACAGTAAACAGAGTCTATTGAAACAGAACAGTACGGTAAACAGAGTCTATTTGAACAGAACAATACAGTAAACAGAGTCTATTGAAACAGAACAATACAGTAAACAGAGTCTATTTAAACAGAACAATACAGTAAACAGAGTCTATTTAAACAGAACAATACAGTAAACAGAGTCTATTTAAACAGCACACTGCAGTAAACAGAGTCTATTGAAACAGAACAATACAGTAAACAGATTCTATTGAAACAGAACAATACAGTAAACAGAGTCTATTTAAACAGAACAATACAGTAAACATTGTCTATTTAAACTGCACACTGCAGTAAACAGAGTCTATTTAAACAGAACAATACAGTAAACAGTGTCTATTTAAACAGAACAATACAGTAAACAGAGTCTTTTGAAACATCACACTGCAGTAAACAGAGTCTATTTAAACAGAACAATACAGTAAACAGAGTCTATTGAAACAGAACAATACAGTAAACAGAGACTATTTAAACAGAACACTACAGTCAACAGAGTCTATTTAAACAGAACAATACAGTAAACAGAGACTATTTAAACAGAACACTACAGTAAACAGAGTCTACTTAAACAGCACACTGCAGTAAACAGAGTCTATTTAAACAGAACAATACAGTAAACAGAGTCTATTTAAACAGAACAATACAGTAAACAGAGTCTATTGAAACAGAACAATACAGTAAACAGAGTCTATTTAAACAGAATAATACAGTAAACAGAGTCTATTGAAACAGAACAATAGAGTAAACAGAGTCTATTTAAACAGAACAATACAGTAAACAGAGTCTATTTAAACAGAATAATACAGTAAACAGAGTCTATTTAAACAGAATAATACAGTAAACAGACTCTATTGAAACAGAACAATACAGTAAACAGAGTCTATTGAAACAGAACAATACAGTAAACAGAGACTATTTAAACAGAATAATACAGTAAACAGAGTCTATTGAAACAGAACAATACAGTAAACAGAGACTATTTAAACAGAATAATACAGTAAACAGAGTCTATTGAAACAGAACAATACAGTAAACAGAGACTATTTAAACAGAATAATACAGTAAACAGAGTCTATTGAAACAGAATAATACAGTAAACAGAGTCTATTTAAACAGAATAATACAGTAAACAGATTCTATTGAAACAGAACAATACAGTAAACAGAGTCTATTGAAACAGAACAATAGAGTAAACAGAGACTATTTAAACAGAACAATACAGTAAACAGAGTCTATTTAAACAGAACAATACAGTAAACAGAGTCTATTTAAACAGAATAATGCAGTAAACAGAGTCTATTTAAACAGAACAATACAGTAAACAGAGTCTATTTAAACAGAATAATACAGTAAACAGAGTCTATTTAAACAGAACAATACAGTAAACAGAGTCTATTGAAACGGAACAATACAGTAAACAGAGTCTATTTAAACAGAACAATACAGTAAACAGAGTCTATTTAAACAGAATAATACAGTAAACAGAGTCTATTTAAACAGAACAATACAGTAAACAGAGTCTATTTAAACAGAACAATACAGTAAACAGAGTCTATTGAAACAGAACAATCAGGTAAACAGAGACTATTTAAACAGAATAATACAGTATACAGATTCTATTTAAACAGAAGAATACAGTAAACAGAGTCTATTAAAACAGAACAATACAGTAAACAGAGTCTATTTAAACAGAATAATTCAGTAAACAGAGTCTATTGAAACAGAACAATACAGTAAACAGAGACTATTTAAACAGAATAATACAGTAAACAGAGTCTATTGAAACAGAACAATACAGTAAACAGAGACTATTTAAACAGAATAATACAGTAAACAGAGTCTATTTAAACAGAACTATACAGTAAACAGAGTCTATTAAAACAGAACAATACAGTAAACAGAGTCTATTTAAACAGAACAATACAGTAAACAGAGTCTATTGAAACAGAACAATACAGTAAACAGAGACTATTTAAACAGAATAATACAGTAAACAGAGTCTATTGAAACAGAACAATACAGTAAACAGAGACTATTTAAACAGAATAATACAGTAAACAGAGTCTATTGAAACAGAACAATACAGTAAACAGAGACTATTTAAACAGAACAATACAGTAAACAGAGTCTATTTAAACAGAACAATACAGTAAACAGAGACTATTTAAACAGAATAATACAGTAAACAGAGTCTATTTAAACAGAACAATACAGTAAACAGAGTCTATTTAAACAGAACAATACAGTAAACAGAGTCTATTGAAACAGAACAATAAGGTAAACAGAGACTATTGAAACAGAATAATACAGTAAACAGAGTCTATTTAAACAGAACAATACAGTAAACAGAGTCTATTAAAACAGAACAATACAGTAAACAGAGTCTATTGAAACGGAACACTACAGTAAACACAGTCTATTGAAACAGAACAATACAGTAAACAGAGTCTATTTAAACAGAACACTACAGTAAACAGAGTCTATTTAAACAGAACAATACAGTAAACAGAGTCTATTTAAACAGAACAATGCAGTAAACAGAGTCTATTTAAAGAGAACAATACAGTAAACAGAGTCTATTGAAACAGAACAATACAGTAAACAGAGTCTATTTGAACAGAACAATACAGTAAACAGAGTCTATTGAAACAGAACAATACAGTAAACAGAGTCTATTGAAACAGAACAGTACGGTTAGCAGAGTCTATTTGAACAGAACAATACAGTAAACAGAGTCTATTGAAACAGAACAATACAGTAAACAGAGTCTATTGAAACAGAACAATACAGTAAACAGAGTCTATTTAAACAGAACAATACAGTAAACAGAGTCTATTTAAACAGAACAATACAGTAAACAGAGTCTATTTAAACTGCACACTGCAGTAAACAGAGTCTATTGAAACAGAACAATACAGTAAACAGAGTCTATTGAAACAGAACAATACAGTAAACAGAGTCTATTTTAACAGAACAATACAGTAAACATTGTCTATTTAAACTGCACACTGCAGTAAACAGAGTCTATTTAAACAGAACAATACAGTAAACAGTGTCTATTTAAACAGAACAATACAGCGTTCTGTACTCAGCAAAGGACTCAGTTTTATCCCCTTACGCCCCCACCTCAATGAATTTCGCGCTCGGCATGACGTTGAGCTCTTCTTCCGTCGCCTCCGCCTCCGGGCTCACTTCTTTGACCAGGAGTCCTCCCCCCGACCAGCAGACCCATTCACCCGCCTCCAGTATTCTCCCTCTACCTGGACCCCTCACCCTGGCCTCTTACCCGCTCTTGATCTCTTCATTGAAAACTGTCGGCGAGACATTGGTCGTCTCAATTTCTCTGCCCCCCTCACTCACTCTAACCTGTCCCCCTCTGAACTTGAGGCACTCCGTTCTCTCAGGTCTAACCCCGACATGGTCATCAAACCTGCAGACAAGGGTGGTGCTGTTGTTGTATGGCGTACCGACCTCTACCTTGCAGAAGCTCAACACCAACTCACAGACACCTCTTCCTACCTCCCTCTGGACCATGACCCCACCACCGAACATCAAGCCACCGTCCAAAGGACTGTCACTGACCTCATCTCCTCTGGAGATCTTCCCTCTGCAGCTTCCAACCTCATAGTCCCGCAACCCCGGACAGCCCGCTTCTATCTCCTTCCCAAAATCCACAAACGGGACTGTCCCGGCAGACCCATTGTGTCAGCCTGCTCCTGCCCAACTGAACTTATTTCTTCCTATCTCGACTCTATCTTTTCTCCGCTGGTGCAGTCTCTTCCCACCTACATCCGTGACTCTTCTGACGCCCTACGTCATTTTGACAATTTCCAGTTTCCTGGTCCCAACCGCCTCCTCTTCACTATGGACGTCCAATCGCTCTACACCTCCATCCCCCACCAGGATGGTTTGAGGGCTCTCCGCTTCTTCCTGGAACAGAGGCCCAACCAGTCCCCATCCACCACCACCCTCCTCCGCCTGGCTGAACTTGTTCTCACATTGAACAACTTCTCCTTCAACTCCACGCACTTCCTTCAAGTAAAAGGTGTCGCTATGGGTACCCGCATGGGTCCTAGTTATGCCTGTCTTTTTGTGGGATATGTCGAGCATTCTTTGTTCCAGTCCTACTCAGGCCCCCTCCCCCAACTCTTTTTCCGGTACATTGATGACTGTATCGGTGCCGTTTCCTGCTCCCGCCCCGAACTCGAAAACTTTATCAACTTTGCTTCCAATTTCCACCCTTCTCTCACCTTTACATGGTCCATCTCTGACACTTCCCTTCCCTTCCTCGACTTCCCTGTCTCCATCTCTGGGGCTAGGTTGTCTACCAATATCCATTATAAGCCCACTGACTCCCACAGCTACCTCGACTACACTTCTTCACACCCTACCTCCTGTAAGGACTCCATTCCATTCTCCCAGTTTCTCCGTCTCCGACGCATCTGCTCTGATGATGCTACCTTCCATGACGGTGCTTCTGATATGACCTCCTTTTTCCTCAACCGAGGATTTCCCCCCACTGTGGTTGACAGGGCCCTCAACCGTGTCCGACCCATTCCCCGCACCTCTACCCTCACCCCTTCCCCTCCCTCCCAGAACCGTGACATGGTTCCCCTTGTCCTCACTTTTCATCCCACCAGCCTCCATATCCAAAGGATCATCCTCCGCCATTTTCGCCACCTCCAGCGTGATGCCACTACCAGTCGCATCTTCCCCTCCCTTCCCCTGTCAGCATTCCGAAGGGATCGTTCCCTCCGCGACACCCTGGTCCACTCCTCCATTACCCCCACCACCTCGTCCCCGTCCCAGGGCACCTTCCCTTGCAATCGCAGGGGGTGTAATACCTGCCCATTTACCTCCTCTCTCCTCACTATCCCAGGCCCCAAACACTCCTTTCAGGTGAAGCAGCGATTTACTTGTACTTCTTTCAATGTAGTATACTGTATTCGCTGCTCACAGTGTGGTCTCCTCTACATTGGGGAGACCAAGCGCAGACTGGGTGACCGCTTTGCGGAACATCTCCGCTCAGTCCGCAAGCAGGACCCTGAGCTTCCGGTTGCTTGCCATTTCAACACTCCCCCCTGCTCTCATGCTCACATCTCTGTCCTGGGATTGCTGCAGTGTTCCAGTGAACATCAACGCAAGCTCGAGGAACAGCATCTCATCTACCGATTAGGCACACTACAGCCTGCCGGACTGAACATTGAGTTCAATAATTTCAGAGCATGACAGCCCCCCACTTTACTTTCATTTTTAGTTATTTTTTCTTCCTTTTTTTTTTGCATTCCTTTTTACATTTTTTGCATTTATTTCATTTCATCTTAGTTTGTTCAGTTTGCTTACCCACTGTTTTCTTCAGATTGTTTTTCTTCAGGTTTGCACTTGCTGATGTTCTATATTCAGTATATTCACACCTAATCTGTACTAATGCTTTGTCTTTCAAAACACCATTAACATATTGTTTGCCTTTGCTCTGTGACCTTTTGGTCAGCTATGTGGCCTGGTCCAATCTGCACCTTCTCCTTTGATATCTCTTGCCCAACCCCCACCTCACTTGTTTATAATCTGTGACTTTTCTAATATTTGTCAGTTCCGAAGAAGGGTCACTGACCCGAAACGTTAACTGTGCTTCTCTTTCCACAGATGCTGCCAGACCTGCTGAGTGAATCCAGCATTTCTTGTTTTTGTTTCAGATTTCCAGCATCCGCAGTATTTTGCTTTTATATTAATACAGTAAGCAGAGTCTTTTGAAACATCACACTGCAGTAAACAGAGTCTATTTAAACAGAACAATACAGTAAACAGAGTCTATTTAAACAGAACAATACAGTAAACAGAGTCTATTGAAACAGAACAATACAGTAAACAGAGACTATTTAAACAGAACACTACAGTAAACAGAGTCTATTTAAACAGAACAATACAGTAAACAGAGACTATTTAAACAGAACACTACAGTAAACAGAGTCTATTTAAACAGAACAATACAGTAAACAGAGTCTATTTAAACAGAATAATAGAGTAAACAGAGTCTATTTAAACAGAATAATGCAGTAAACAGACTCTATTGAAACAGAACAATACAGTAAACAGAGTCTATTTAAACAGAATAATACAGTAAACAGAGTCTATTGAAACAGAACAATACAGTAAACAGAGTCTATTTAAACAGAACAATACAGTAAACAGAGTCTATTTAAACAGAATAATAGAGTAAACAGAGTCTATTTAAACAGAATAATGCAGTAAACAGACTCTATTGAAACAGAACAATACAGTAAACAGAGTCTATTGAAACAGAACAATACAGTAAACAGAGACTATTTAAACAGAATAATACAGTAAACAGAGTCTATTGAAACAGAACAATACAGTAAACAGAGTCTATTGAAACAGAACAATACAGTAAACAGAGTCTATTTTAACAGAACAATACAGTAAACATTGTCTATTTAAATTGCACACTGCAGTAAACAGAGTCTATTTAAACAGAACAATACAGTAAACAGTGTCTATTTAAACAGAACAATACAGTAAGCAGAGTCTTTTGAAACATCACACTGCAGTAAACAGAGTCTATTTAAACAGAACAATACAGTAAACAGAGTCTATTTAAACAGAAAAATACAGTAAACAGAGTCTATTGAAACAGAACAATACAGTAAACAGAGACTATTTAAACAGAACACTACAGTAAACAGAGTCTATTTAAACAGAACAATACAGTAAACAGAGACTATTTAAACAGAACACTACAGTAAACAGAGTCTATTTAAACAGAACAATACAGTAAACAGATTCTATTTAAACAGAATAATAGAGTAAACAGAGTCTATTTAAACAGAATAATGCAGTAAACAGACTCTATTGAAACAGAACAATACAGTAAACAGAGTCTATTTAAACAGAATAATACAGTAAACAGAGTCTATTGAAACAGAACAATACAGTAAACAGAGTCTATTGAAACAGAACAATACAGTAAACAGAGTCTATTTAAACAGAATAATAGAGTAAACAGAGTCTATTTAAACAGAATAATGCAGTAAACAGACTCTATTGAAACAGAACAATACAGTAAACAGAGTCTATTGAAACAGAACAATACAGTAAACAGAGACTATTTAAACAGAATAATACAGGAAACAGAGTCTATTGAAACAGAACAATACAGTAAACAGAGACTATTTAAACAGAATAATACAGTAAACAGAGTCTATTGAAACAGAACAATACAGTAACCAGAGGCTATTTAAACAGAATAATACAGTAAACAGAGTCTATTGAAACAGAACAATACAGTAAACAGAGACTATTTAAACAGAATAATACAGTAAACAGAGTCTATTGAAACAGAATAATACAGTAAACAGAGTCTATTTAAACAGAATAATACAGTAAACAGAGTCTATTGAAACAGAACAATACAGTAAACAGAGACTATTTAAACAGAACAATACAGTAAACAGAGTCTATTTAAACAGAACAATACAGTAAACAGAGTCTATTTAAACAGAATAATACAGTAAACAGAGTCTATTTAAACAGAACAATACAGTAAACAGAGTCTATTTAAACAGAATAATACAGTAAACAGAGTCTATTTAAACAGAACAATACAGTAAACAGAGTCTATTGAAACAGAACAATACAGTAAACAGAGTCTATTTAAACAGAACAATACAGTAAACAGAGTCTATTGAAACAGAACAATACAGTAAACAGAGTCTATTTAAACAGAACAATACAGTAAACAGAGTCTATTGAAACAGAACAATCAGGTAAACAGAGACTATTTAAACAGAATAATACAGTATACAGATTCTATTTAAACAGAAGAATACAGTAAACAGAGTCTATTAAAACAGAACAATACAGTAAACAGAGTCTATTTAAACAGAACAAAACAGTAAACAGAGTCTATTTAAACAGAACAATACAGTAAACAGAGACTATTAAAGCAGAATAATACAGTAAACATTGTCTATTTAAACTGCACACTGCAGTAAACAGAGTCTATTTAAACAGAACAATACAGTAAACAGTGTCTATTTAAACAGAACAATACAGTAAACAGAGTCTTTTGAAACATCACACTGCAGTAAACAGAGTCTATTTAAACTGCACACTGCAGTAAACAGAGTCTATTGAAACAGAACAATACAGTAAACAGAGTTTATTGAAACAGAACAATACAGGAAACAGAGTCTATTTAAACAGAACAATACAGTAAACATTGTCTATTTAAACTGCACACTGCAGTAAACAGAGTCTATTTAAACAGAACAATACAGTAAACAGTGTCTATTTAAACAGATCAATACAGTAAACAGAGTCTTTTGAAACATCACACTGCAGTAAACAGAGTCTATTTAAACAGAACAATACAGTAAACAGAGTCTATTGAAACAGAACAATACAGTAAACAGAGACTAATTAAACAGAATAATACAGTAAACAGAGTCTATTGAAACAGAACAATACAGTAAACAGAGACTATTTAAACAGAACAATACAGTAAACAGAGACTATTTAAACAGAACAATACAGTAAACAGAGTCTATTTAAACAGAACAATACAGTAAACAGAGTCTATTGAAACAGAACAATACAGTAAACAGAGTCTATTTAAACAGAATAATACAGTAAACAGAGTCTATTGAAACAGAACAATACAGTAAACAGAGTCTATTTAAACAGAATAATACAGTAAACAGAGTCTATTTAAACAGAATAATACAGTAAACAGACTCTATTGAAACAGAACAATACAGTAAACAGAGTCTCTTGAAACAGAACAATACAGTAAACAGAGACTATTTAAACAGAATAATACAGTAAACAGAGTCTATTGAAACAGAACAATACAGTAAACAGAGACTATTTAAACAGAATAATACAGTAAACAGTCTATTGAAACAGAACAATACAGTAAACAGAGACTATTTAAACAGAATAATACAGTAAACAGAGTCTATTGAAACAGAACAATACAGTAAACAGAGACTATTTGAACAGAATAATACAGTAAACAGAGTCTATTGAAACAGAATAATTCAGTAAACAGAGTCTATTTAAACAGAATAATACAGTAAACAGAGTCTATTGAAACAGAACAATACAGTAAACAGAGTCTATTGAAACAGAACAATACAGTAAACAGAGACTATTTAAACAGAACAATACAGTAAACAGAGTCTATTTAAACAGAACAATACAGTAAACAGAGTCTATTTAAACAGAATAATACAGTAAACAGAGTCTATTTAAACAGAAGAATACAGTAAACAGAGTCTATTGAAACAGAACAATACAGTAAACAGAGTCTATTTCAACAGAACAATACAGTAAACAGAGTCTATTTAAACAGAATAATACAGTAAACAGAGTCTATTTAAACAGAACAATACAGTAAACAGAGTCTATTTAAACAGAACAATACAGTAAACAGAGTCTATTGAAACAGAACAATCAGGTAAACAGAGACTATTTAAACAGAATAATACAGTATACAGATTCTATTTAAACAGAAGAATACAGTAAACAGAGTCTATTAAAACAGAACAATACAGTAAAAAGAGTCTATTTAAACAGAATAATACAGTAAACAGAGTCTATTGAAACAGAGCAATACAGTAAACAGAGACTATTTAAACAGAATAATACAGTAAACAGAGTCTATTGAAACAGAACAATACAGTAAACAGAGACTATTTAAACAGAATAATACAGTAAACAGAGTCTATTTAAACAGAACTATACAGTAAACAGAGTCTATTAAAACAGAACAATACAGTAAACAGAGTCTATTTAAACAGAACAATACAGTAAACAGAGTCTATTGAAACAGAACAATACAGTAAACAGAGACTATTTAAACAGAATAATACAGTAAACAGAGTCTATTGAAACAGAACAATACAGTAAACAGGGACTATTTAAACAGAATAATACAGTAAACAGAGTCTATTGAAACAGAACAATACAGTAAACAGAGACTATTGAAACAGAACAATACAGTAAACAGAGTCTATTTAAACAGAACAATACAGTAAACAGAGTCCATTTAAACAGAATAATACAGTAAACAGAGTCTATTTAAATAGAACAATACAGTAAACAGAGTCTATTTAAACAGAACAATACAGTAAACAGAGTCTATTGAAAAAGAACAATACAGTAAACAGTGACTATTCAAACAGAACAATACAGTAAACAGAGTCTATTGAAACAGAACAATACAGTAAACAGAGACTATTGAAACAGAACAATACAGTAAACAGTGTCTATATAAACAGAACAATACAGTAAATAGAGTCTATTTAAACAGAACACTACAGTAAACAGAGTCTATTGAAACAGAACAATACAGTAAACAGAGTCTATTTAAACAGAATAATAAAGTAAACAGAGTCTATTGAAACAGAACAATACAGTAAACAGAGTCTATTTAAACAGAATAATACAGTAAACAGAGTCTATTTAAACAGAATAATACAGTAAACAGACTCTATTGAAACAGAACAATACAGTAAACAGAGTCTCTTGAAACAGAACAATACAGTAAACAGAGACTATTTAAACAGAATAATACAGTAAACAGAGTCTATTGAAACAGAACAATACAGTAAACAGAGACTATTTAAACAGAATAATACAGTAAACAGTCTATTGAAACAGAACAATACAGTAAACAGAGACTATTTAAACAGAATAATACAGTAAACAGAGTCTATTGAAACAGAACAATACAGTAAACAGAGACTATTTATACAGAATAATACAGTAAACAGAGTCTATTGAAACAGAATAATACAGTAAACAGAGTCTATTTAAACAGAATAATACAGTAAACAGAGTCTATTGAAACAGAACAATACAGTAAACAGAGTCTATTGAAACAGAACAATACAGTAAACAGAGACTATTTAAACAGAACAATACAGTAAACAGAGTCTATTTAAACAGAACAATACAGTAAACAGAGTCTATTTAAACAGAATAATACAGTAAACAGAGTCTATTTAAACAGAAGAATACAGTAAACAGAGTCTATTGAAACAGAACAATACAGTAAACAGAGTCTATTTCAACAGAACAATACAGTAAACAGAGTCTATTTAAACAGAACAATACAGTAAACAGAGTCTATTTAAACAGAATAATACAGTAAACAGAGTCTATTTAAACAGAACAATACAGTAAACAGAGTCTATTTAAACAGAATAATACAGTAAACAGAGTCTATTTAAACAGAACAATACAGTAAACAGAGTCTATTGAAACAGAACAATACAGTAAACAGAGTCTATTTAAACAGAACAATACAGTAAACAGAGTCTATTGAAACAGAACAATACAGTAAACAGAGTCTATTTAAACAGAACAATACAGTAAACAGAGTCTATTGAAACAGAACAATCAGGTAAACAGAGACTATTTAAACAGAATAATACAGTATACAGATTCTATTTAAACAGAAGAATACAGTAAACAGAGTCTATTAAAACAGAACAATACAGTAAACAGAGTCTATTTAAACAGAACAAAACAGTAAACAGAGTCTATTTAAACAGAATAATACAGTAAACAGAGACTATTAAAGCAGAATAATACAGTAAACATTGTCTATTTAAACTGCACACTGCAGTAAACAGAGTCTATTTAAACAGAACAATACAGTAAACAGTGTCTATTTAAACAGAACAATACAGTAAACAGAGTCTTTTGAAACATCACACTGCAGTAAACAGAGTCTATTTAAACTGCACACTGCAGTAAACAGAGTCTATTGAAACAGAACAATACAGTAAACAGAGTCTATTTCAACAGAACAATACAGTAAACAGAGTCTATTTAAACAGAACAATACAGTAAACAGAGTCTATTTAAACAGAATAATACAGTAAACAGAGTCTATTTAAACAGAACAATACAGTAAACAGAGTCTATTTAAACAGAATAATACAGTAAACAGAGTCTATTTAAACAGAACAATACAGTAAACAGAGTCTATTGAAACAGAACAATACAGTAAACAGAGTCTATTTAAACAGAACAATACAGTAAACAGAGTCTATTGAAACAGAACAATACAGTAAACAGAGTCTATTTAAACAGAACAATACAGTAAACAGAGTCTATTGAAACAGAACAATCAGGTAAACAGAGACTATTTAAACAGAATAATACAGTATACAGATTCTATTTAAACAGAAGAATACAGTAAACAGAGTCTATTTAAACAGAACAATACAGTAAACAGAGTCTATTTAAACAGAACAAAACAGTAAACAGAGTCTATTTAAACAGAACAATACAGTAAACAGAGACTATTAAAGCAGAATAATACAGTAAACATTGTCTATTTAAACTGCACACTGCAGTAAACAGAGTCTATTTAAACAGAACAATACAGTAAACAGTGTCTATTTAAACAGAACAATACAGTAAACAGAGTCTTTTGAAACATCACACTGCAGTAAACAGAGTCTATTTAAACTGCACACTGCAGTAAACAGAGTCTATTGAAACAGAACAATACAGTAAACAGAGTCTATTGAAACAGAACAATACAGTAAACAGAGTCTATTTAAACAGAACAATACAGTAAACATTGTCTATTTAAACTGCACACTGCAGTAAACAGAGTCTATTTAAACAGAACAATACAGTAAACAGTGTCTATTTAAACAGAACAATACAGTAAACAGAGTCTATTGAAACAGAACAATACAGTAAACAGAGACTAATTAAACAGAATAATACAGTAAACAGAGTCTATTGAGACAGAACAATACAGTAAACAGAGACTATTTAAACAGAACAATACAGTAAACAGAGTCTATTTAAACAGAACAATACAGTAAACAGAGTCTATTGAAACAGAACAATACAGTAAACAGAGTCTATTTAAACAGAATAATACAGTAAACAGAGTCTATTGAAACAGAACAATACAGTAAACAGAGTCTATTTAAACAGAATAATACAGTAAACAGAGTCTATTTAAACAGAATAATACAGTAAACAGACTCTATTGAAACAGAACAATACAGTAAACAGAGTCTCTTGAAACAGAACAATACAGTAAACAGAGACTATTTAAACAGAATAATACAGTAAACAGAGTCTATTGAAACAGAACAATACAGTAAACAGAGACTATTTAAACAGAATAATACAGTAAACAGTCTATTGAAACAGAACAATACAGTAAACAGAGACTATTTAAACAGAATAATACAGTAAACAGAGTCTATTGAAACAGAACAATACAGTAAACAGAGACTATTTGAACAGAATAATACAGTAAACAGAGTCTATTGAAACAGAATAATACAGTAAACAGAGTCTATTTAAACAGAATAATACAGTAAACAGAGTCTATTGAAACAGAACAATACAGTAAACAGAGTCTATTGAAACAGAACAATACAGTAAACAGAGACTATTTAAACAGAACAATACAGTAAACAGAGTCTATTTAAACAGAACAATACAGTAAACAGAGTCTATTTAAACAGAATAATACAGTAAACAGAGTCTATTTAAACAGAAGAATACAGTAAACAGAGTCTATTGAAACAGAACAATACAGTAAACAGAGTCTATTTCAACAGAACAATACAGTAAACAGAGTCTATTTAAACAGAATAATACAGTAAACAGAGTCTATTTAAACAGAACAATACAGTAAACAGAGTCTATTTAAACAGAACAATACAGTAAACAGAGTCTATTGAAACAGAACAATCAGGTAAACAGAGACTATTTAAACAGAATAATACAGTATACAGATTCTATTTAAACAGAAGAATACAGTAAACAGAGTCTATTAAAACAGAACAATACAGTAAACAGAGTCTATTTAAACAGAATAATACAGTAAACAGAGTCTATTGAAACAGAACAATACAGTAAACAGAGTCTATTTAAACAGAATAATACAGTAAACAGAGTCTATTGAAACAGAACAATACAGTAAACAGAGACTATTTCAACAGAATAATACAGTAAACAGAGTCTATTTAAACAGAACTATACAGTAAACAGAGTCTATTAAAACAGAACAATACAGTAAACAGAGTCTATTTAAACAGAACAATACAGTAAACAGAGTCTATTGAAACAGAACAATACAGTAAACAGAGACTATTTAAACAGAATAATACAGTAAACAGAGTCTATTGAAACAGAACAATACAGTAAACAGGGACTATTTAAACAGAATAATACAGTAAACAGAGTCTATTGAAACAGAACAATACAGTAAACAGAGACTATTTAAACAGAACAATACAGTAAACAGAGTCTATTTAAACAGAACAATACAGTAAACAGAGTCTATTTAAACAGAATAATACAGTAAACAGAGTCTATTTAAATAGAACAATACAGTAAACAGAGTCTATTTAAACAGAACAATACAGTAAACAGAGTCTATTGAAAAAGAACAATACAGTAAACAGTGACTATTCAAACAGAACAATACAGTAAACAGAGTCTATTGAAACAGAACAATACAGTAAACAGAGACTATTGAAACAGAACAATACAGTAAACAGTGTCTATTTAAACAGAACAATACAGTAAATAGAGTCTATTTAAACAGAACACTACAGAAAACAGAGTCTATTGAAACAGAACAATACAGTAAACAGAGTCTATTTAAACAGAATAATACAGTAAACAGAGTCTATTGAAACAGAACAATACAGTAAACAGAGTCTATTTAAACAGAATAATACAGTAAACAGTGTCTATTTAAACAGAATAATACAGTAAACAGACTCTATTGAAACAGAACAATACAGTAAACAGAGTCTCTTGAAACAGAACAATACAGTAAACAGAGACTATTTAAACAGAATAATACAGTAAACAGAGTCTATTGAAACAGAACAATACAGTAAACAGAGACTATTTAAACAGAATAATACAGTAAACAGTCTATTGAAACAGAACAATACAGTAAACAGAGACTATTTAAACAGAATAATACAGTAAACAGAGTCTATTGAAACAGAACAATACAGTAAACAGAGACTATTTATACAGAATAATACAGTAAACAGAGTCTATTGAAACAGAATAATACAGTAAACAGAGTCTATTTAAACAGAATAATACAGTAAACAGAGTCTATTGAAACAGAACAATACAGTAAACAGAGTCTATTGAAACAGAACAATACAGTAAACAGAGACTATTTAAACAGAACAATACAGTAAACAGAGTCTATTTAAACAGAACAATACAGTAAACAGAGTCTATTTAAACAGAATAATACAGTAAACAGAGTCTATTTAAACAGAAGAATACAGTAAACAGAGTCTATTGAAACAGAACAATACAGTAAATAGAGTCCATTTCAACAGAACAATACAGTAAACAGAGTCTATTTAAACAGAATAATACAGTAAACAGAGTCTATTTAAACAGAACAATACAGTAAACAGAGTCTATTTAAACAGAACAATACAGTAAACAGAGTCTATTGAAACAGAACAATCAGGTAAACAGAGACTATTTAAACAGAATAATACAGTATACAGATTCTATTTAAACAGAACAATACAGTAAACAGAGTCTATTAAAACAGAACAATACAGTAAACAGAGTCTATTTAAACAGAATAATACAGTAAACAGAGTCTATTGAAACAGAACAATACAGTAAACAGAGACTATTTAAACAGAATAATACAGTAAACAGAGTCTATTGAAACAGAACTATACAGTAAACAGAGACTATTTAAACAGAATAATACAGTAAACAGAGTCTATTTAAACAGAACTATACAGTAAACAGAGTCTATTAAAACAGAACAATACAGTAAACAGAGTCTATTTAAACAGAACAATACAGTAAACAGAGTCTATTGAAACAGAACAATACAGTAAACAGAGACTATTTAAACAGAATAATACAGTAAACAGAGTCTATTGAAACAGAACAATACAGTAAACAGGGACTATTTAAACAGAATAATACAGTAAACAGAGTCTATTGAAACAGAACAATACAGTAAACAGAGACTATTTAAACAGAACAATACAGTAAACAGAGTCTATTTAAACAGAACAATACAGTAAACAGAGTCTATTTAAACAGAATAATACAGTAAACAGAGTCTATTTAAATAGAACAATACAGTAAACAGAGTCTATTTAAACAGAACAATACAGTAAACAGAGTCTATTGAAACAGAACAATAAGGTAAACAGAGACTATTGAAACAGAATAATACAGTAAACAGAGTCTATTTAAACAGAACAATACAGTAAACAGAGTCTATTAAAACAGAACAATACAGTAAACAGAGTCTATTGAAACAGAACAATACAGTAAACAGAGTCTATTTAAACAGAACACTACAGTAAACAGAGTCTATTTAAACAGAACAATACAGTAAACAGAGTCTATTGAAACAGAACAATACAGTAAACAGAGTCTACTTAAAGAGAACAATACAGTAAACAGAGTCTATTGAAACAGAACAATACAGTAAACAGAGTCTATTGAAACAGAACAATACAGTAAACAGAGTCTATTTGAACAGAACAATACAGTAAACAGAGTCTATTTAAACAGAATAATGCAGTAAACAGACTCTATTGAAACAGAACAATACAGTAAACAGAGTCTATTGAAACAGAACAATACAGTAAACAGAGACTATTTAAACAGAATAATACAGGAAACAGAGTCTATTTAAATAGAACAATACAGTAAACAGAGTCTATTTAAACAGAACAATACAGTAAACAGAGTCTATTGAAACAGAACAATAAGGTAAACAGAGACTATTGAAACAGAATAATACAGTAAACAGAGTCTATTTAAACAGAACAATACAGTAAACAGAGTCTATTAAAACAGAACAATACAGTAAACAGAGTCTATTGAAACAGAACAATACAGTAAACAGAGTCTATTTAAACAGAACACTACAGTAAACAGAGTCTATTTAAACAGAACAATACAGTAAACAGAGTCTATTGAAACAGAACAATACAGTAAACAGAGTCTACTTAAAGAGAACAATACAGTAAACAGAGTCTATTGAAACAGAACAATACAGTAAACAGAGTCTATTGAAACAGAACAATACAGTAAACAGAGTCTATTTGAACAGAACAATACAGTAAACAGAGTCTATTTAAACAGAATAATGCAGTAAACAGACTCTATTGAAACAGAACAATACAGTAAACAGAGTCTCTTGAAACAGAACAATACAGTGAACAGAGACTATTTAAACAGAATAATACAGGAAACAGAGTCTATTGAAACAGAACAATACAGTAAACAGAGACTATTTAAACAGAATAATACAGTAAACAGAGTCTATTGAAACAGAACAATACAGTAAACAGAGGCTATTTAAACAGAATAATACAGTAAACAGAGTCTATTGAAACAGAACAATACAGTAAACAGAGACTATTTAAACAGAATAATACAGTAAACAGAGTCTATTGAAACAGAATAATGCAGTAAACAGACTCTATTGAAACAGAACAATACAGTAAACAGAGTCTATTGAAACAGAACAATACAGTAAACAGAGACTATTTAAACAGAATAATACAGGAAACAGAGTCTATTGAAACAGAATAATACAGTAAACAGAGTCTATTGAAACAGAACAATACAGTAAACAGAGGCTATTTAAACAGAATAATACAGTAAACAGAGTCTATTGAAACAGAACAATACAGTAAACAGAGACTATTTAAACAGAATAATACAGTAAACAGAGTCTATTGAAACAGAATAATACAGTAAACAGAGTCTATTTAAACAGAATAATACAGTAAACAGAGTCTATTGAAACAGAACAATACAGTAAACAGAGACTATTTAAACAGAACAATACAGTAAACAGAGTCTATTTAAACAGAACAATACAGTAAACAGAGTCTATTTAAACAGAATAATACAGTAAACAGAGTCTATTTAAACAGAACAATACAGTAAACAGAGTCTATTTAAACAGAATAATACAGTAAACAGAGTCTATTTAAACAGAACAATACAGTAAACAGAGTCTATTGAAACAGAACAATACAGTAAACAGAGTCTATTTAAACAGAACAATACAGTAAACAGAGTCTATTTAAACAGAACAATACAGTAAACAGAGTCTATTGAAACAGAACAATCAGGTAAACAGAGACTATTTAAACAGAACAATACAGTAAACAGAGTCTATTTAAACAGAATAATACAGTAAACAGAGTCTATTTAAATAGAACAATACAGTATACAGATTCTATTTAAACAGAAGAATACAGTAAACAGAGTCTATTAAAACAGAACAATACAGTAAACATTGTCTATTTAAACTGCACACTGCAGTAAACAGAGTCTATTTAAACAGAACAATACAGTAAACAGTGTCTATTTAAACAGAACAATACATTAAACAGAGTCTTTTGAAACATCACACTGCAGTAAACAGAGTCTATTTAAACAGAACAATACAGTAAACAGAGTCTATTGAAACAGAACAATACAGTAAACAGAGACTATTTAAACAGAATAATACAGTAAACAGAGTCTATTGAAACAGAACAATACAGTAAACAGAGACTATTTAAACAGAACAATACAGTAAACAGAGTCTATTTAAACAGAACAATACAGTAAACAGAGTCTATTGAAACAGAACAATACAGTAAACAGAGTCTATTTAAACAGAATAATACAGTAAACAGAGTCTATTGAAACAGAACAATACAGTAAACAGAGTCTATTTAAACAGAATAATACAGTAAACAGAGTCTATTTAAACAGAATAATACAGTAAACAGACTCTATTGAAACAGAACAATACAGTAAACAGAGTCTCTTGAAACAGAACAATACAGTAAACAGAGACTATTTAAACAGAATAATACAGTAAACAGAGTCTATTGAAACAGAACAATACAGTAAACAGAGACTATTTAAACAGAATAATACAGTAAACAGTCTATTGAAACAGAACAATACAGTAAACAGAGACTATTTAAACAGAATAATACAGTAAACAGAGTCTATTGAAACAGAACAATACAGTAAACAGAGACTATTTAAACAGAATAATACAGTAAACAGAGTCTATTGAAACAGAATAATACAGTAAGCAGAGTCTATTTAAACAGAATAATACAGTAAACAGAGTCTATTGAAACAGAACAATACAGTAAACAGAGTCTATTGAAACAGAACAATACAGTAAACAGAGACTATTTAAACAGAACAATACAGAAAACAGAGTCTATTTAAACAGAACAATACAGTAAACAGAGTCTATTTAAACAGAACAATACAGTAAACAGAGTCTATTTAAACAGAATAATACAGTAAACAGAGTCTATTTAAACAGAAGAATACAGTAAACAGAGTCTATTGAAACAGAACAATACAGTAAACAGAGTCTATTTCAACAGAACAATACAGTAAACAGAGTCTATTTAAACAGAATAATACAGTAAACAGAGTCTATTTAAACAGAACAATACAGTAAACAGAGTCTATTTAAACAGAACAATACAGTAAACAGAGTCTATTGAAACAGAACAATCAGGTAAACAGAGACTATTTAAACAGAATAATACAGTATACAGATTCTATTTAAACAGAAGAATACAGTAAACAGAGTCTATTAAAACAGAACAATACAGTAAACAGAGTCTATTTAAACAGAATAATACAGTAAACAGAGTCTATTGAAACAGAACAATACAGTAAACAGAGTCTATTTAAACAGAATAATACAGTAAACAGAGTCTATTTAAACAGAATAATACAGTAAACAGACTCTATTGAAACAGAACAATACAGTAAACAGAGTCTCTTGAAACAGAACAATACAGTAAACAGAGACTATTTAAACAGAATAATACAGTAAACAGAGTCTATTGAAACAGAACAATACAGTAAACAGAGACTATTTAAACAGAATAATACAGTAAACAGTCTATTGAAACAGAACAATACAGTAAACAGAGACTATTTAAACAGAATAATACAGTAAACAGAGTCTATTGAAACAGAACAATACAGTAAACAGAGACTATTTAAACAGAATAATACAGTAAACAGAGTCTATTGAAACAGAATAATACAGTAAGCAGAGTCTATTTAAACAGAATAATACAGTAAACAGAGTCTATTGAAACAGAACAATACAGTAAACAGAGTCTATTGAAACAGAACAATACAGTAAACAGAGACTATTTAAACAGAACAATACAGAAAACAGAGTCTATTTAAACAGAACAATACAGTAAACAGAGTCTATTTAAACAGAACAATACAGTAAACAGAGTCTATTTAAACAGAATAATACAGTAAACAGAGTCTATTTAAACAGAAGAATACAGTAAACAGAGTCTATTGAAACAGAACAATACAGTAAACAGAGTCTATTTCAACAGAACAATACAGTAAACAGAGTCTATTTAAACAGAATAATACAGTAAACAGAGTCTATTTAAACAGAACAATACAGTAAACAGAGTCTATTTAAACAGAACAATACAGTAAACAGAGTCTATTGAAACAGAACAATCAGGTAAACAGAGACTATTTAAACAGAATAATACAGTATACAGATTCTATTTAAACAGAAGAATACAGTAAACAGAGTCTATTAAAACAGAACAATACAGTAAACAGAGTCTATTTAAACAGAATAATACAGTAAACAGAGTCTATTGAAACAGAACAATACAGTAAACAGAGACTATTTAAACAGAATAATACAGTAAACAGAGTCTATTGAAACAGAACATTACAGTAAACAGAGACTATTTAAACAGAATAATACAGTAAACAGAGTCTATTTAAACAGAACTATACAGTAAACAGAGTCTATTAAAACAGAACAATACAGTAAGCAGAGTCTATTTAAACAGAACAATACAGTAAACAGAGTCTATTGAAACAGAACAATACAGTAAACAGAGACTATTTAAACAGAATAATACAGTAAACAGAGTCTATTGAAACAGAACAATACAGTAAACAGGGACTATTTAAACAGAATAATACAGTAAACAGAGTCTATTGAAACAGAACAATACAGTAAACAGAGACTATTTAAACAGAACAATACAGTAAACAGAGTCTATTTAAACAGAACAATACAGTAAACAGAGTCTATTTAAACAGAATAATACAGTAAACAGAGTCTATTTAAATAGAACAATACAGTAAACAGAGTCTATTTAAACAGAACAATACAGTAAACAGAGTCTATTGAAACAGAACAATAAGGTAAACAGAGACTATTGAAACAGAATAATACAGTAAACAGAGTCTATTTTAACAGAACAATACAGTAAACAGAGTCTATTAAAACAGAACAATACAGTAAACAGAGTCTATTGAAACAGAACAATACAGTAAACAGAGTCTATTTAAACAGAACACTACAGTAAACTGAGTCTATTTAAACAGAACAATACAGTAAACAGAGTCTATTGAAACAGAACAATACAGTAAACAGAGTCTACTTAAAGAGAACAATACAGTAAACAGAGTCTATTGAAACAGAACAGTACAGTAAACAGAGTCTATTGAAACAGAACAATACAGTAAACAGAGTCTATTTGAACAGAACAATACAGTAAACAGAGTCTATTGAAGCAGAACAATACAGTAAACAGAGTCTATTGAAACAGAACAGAACGGTAAACAGAGTCTATTTGAACAGAACAATACAGTAAACAGAGTCTATTGAAACAGAACAATACAGTAAACAGAGTCTATTTAAACAGAACAATACAGTAAACAGAGTCTATTTAAACAGAACAATACAGTAAACAGAGTCTATTTAAACTGCACACTGCAGTAAACAGAGTCTATTGAAACAGAACAATACAGTAAACAGAGTCTATTGAAACAGAACAATACAGTAAACAGAGTCTATTTAAACAGAACAATACAGTAAACATTGTCTATTTAAACTGCACACTGCAGTAAACAGAGTCTATTGAAACAGAACAATACAGTAAACAGAGTATTTTGAAACATCACACTGCAGTAAACAGAGTCTATTTAAACAGAACAATACAGTAAACAGAGTCTATTTAAACAGAACAATACAGTAAACAGAGTCTATTGAAACAGAACAATATAGTAAACAGAGACTATTTAAACAGAACACTACAGTAAACAGAGTCTATTTAAACAGAACAATACAGTAAACAGAGACTATTTAAACAGAACACTACAGTAAACAGAGTCTATTTAAACAGCACACTTCAGTAAACAGAGTCTATTTAAACAGAACAATACAGTAAACAGAGTCTATTTAAACAGAATAATACAGTAAACAGAGTCTATTGAAACAGAACAATACAGTAAACAGAGTCTATTGAAACAGAACAATACAGTAAACAGAGTCTATTTAAACAGAACAATACAGTAAACAGAGTCTATTTAAACAGAATAATACAGTAAACAGAGTCTATTTAAACAGAATAATACATTAAACAGACTCTATTGAAACAGAACAATACAGTAAACAGAGTCTATTGAAACAGAACAATACAGTAAACAGAGACTATTTAAACAGAATAATACAGTAAACAGAGTCTATTGAAACAGAACAATACAGTATACAGATTCTATTTAAACAGAAGAATACAGTAAACAGAGTCTATTAAAACAGAACAATACAGTAAACAGAGTCTATTTAAACAGAATAATACAGTAAACAGAGTCTATTGAAACAGAACAATACAGTAAACAGAGACTATTTAAACAGAATAATACAGTAAACAGAGTCTATTGAAACAGAACAATACAGTAAACAGAGACTATTTAAACAGAATAATACAATAAACAGAGTCTATTTAAACAGAACTATACAGTAAACAGAGTCTATTAAAACAGAACAATACAGTAAACAGAGTCTATTTAAACAGAACAATACAGTAAACAGAGTCTATTGAAACAGAACAATACAGTAAACAGAGACTATTTAAACAGAATAATACAGTAAACAGAGTCTATTGAAACAGAACAATACAGTAAACAGAGACTATTTAAACAGAATAATACAGTAAACAGAGTCTATTGAAACAGAACAATACAGTAAACAGAGACTATTTAAACAGAACAATACAGTAAACAGAGTCTATTTAAACAGAACAATACAGTAAACAGAGTCTATTTAAACAGAATAATACAGTAAACAAAGTCTATTTAAATAGAACAATACAGTAAACAGAGTCTATTTAAACAGAACAATACAGTAAACAGAGTCTATTGAAACAGAACAATAAGGTAAACAGAGACTATTGAAACAGAATAATACAGTAAACAGAGTCTATTTAAACAGAACAATACAGTAAACAGAGTCTATTAAAACAGAACAATACAGTAAACAGAGTCCATTGAAACAGAACAATACAGTAAACAGAGTCTATTGAAACAGAACAATACAGTAAACAGAGTCTATTTAAACAGAACACTACAGTAAACAGTGTCTATTTAAACAGAACAATACAGTAAACAGAGTCTATTTAAACAGAACAATACAGTAAACAGAGTCTACTTAAAGAGAACAATACAGTAAACAGAGTCTATTGAAACAGAACAATACAGTAAACAGAGTCTATTTGAACAGAACAATACAGTGAACAGAGTCTATTGAAACAGAACAATACAGTAAACAGAGTCTATTGAAACAGAACAGTACGGTAAACAGAGTCTATTTGAACAGAACAATACAGTAAACAGAGTCTATTGAAACAGAACAATACAGTAAACAGAGTCTATTGAAACAGAACAATACAGTAAACAGAGGCTATTTAAACAGAACAATACAGTAAACAGAGTCTATTTAAAATGCACACTGCAGTAAACAGAGTCTATTGAAACAGAACAATACAGTAAACAGAGTCTATTGAAACAGAACAAAACAGTAAACAGAGTCTATTTAAACAGAACAATACAGTAAACAGAGTCTATTGAAACAGAACAATACAGTAAACAGAGACTATTTAAACAGCACACTTCAGTAAACAGAGTCTATTTAAACAGAACAATACAGTAAACAGAGTCTATTTAAACAGAACAATACAGTAAACAGAGTCTATTGAAACAGAACAATACAGTAAACAGAGTCTATTTAAACAGAATAATACAGCAAACAGAGTCTATTGAAACAGAACAATACAGTAAACAGAGTCTATTTAAACAGAACAATACAGTAAACAGAGTCTATTTAAACAGAATAATACAGTAAACAGAGTCTATTTAAACAGAATAATACAGTAAACAGACTCTATTGAAACAGAACAATACAGTAAACAGAGTCTATTGAAACAGAACAATACAGTAAACAGAGACTATTTAAACAGAATAATACAGTAAACAGAGTCTATTGAAACAGAACAATACAGTATACAGATTCTATTTAAACAGAAGAATACAGTAAACAGAGTCTATTAAAACAGAACAATACAGTAAACAGAGTCTATTTAAACGGAATAATACAGTAAAACAGAGTCTATTGAAACAGAACAATACAGTAAACAGAGACTATTTAAACAGAATAATACAGTAAACAGAGTCTATTGAAACAGAACAATACAGTAAACAGAGACTATTTAAACAGAATAATACAGTAAACAGAGTCTATTTAAACAGAACTATACAGTAAACAGAGTCTATTAAAACAGAACAATACAGTAAACAGAGTCTATTTAAACAGAACAATACAGTAAACAGAGTCTATTGAAACAGAACAATACAGTAAACAGAGTCTATTAAAACAGAACAATACAGTAAACAGAGTCTATTGAAACAGAACAATACAGTAAACAGAGTCTATTGAAACAGAACAATACAGTAAACAGAGTCTATTTAAACAGAACACTACAGTAAACAGTGTCTATTTAAACAGAACAATACAGTAAACAGAGTCTATTTAAACAGAACAATACAGTAAACAGAGTCTACTTAAAGAGAACAATACAGTAAACAGAGTCTATTGAAACAGAACAATACAGTAAACAGAGTCTATTTGAACAGAACAATACAGTGAACAGAGTCTATTGAAACAGAACAATACAGTAAACAGAGTCTATTGAAACAGAACAGTACGGTAAACAGAGTCTATTTGAACAGAACAATACAGTAAACAGAGTCGATTGAAACAGAACAATACAGTAAACAGAGTCTATTGAAACAGAACAATACAGTAAACAGAGGCTATTTAAACAGAACAATACAGTAAACAGAGTCTATTTAAAATGCACACTGCAGTAAACAGAGTCTATTGAAACAGAACAATACAGTAAACAGAGTCTATTGAAACAGAACAAAACAGTAAACAGAGTCTATTTAAACAGAACAATACAGTAAACAGAGTCTATTGAAACAGAACAATACAGTAAACAGAGACTATTTAAACAGAACACTACAGTAAACAGAGTCTATTTAAACAGAACACTACAGTAAACAGAGTCTATTTAAACAGCACACTTCAGTAAACAGAGTCTATTTAAACAGAACAATACAGTAAACAGAGTCTATTTAAACAGAACAATACAGTAAACAGAGTCTATTGAAACAGAACAATACAGTAAACAGAGTCTATTTAAACAGAATAATACAGTAAACAGAGTCTATTGAAACAGAACAATACAGTAAACAGAGACTATTTAAACAGAACAATACAGTAAACAGAGTCTATTTAAACAGAATAATACAGTAAACAGAGTCTATTTAAACAGAATAATACAGTAAACAGATTTTTTTGAAACAGAACAATACAGTAAACAGAGTCTATTGAAACAGAACAATACAGTAAACAGAGACTATTTAAACAGAATAAGACAGTAAACAGAGTCTATTGAAACAGAACAATACAGTATACAGATTCTATTTAAACAGAAGAATACAGTAAACAGAGTCTATTAAAACAGAACAATACAGTAAACAGAGTCTATTTAAACGGAATAATACAGTAAACAGAATCTATTGAAACAGAACAATTACAGTAAACAGAGACTATTTAAACAGAATAATAAAGTAAACAGAGTCTATTGAAACAGAACAATACAGTAAACAGAGACTATTTAAACAGAATAATACAGTAAACAGAGTCTATTTAAACAGAACTATACAGTAAACAGAGTCTATTAAAACAGAACAATACAGTAAACAGAGTCTATTGAAACAGAACAATACAGTAAACAGAGTCTATTGAAACAGAACAATACAGTAAACAGAGACTATTTAAACAGAATAATACAGTAAAACAGAGTCTATTGAAACAGAACAATACAGTAAACAGAGACTTTTTAAACAGAATAATACAGTAAACAGAGTCGATTGAAACAGAACAATACAGTAAACAGAGACTATTTAAACAGAACAATACAGTAAACAGAGTCTATTTAAACAGAACAATACAGTAAACAGAGTCTATTTAAACAGAATAATACAGTAAACAGAGTCTATTTAAACAGAACAATACAGTAAACAGAGTCTATTTAAACAGAACAATACAGTAAACAGAGTCTATTGAAACAGAACAATAAGGTAAACAGAGACTATTGAAACAGAATAATACAGTAAACAGAGTCTATTTAAACAGAACAATACAGTAAACAGTGTCTATTAAAACAGAACAATACAGTAAACAGAGTCTATTGAAACAGAACAATACAGTAAACAGAGTCTATTGAAACAGAACAATACAGTAAACAGAGTCTATTTAAACAGAACAATACAGTAAACAGAGTCTATTAAAACAGAACAATACAGTAAACAGAGTCTATTGAAACAGAACAATACAGTAAACAGAGTCTATTAAAACAGAACAATACAGTAAACAGAGTCTATTTAAACAGAATAATATAGTAAACAGAGTCTATTGAAACAGAACAATACAGTAAACAGAGACTATTTAAACAGAATAATACAGTAAACAGAGTCAATTGAAACAGAACAATACAGTAAACAGAGACTATTTAAACAGAATAATACAGTAAACAGAGTCTATTTAAACAGAACTATACAGTAAACAGAGTCTATTAAAACAGAACAATACAGTAAACAGAGTCTATTTAAACAGAACAATACAGTAAACAGAGTCTATTGAAACAGAACAATACAGTAAACAGAGACTATTTAAACAGAATAATACAGTAAACAGAGTCTATTGAAACAGAACAATACAGTAAACAGAGACTATTTAAACAGAATAATACAGTAAACAGAGTCTATTGAAACAGAACAATACAGTAAACAGAGACTATTTAAACAGAACAATACAGTAAACAGAGTCTATTTAAACAGAACAATACAGTAAACAGAGGTCTATTTAAACAGAATAATACAGTAAACAGAGTCTATTTAAATAGAACAATACAGTAAACAGAGTCTATTTAAACAGAACAATACAGTAAACAGAGTCTATTGAAACAGAACAATACAGTAAACAGAGTCTATTTAAACAGAACACTACAGTAAACAGTGTCTATTTAAACAGAACAATACAGTAAACAGAGTCTATTTAAACAGAACAATACAGTAAACAGAGTCTACTTAAAGAGAACAATACAGTAAACAGAGTCTATTGAAACAGAACAATACAGTAAACAGAGTCTATTTGATCAGAACAATACAGTGAACAGAGTCTATTGAAACAGAACAATACAGTAAACAGAGTCTATTGAAACAGAACAGTACGGTAAACAGAGTCTATTTGAACAGAACAATACAGTAAACAGAGTCGATTGAAACAGAACAATACAGTAAACAGAGTCTATTGAAACAGAACAATACAGTAAACAGAGGCTATTTAAACAGAACAATACAGTAAACAGAGTCTATTTAAAATGCACACTGCAGTAAACAGAGTCTATTGAAACAGAACAATACAGTAAACAGAGTCTATTGAAACAGAACAAAACAGTAAACAGAGTCTATTTAAACAGAACAATACAGTAAACAGAGTCTATTGAAACAGAACAATACAGTAAACAGAGACTATTTAAACAGAACACTACAGTAAACAGAGTCTATTTAAACAGAACACTACAGTAAACAGAGTCTATTTAAACAGCACACTTCAGTAAACAGAGTCTATTTAAACAGAACAATACAGTAAACAGAGTCTATTTAAACAGAACAATACAGTAAACAGAGTCTATTGAAACAGAACAATACAGTAAACAGAGTCTATTTAAACAGAATAATACAGTAAACAGAGTCTATTGAAACAGAACAATACAGTAAACAGAGTCTATTTAAACAGAACAATACAGTAAACAGAGTCTATTTAAACAGAATAATACAGTAAACAGAGTCTATTTAAACAGAATAATACAGTAAACAGATTTTTTTGAAACAGAACAATACAGTAAACAGAGTCTATTGAAACAGAACAATACAGTAAACAGAGACTATTTAAACAGAATAAGACAGTAAACAGAGTCTATTGAAACAGAACAATACAGTATACAGATTCTATTTAAACAGAAGAATACAGTAAACAGAGTCTATTAAAACAGAACAATACAGTAAACAGAGTCTATTTAAACGGAATAATACAGTAAACAGAGTCTATTGAAACAGAACAATACAGTAAACAGAGACTATTTAAACAGAATAATAAAGTAAACAGAGTCTATTGAAACAGAACAATACAGTAAACAGAGACTATTTAAACAGAATAATACAGTAAACAGAGTCTATTTAAAAAGAACTATACAGTAAACAGAGTCTATTAAAACAGAACAATACAGTAAACAGAGTCTATTGAAACAGAACAATACAGTAAACAGAGTCTATTGAAACAGAACAATACAGTAAACAGAGACTATTTAAACAGAATAATACAGTAAACAGAGTCTATTGAAACAGAACAATGCAGTAAACAGAGACTTTTTAAACAGAATAATACAGTAAACAGAGTCGATTGAAACAGAACAATACAGTAAACAGAGACTATTTAAACAGAACAATACAGTAAACAGAGTCTATTTAAACAGAACAATACAGTAAACAGAGTCTATTTAAACAGAATAATACAGTAAACAGAGTCTATTGAAACAGAACAATACAGTAAACAGAGTCTATTTAAACAGAACAATACAGTAAACAGAGTCTATTGAAACAGAACAATAAGGTAAACAGAGACTATTGAAACAGAATAATACAGTAAACAGAGTCTATTTAAACAGAACAATACAGTAAACAGTGTCTATTAAAACAGAACAATGCAGTAAACAGAGTCTATTGAAACAGAACAATACAGTAAACAGAGTCTATTGAAACAGAACAATACAGTAAACAGAGTCTATTTAAACAGAACAATACAGTAAACAGAGTCTATTAAAACAGAACAATACAGTAAAAAGAGTCTATTGAAACAGAACAATACAGTAAACAGAGTCTATTAAAACAGAACAATACAGTAAACAGAGTCTATTTAAACAGAATAATATAGTAAACAGAGTCTATTGAAACAGAACAATACAGTAAACAGAGACTATTTAAACAGAATAATACAGTAAACAGAGTCTATTGAAACAGAACAATACAGTAAACAGTGACTATTTAAACAGAATAATACAGTAAACAGAGTCTATTTAAACAGAACTATACAGTAAACAGAGTCTATTAAAACAGAACAATACAGTAAACAGAGTCTATTTAAACAGAACAATACAGTAAACAGAGTCTATTGAAACAGAACAATACAGTAAACAGAGACTATTTAAACAGAATAATACAGTAAACAGAGTCTATTGAAACAGAACAATACAGTAAACAGAGACTATTTAAACAGAATAATACAGTAAACAGAGTCTATTGAAACAGAACAATACAGTAAACAGAGACTATTTAAACAGAACAATACAGTAAACAGAGTCTATTTAAACAGAACAATACAGTAAACAGAGTCTATTTAAACAGAATAATACAGTAAACAGAGTCTATTTAAATAGAACAATACAGTAAACAGAGTCTATTTAAACAGAACAATACAGTAAACAGAGTCTATTGAAACAGAACAATAAGGTAAACAGAGACTATTGAAACAGAATAATACAGTAAACAGAGTCTATTTAAACAGAACAATACAGTAAACAGTGTCTATTAAAACAGAACAATACTGTAAACAGAGTCTATTGAAACAGAACAATACAGTAAACAGAGTCTATTGAAACAGAACAATACAGTAAACAGAGTCTATTTGAACAGAACAATACAGTAAACAGAGTCTACTTAAAGAGAACAATACAGTAAACAGAGTCTATTGAAACAGAACAATACAGTAAACAGAGTCTATTGAAACAGAACAATACAGTAAACAGAGTCTATTTGAACAGAACAATACAGTAAACAGAGTCTATTGAAACAGAACAATACAGTAAACAGAGTCTATTTAAACAGAACAATACAGTAAACAGAGTCTATTTAAACAGAACAATACAGTAAACAGAGTCTATTTAAACTGCACACTGCAGTAAACAGAGTCTATTGAAACAGAACAATACAGTAAACAGAGTCTATTGAAACAGAACAATACAGTAAACAGAGTCTATTTAAACAGAACAATACAGTAAACATTGTCTATTTAAACTGCACACTGCAGTAAACATTGTCTATTTAAACTGCACACTGCAGTAAACAGAGTCTATTTAAACAGAACAATACAGTAAACAGTGTCTATTTAAACAGAACAATACAGTAAACAGAGTCATTTGAAACATCACACTGCAGTAAACAGAGTCTATTTAAACAGAACAATACAGTAAACAGAGTCTATTTAAACAGAACAATACAGTAAACAGAGTCTATTGAAACAGAACAATATATTAAACAGAGACTATTTAAACAGAACACTACAGTAAACAGAGTATCTTTAAACAGAACAATACAGTAAACAGAGACTATTTAAACAGAACACTACAGTAAACAGAGTCTATTTAAACAGCACACTTCAGTAAACAGAGTCTATTTAAACAGAACAATACAGTAAACAGAGTCTATTTAAACAGAACAATACAGTAAACAGAGTCTATTGAAACAGAACAATACAGTAAACAGAGTCTATTTAAACAGAATAATACAGTAAACAGAGTCTATTTAAATAGAACAATACAGTAAACAGAGTCTATTTAAACAGAACAATACAGTAAACAGAGTCTATTGAAACAGAACAATACAGTAAACAGAGTCTATTTAAACAGAACACTACAGTAAACAGTGTCTATTTAAACAGAACAATACAGTAAACAGAGTCTATTTAAACAGAACAATACAGTAAACAGAGTCTACTTAAAGAGAACAATACAGTAAACAGAGTCTATTGAAACAGAACAATACAGTAAACAGAGTCTATTTGAACAGAACAATACAGTGAACAGAGTCTATTGAAACAGAACAATACAGTAAACAGAGTCTATTGAAACAGAACAGTACGGTAAACATAGTCTATTTGAACAGAACAATACAGTAAACAGAGTCGATTGAAACAGAACAATACAGTAAACAGAGTCTATTGAAACAGAACAATACAGTAAACAGAGGCTATTTAAACAGAACAATACAGTAAACAGAGTCTATTTAAAATGCACACTGCAGTAAACAGAGTCTATTGAAACAGAACAATACAGTAAACAGAGTCTATTGAAACAGAACAAAACAGTAAACAGAGTCTATTTAAACAGAACAATACAGTAAACAGAGTCTATTGAAACAGAACAATACAGTAAACAGAGACTATTTAAACAGAACACTACAGTAAACAGAGTCTATTTAAACAGAACACTACAGTAAACAGAGTCTATTTAAACAGCACACTTCAGTAAACAGAGTCTATTTAAACAGAACAATACAGTAAACAGAGTCTATTTAAACAGAACAATACAGTAAACAGAGTCTATTGAAACAGAACAATACAGTAAACAGAGTCTATTTAAACAGAATAATACAGTAAACAGAGTCTATTGAAACAGAACAATACAGTAAACAGAGTCTATTTAAACAGAACAATACAGTAAACAGAGTCTATTTAAACAGAATAATACAGTAAACAGAGTCTATTTAAACAGAATAATACAGTAAACAGATTTTTTTGAAACAGAACAATACAGTAAACAGAGTCTATTGAAACAGAACAATACAGTAAACAGAGACTATTTAAACAGAATAAGACAGTAAACAGAGTCTATTGAAACAGAACAATACAGTATACAGATTCTATTTAAACAGAAGAATACAGTAAACAGAGTCTATTAAAACAGAACAATACAGTAAACAGAGTCTATTTAAACGGAATAATACAGTAAACAGAGTCTATTGAAACAGAACAATGCAGTAAACAGAGACTATTTAAACAAATAATAAAGTAAACAGAGTCTATTGAAACAGAACAATACAGTAAACAGAGACTATTTAAACAGAATAATACAGTAAACAGAGTCTATTTAAACAGAACTATACAGTAAACAGAGTCTATTAAAACAGAACAATACAGTAAACAGAGTCTATTGAAACAGAACAATACAGTAAACAGAGTCTATTGAAACAGAACAATACAGTAAACAGAGACTATTTAAACAGAATAATACAGTAAACAGAGTCTATTGAAACAGAAAAATACAGTAAACAGAGACTTTTTAAACAGAATAATACAGTAAACAGAGTCGATTGAAACAGAACAATACAGTAAACAGAGACTATTTAAACAGAACAATACAGTAAACAGAGTCTATTTAAACAGAACAATACAGTAAACAGAGTCTATTTAAACAGAATAATACAGTAAACAGAGTCTATTTAAACAGAACAATACAGTAAACAGAGTCTATTTAAACAGAACAATACAGTAAACAGAGTCTATTGAAACAGAACAATAAGGTAAACAGAGACTATTGAAACAGAATAATACAGTAAACAGAGTCTATTTAAACAGAACAATACAGTAAACAGTGTCTATTAAAACAGAACAATACAGTAAACAGAGTCTATTGAAACAGAACAATACAGTAAACAGAGTCTATTGAAACAGAACAATACAGTAAACAGAGTCTATTTAAACAGAACAATACAGTAAACAGAGTCTATTAAAACAGAACAATACAGTAAACAGAGTCTATTGAAACAGAACAATACAGTAAACAGAGTCTATTAAAACAGAACAATACAGTAAACAGAGTCTATTTAAACAGAATAATATAGTAAACAGAGTCTATTGAAACAGAACAATACAGTAAACAGAGACTATTTAAACAGAATAATACAGTAAACAGAGTCTATTGAAACAGAACAATACAGTAAACAGAGACTATTTAAACAGAATAATACAGTAAACAGAGTCTATTTAAACAGAACTATACAGTAAACAGAGTCTATTAAAAAAGAACAATACAGTAAACAGAGTCTATTTAAACAGAACAATACAGTAAACAGAGTCTATTGAAACAGAACAATACAGTAAACAGAGACTATTTAAACAGAATAATACAGTAAACAGAGTCTATTGAAACAGAACAATACAGTAAACAGAGACTATTTAAACAGAATAATACAGTAAACAGAGTCTATTGAAACAGAACAATACAGTAAACAGAGACTATTTAAACAGAACAATACAGTAAACAGAGTCTATTTAAACAGAACAATACAGTAAACAGAGTCTATTTAAACAGAATAATACAGTAAACAGAGTCTATTTAAATAGAACAATACAGTAAACAGAGTCTATTTAAACAGAACAATACAGTAAACAGAGTCTATTGAAACAGAACAATAAGGTAAACAGAGACTATTGAAACAGAATAATACAGTAAACAGAGTCTATTTAAACAGAACAATACAGTAAACAGTGTCTATTAAAACAGAACAATACTGTAAACAGAGTCTATTGAAACAGAACAATACAGTAAACAGAGTCTATTGAAACAGAACAATACAGTAAACAGAGTCTATTTGAACAGAACAATACAGTAAACAGAGTCTACTTAAAGAGAACAATACAGTAAACAGAGTCTATTGAAACAGAACAATACAGTAAACAGAGTCTATTGAAACAGAACAATACAGTAAACAGAGTCTATTTGAACAGAACAATACAGTAAACAGAGTCTATTGAAACAGAACAATACAGTAAACAGAGTCTATTTAAACAGAACAATACAGTAAACAGAGTCTATTTAAACAGAACAATACAGTAAACAGAGTCTATTTAAACTGCACACTGCAGTAAACAGAGTCTATTGAAACAGAACAATACAGTAAACAGAGTCTATTGAAACAGAACAATACAGTAAACAGAGTCTATTTAAACAGAACAATACAGTAAACATTGTCTATTTAAACTGCACACTGCAGTAAACAGAGTCTATTTAAACAGAACAATACAGTAAACAGTGTCTATTTAAACAGAACAATACAGTAAACAGAGTCATTTGAAACATCACACTGCAGTAAACAGAGTCTATTTAAACAGAACAATACAGTAAACAGAGTCTATTTAAACAGAACAATACAGTAAACAGAGTCTATTGAAACAGAACAATATATTAAACAGAGACTATTTAAACAGAACACTACAGTAAACAGAGTCTATTTAAACAGAACAATACAGTAAACAGAGACTATTTAAACAGAACACTACAGTAAACAGAGTCTATTTAAACAGCACACTTCAGTAAACAGAGTCTATTTAAACAGAACAATACAGTAAACAGAGTCTATTTAAACAGAACAATACAGTAAACAGAGTCTATTGAAACAGAACAATACAGTAAACAGAGTCTATTTAAACAGAATAATACAGTAAACAGAGTCTATTGAAACAGAACAATACAGTAAACAGAGTCTATTTAAACAGAACAATACAGTAAACAGAGTCTATTTAAACAGAATAATACAGTAAACAGAGTCTATTTAAACAGAATAATACAGTAAACAGACTCTATTGAAACAGAACAATACAGTAAACAGAGTCTATTGAAACAGAACAATACAGTAAACAGAGACTATTTAAACAGAATAATACAGTAAACAGAGTCTATTGAAACAGAACAATACAGTATACAGATTCTATTTAAACAGAAGAATACAGTAAACAGAGTCTATTAAAACAGAACAATACAGTAAACAGAGTCTATTTAAACAGAATAATACAGTAAACAGAGTCTATTGAATCAGAACAATACAGTAAACAGAGACTATTTAAACAGAATAATACAGTAAACAGAGTCTATTGAAACAGAACAATACAGTAAACAGAGACTATTTAAACAGAATAATACAGTAAACAGAGTCTATTTAAACAGAACTATACAGTAAACAGAGTCTATTAAAACAGAACAATACAGTAAACAGAGTCTATTTAAACAGAACAATACAGTAAACAGAGTCTATTGAAACAGAACAATACAGTAAACAGAGACTATTTAAACAGAATAATACAGTAAACAGAGTCTATTGAAACAGAACAATACAGTAAACAGAGACTATTTAAACAGAATAATACAGTAAACAGAGTCTATTGAAACAGAACAATACAGTAAACAGAGACTATTTGAACAGAACAATACAGTAAACAGAGTCTATTTAAACAGAACAATACAGTAAACAGAGTCTATTTAAACAGAATAATACAGTAAACAGAGTCTATTTAAATAGAACAATACAGTAAACAGAGTCTATTTAAACAGAACAATACAGTAAACAGAGTCTATTGAAACAGAACAATAAGGTAAACAGAGACTATTGAAACAGAATAATACAGTAAACAGAGTCTATTTAAACAGAACAATACAGTAAACAGAGTCTATTAAAACAGAACAATACAGTAAACAGAGTCTATTGAAACAGAACAATACAGTAAACAGAGTCTATTGAAACAGAACAATACAGTAAACAGAGTCTATTTAAACAGAACACTACAGTAAACAGAGTCTATTTAAACAGAACAATACAGTAAACAGAGTCTACTTAAAGAGAACAATACAGTAAACAGAGTCTATTGAAACAGAACAATACAGTAAACAGAGTCTATTTGAACAGAACAATACAGTAAACAGAGTCTATTGAAACTGAACAATACAGTAAACAGAGTCTATTGAAACAGAACAATACAGTAAACATTGTCTATTGAAACAGAACAATACAGTAAACAGAGTCTATTTAAACAGAACAATACAGTAAACATTGTCTATTTAAACTGCACACTGCAGTAAACAGAGTCTATTTAAACAGAACAATACAGTAAACAGTGTCTATTTAAACAGAACAATACAGTAAACAGAGTCATTTGAAACATCACACTGCAGTAAACAGAGTCTATTTAAACAGAACAATACAGTAAACAGAGTCTATTTAAACAGAACAATACAGTAAACAGAGTCTATTGAAACAGAACAATATATTAAACAGAGACTATTTAAACAGAACACTACAGTAAACAGAGTCTATTTAAACAGAACAATACAGTAAACAGAGACTATTTAAACAGAACACTACAGTAAACAGAGTCTATTTAAACAGCACACTTCAGTAAACAGAGTCTATTTAAACAGAACAATACAGTAAACAGAGTCTATTTAAACAGAACAATACAGTAAACAGAGTCTATTGAAACAGAACAATACAGTAAACAGAGTCTATTTAAACAGAATAATACAGTAAACAGAGTCTATTGAAACAGAACAATACAGTAAACAGAGTCTATTTAAACAGAACAATACAGTAAACAGAGTCTATTTAAACAGAATAATACAGTAAACAGACTGTATTGAAACAGAACAATACAGTAAACAGAGTCTATTGAAACAGAACAATACAGTAAACAGAGACTATTTAAACAGAATAATACAGTAAACAGAGTCTATTGAAACAGAACAATACAGTATACAGATTCTATTTAAACAGAAGAATACAGTAAACAGAGTCTATTAAAACAGAACAATACAGTAAACAGAGTCTATTTAAACAGAATAATACAGTAAACAGAGTCTATTGAATCAGAACAATACAGTAAACAGAGACTATTTAAACAGAATAATACAGTAAACAGAGTCTATTGAAACAGAACAATACAGTAAACAGAGACTATTTAAACAGAATAATACAGTAAACAGAGTCTATTTAAACAGAACTATACAGTAAACAGAGTCTATTAAAACAGAACAATACAGTAAACAGAGTCTATTTAAACAGAACAATACAGTAAACAGAGTCTATTGAAACAGAACAATACAGTAAACAGAGACTATTTAAACAGAATAATACAGTAAACAGAGTCTATTGAAACAGAACAATACAGTAAACAGAGACTATTTAAACAGAATAATACAGTAAACAGAGTCTATTGAAACAGAACAATACAGTAAACAGAGACTATTTGAACAGAACAATACAGTAAACAGAGTCTATTTAAACAGAACAATACAGTAAACAGAGTCTATTTAAACAGAATAATACAGTAAACAGAGTCTATTTAAATAGAACAATACAGTAAACAGAGTCTATTTAAACAGAACAATACAGTAAACAGAGTCTATTGAAACAGAACAATAAGGTAAACAGAGACTATTGAAACAGAATAATACAGTAAACAGAGTCTATTTAAACAGAACAATACAGTAAACAGAGTCTATTAAAACAGAACAATACAGTAAACAGAGTCTATTGAAACAGAACAATACAGTAAACAGAGTCTATTGAAACAGAACAATACAGTAAACAGAGTCTATTTAAACAGAACACTACAGTAAACAGAGTCTATTTAAACAGAACAATACAGTAAACAGAGTCTACTTAAAGAGAACAATACAGTAAACAGAGTCTATTGAAACAGAACAATACAGTAAACAGAGTCTATTTGAACAGAACAATACAGTAAACAGAGTCTATTGAAACTGAACAATACAGTAAACAGAGTCTATTGAAACAGAACAGTACGGTAAACAGAGTCTATTTGAACAGAACAATACAGTAAACAGAGTCTATTGAAACAGAACAATACAGTAAACAGAGTCTATTTAAACAGAACAATACAGTAAACAGAGTCTATTTAAACAGAACAATACAGTAAACAGAGTCTATTTAAACTGCACACTGCAGTAAACAGAGTCTATTGAAACAGAACAATACAGTAAACAGAGTCTATTGAAACAGAACAAAACAGTAAACAGAGTCTATTTAAACAGAACAATACAGTAAACATTGTCTATTTAAACTGCACACTGCAGTAAACAGAGTCTATTTAAACAGAACAATACAGTAAACAGTGTCTATTTAAACAGAACAATACAGTAAACAGAGTCTTTTGAAACATCACACTGCAGTAAACAGAGTCTATTTAAACAGAACAATACAGTAAACAGAGTCTATTTAAACAGAACAATACAGTAAACAGAGTCTATTGAAACAGAACAATACAGTAAACAGAGACTATTTAAACAGAACACTACAGTAAACAGAGTCTATTTAAACAGAACAATACAGTAAACAGAGACTATTTAAACAGAACACTACAGTAAACAGAGTCTATTTAAACAGCACACTTCAGTAAACAGAGTCTATTTAAACAGAATAATACAGTAAACAGAGTCTATTTAAACAGAATAATACAGTAAACAGACTCTATTGAAACAGAACAATACAGTAAACAGAGTCTATTGAAACAGAACAATACAGTAAACAGAGACTATTTAAACTGAATAATACAGTAAACAGAGTATATTGAAACAGAACAATACAGTATACAGATTCTATTTAAACAGAAGAATACAGTAAACAGAGTCTATTAAAACAGAACAATACAGTAAACAGAGTCTATTTAAATGGAATAATACAGTAAACAGAGTCTATTGAAACAGAACAATACAGTAAACAGAGACTATTTAAACAGAATAATACAGTAAACAGAGTCTATTGAAACAGAACAATACAGTAAACAGAGACTATTTAAACAGAATAATACAGTAAACAGAGTCTATTTAAACAGAACTATACAGTAAACAGAGTCTATTAAAACAGAACAATACAGTAAACAGAGTCTATTTAAACAGAACAATACAGTAAACAGAGTCTATTGAAACAGAACAATACAGTAAACAGAGACTATTTAAACAGAACAATACAGTAAACAGAGTCTATTTAAACAGAACAATACAGTAAACAGAGTCTATTGAAACAGAACAATACAGTAAACAGAGACTATTTAAACAGAACACTACAGTAAACAGAGTCTATTTAAACAGAACAATACAGTAAACAGAGACTATTTAAACAGAACACTACAGTAAACAGAGTCTATTTAAACAACACACTGCAGTAAACAGAGTCTATTTAAACAGAACAATACAGTAAACAGAGTCTATTTAAACAGAACAATACAGTAAACAGAGTCTATTGAAACAGAACAATACAGTAAACAGAGTCTATTTAAACAGAATAATACAGTAAACAGAGTCTATTGAAACAGAACAATACAGTGAACAGAGTCTATTTAAACAGAACAATACAGTAAACAGAGTCTATTTAAACAGAATAATACAGTAAACAGACTCTATTGAAACAGAACAATACAGTAAACAGAGTCTATTGAAACAGAACAATACAGTAAACAGAGACTATTTAAACAGAACACTACAGTAAACAGAGTCTATTTAAACAGAACAATACAGTAAACAGAGACTATTTAACCAGAACACTACAGTAAACAGAGTCTATTTAAACAGCACACTGCAGTAAACAGAGTCTATTTAAACAGAACAATACAGTAAACAGAGTCTATTTAAACAGAACAATACAGTAAACAGAGTCTATTGAAACAGAACAATACAGTAAACAGAGTCTATTTAAACAGAACAATACAGTAAACAGAGTCTATTTAAACAGAACAATACAGTAAACAGAGTCTATTTAAACAGAATAATACAGTAAACAGACTCTATTGAAACAGAACAATACAGTAAACAGAGTCTATTGAAACATCACACTGCAGTAAACAGAGTCTATTTAAACAGAACACTACAGTAAACAGAGTCTATTGAAACAGAACAATACAGTAAACAGAGACTATTTAAACAGAACATTACAGTAAACAGAGTCTATTTAAACAGCACACTTCAGTAAACAGAGTCTATTTAAACAGAACAATACAGTAAACAGAGTCTATTTAAACAGAACAATACAGTAAACAGAGTCTATTGAAACAGAACAATACAGTAAACAGAGTCTATTTAAACAGAATAATACAGTAAACAGAGTCTATTGAAACAGAACAATACAGTAAACAGAGTCTATTTAAACAGAACAATACAGTAAACAGAGTCTATTTAAACAGAATAATACAGTAAACAGAGTCTATTTAAACAGAATAATACAGTAAACAGACTCTATTGAAACAGAACAATACAGTAAACAGAGTCTATTGAAACAGCACAATACAGTAAACAGAGACTATTTAAACAGAATAATACAGTAAACAGAGTCTATTGAAACAGAACAATACAGTATACAGATTCTATTTAAACAGAAGAATACAGTAAACAGAGTCTATTAAAACAGAACAATACAGTAAACAGAGTCTATTTAAACGGAATAATACAGTAAACAGAGTCTATTGAAACAGAACAATACAGTAAACAGAGTCTATTTGAACAGAACAATACAGTGAACAGAGTCTATTGAAACAGAACAATACAGTAAACAGAGTCTATTGAAACAGAACAGTACGGTAAACAGAGTCTATTTGAACAGAACAATAAAGTAAACAGAGTCTATTGAAACAGAACAATACAGTAAACAGAGTCTATTGAAACAGAACAATACAGTAAACAGAGGCTATTTAAACAGAACAATACAGTAAACAGAGTCTATTTAAAATGCACACTGCAGTAAACAGAGTCTATTGAAACAGAACAATACAGTAAACAGAGTCTATTGAAACAGAACAAAACAGTAAACAGAGTCTATTTAAACAGAACAATACAGTAAACAGAGTCTATTGAAACAGAACAATACAGTAAACAGAGACTATTTAAACAGAACACTACAGTAAACAGAGTCTATTTAAACAGAACACTACAGTAAACAGAGTCTATTTAAACAGCACACTTCAGTAAACAGAGTCTATTTAAACAGAACAATACAGTAAACAGAGTCTATTTAAACAGAACAATACAGTAAACAGAGTCTATTGAAACAGAACAATACAGTAAACAGAGTCTATTTAAACAGAATAATACAGCAAACAGAGTCTATTGAAACAGAACAATACAGTAAACAGAGTCTATTTAAACAGAACAATACAGTAAACAGAGTCTATTTAAACAGAATAATACAGTAAACAGAGTCTATTTAAACAGAATAATACAGTAAACAGACTCTATTGAAACAGAACAATACAGTAAACAGAGTCTATTGAAACAGAACAATACAGTAAACAGAGACTATTTAAACAGAATAATACAGTAAACAGAGTCTATTGAAACAGAACAATACAGTATACAGATTCTATTTAAACAGAAGAATACAGTAAACAGAGTCTATTAAAACAGAACAATACAGTAAACAGAGCCTATTTAAACGGAATAATACAGTAAACAGAGTCTATTGAAACAGTACAATACAGTAAACAGAGACTATTTAAACAGAATAATACAGTAAACAGAGTCTATTGAAACAGAACAATACAGTAAACAGAGACTATTTAAACAGAATAATACAGTAAACAGAGTCTATTTAAACAGAACTATACAGTAAACAGAGTCTATTAAAACAGAACAATACAGTACACAGAGTCTATTTAAACAGAACAATACAGTAAACAGAGTCTATTGAAACAGAACAATACAGTAAACAGAGTCTATTAAAACAGAACAATACAGTAAACAGAGTCTATTGAAACAGAACAATACAGTAAACAGAGTCTATTGAAACAGAACAATACAGTAAACAGAGTCTATTTAAACAGAACACTACAGTAAACAGTGTCTATTTAAACAGAACAATACAGTAAACAGAGTCTATTTAAACAGAACAATACAGTAAACAGAGTCTACTTAAAGAGAACAATACAGTAAACAGAGTCTATTGAAACAGAACAATACAGTAAACAGAGTCTATTTGAACAGAACAATACAGTGAACAGAGTCTATTGAAACAGAACAATACAGTAAACAGAGTCTATTGAAACAGAACAGTACGGTAAACAGAGTCTATTTGAACAGAACAATACAGTAAACAGAGTCGATTGAAACAGAACAATACAGTAAACAGAGTCTATTGAAACAGAACAATACAGTAAACAGAGGCTATTTAAACAGAACAATACAGTAAACAGAGTCTATTTAAAATGCACACTGCAGTAAACAGAGTCTATTGAAACAGAACAATACAGTAAACAGAGTCTATTGAAACAGAACAAAACAGTAAACAGAGTCTATTTAAACAGAACAATACAGTAAACAGAGTCTATTGAAACAGAACAATACAGTAAACAGAGACTATTTAAACAGAACACTACAGTAAACAGAGTCTATTTAAACAGAACACTACAGTAAACAGAGTCTATTTAAACAGCACACTTCAGTAAACAGAGTCTATTTAAACAGAACAATACAGTAAACAGAGTCTATTTAAACAGAACAATACAGTAAACAGAGTCTATTGAAACAGAACAATACAGTAAACAGAGTCTATTTAAACAGAATAATACAGTAAACAGAGTCTATTGAAACAGAACAATACAGTAAACAGAGTCTATTTAAACAGAACAATACAGTAAACAGAGTCTATTTAAACAGAATAATACAGTAAACAGAGTCTATTTAAACAGAATAATACAGTAAACAGACTCTATTGAAACAGAACAATACAGTAAACAGAGTCTATTGAAACAGAACAATACAGTAAACAGAGACTATTTAAACAGAATAATACAGTAAACAGAGTCTATTGAAACAGAACAATACAGTATACAGATTCTATTTAAACAGAAGAATACAGTAAACAGAGTCTATTAAAACAGAACAATACAGTAAACAGAGTCTATTTAAACGGAATAATACAGTAAACAGAGTCTATTGAAACAGAACAATACAGTAAACAGAGACTATTTAAACAGAATAATACAGTAAACAGAGTCTATTGAAACAGAACAATACAGTAAACAGAGACTATTTAAACAGAATAATACAGTAAACAGAGTCTATTTAAACAGAACTATACAGTAAACAGAGTCTATTAAAACAGAACAATACAGTAAACAGAGTCTATTTAAACAGAACAATACAGTAAACAGAGACTATTGAAACAGAACAATACAGTAAACAGAGACTATTTAAACAGAATAATACAGTAAACAGAGTCTATTGAAACAGAACAATACAGAAAACAGATACTTTTTATACAGAATAATACAGTAAACAGAGTCTATTGAAACAGAACAATACAGTAAACAGAGACTATTTAAACAGAACAATACAGTAAACAGAGTCTATTTAAAGAGAACAATACAGTAAACAGAGTCTATTTAAACAGAATAATACAGTAAACAGAGTCTATTGAAACAGAACAATACAGTAAACAGAGTCTATTGAAACAGAACAATAAGGTAAACAGAGACTATTGAAACAGAATAATACAGTAAACAGAGTCTATTTAAACAGAACAATACAGTAAACAGTGTCTATTAAAACAGAACAATACAGTAAACAGAGTCTATTGAAACAGAACAATACAGTAAACAGAGTCTATTGAAACAGAACAATACAGTAAACAGAGTCTATTTAAACAGAACAATACAGTAAACAGAGTCTATTAAAACAGAACAATACAGTAAACAGAGTCTATTGAAACAGAACAATACAGTAAACAGAGTCTATTAAAACAGAACAATACAGTAAACAGAGTCTATTTAAACAGAATAATATAGTAAACAGAGTCTATTGAAACAGAACAATACAGTAAACAGAGACTATTTAAACAGAATAATACAGTAAACAGAGTCTATTGAAACAGAACAATACAGTAAACAGAGACTATTTAAACAGAATAATACAGTAAACAGAGTCTATTTAAACAGAACTATACAGTAAACAGAGTCTATTAAAACAGAACAATACAGTAAACAGAGTCTATTAAAACAGAACAATACAGTAAACAGAGTCTATTTAAACAGAATAATATAGTAAACAGAGTCTATTGAAACAGAACAATACAGTAAACAGAGACTATTTAAACAGAACTATACAGTAAACAGAGTCTATTAAAACAGAACAATACAGTAAACAGAGTCTATTTAAACAGAACTATACAGTAAACAGAGTCTATTAAAACAGAACAATACAGTACACAGAGTCTATTTAAACAGAACAATACAGTAAACAGAGTCTATTGAAACAGAACAATACAGTAAACAGAGTCTATTAAAACAGAACAATACAGTAAACAGAGTCTATTGAAACAGAACAATACAGTAAACAGAGTCTATTTAAACAGAACACTACAGTAAACAGTGTCTATTTAAACAGAACAATACAGTAAACAGAGTCTATTTAAACAGAACAATACAGTAAACAGAGTCTACTTAAAGAGAACAATACAGTAAACAGAGTCTATTGAAACAGAACAATACAGTAAACAGAGTCTATTTGAACAGAACAATACAGTGAACAGAGTCTATTGAAACAGAACAATACAGTAAACAGAGTCTATTGAAACAGAACAGTACGGTAAACAGAGTCTATTTGAACAGAACAATACAGTAAACAGAGTCGATTGAAACAGAACAATACAGTAAACAGAGTCTATTGAAACAGAACAATACAGTAAACAGAGGCTATTTAAACAGAACAATACAGTAAACAGAGTCTATTTAAAATGCACACTGCAGTAAACAGAGTCTATTGAAACAGAACAATACAGTAAACAGAGTCTATTGAAACAGAACAAAACAGTAAACAGAGTCTATTTAAACAGAACAATACAGTAAACAGAGTCTATTGAAACAGAACAATACAGTAAACAGAGACTATTTAAACAGAACACTACAGTAAACAGAGTCTATTTAAACAGAACACTACAGTAAACAGAGTCTATTTAAACAGCACACTTCAGTAAACAGAGTCTATTTAAACAGAACAATACAGTAAACAGAGTCTATTTAAACAGAACAATACAGTAAACAGAGTCTATTGAAACAGAACAATACAGTAAACAGAGTCTATTTAAACAGAATAATACAGTAAACAGAGTCTATTGAAACAGAACAATACAGTAAACAGAGTCTATTTAAACAGAACAATACAGTAAACAGAGTCTATTTAAACAGAATAATACAGTAAACAGAGTCTATTTAAACAGAATAATACAGTAAACAGACTCTATTGAAACAGAACAATACAGTAAACAGAGTCTATTGAAACAGAACAATACAGTAAACAGAGACTATTTAAACAGAATAATACAGTAAACAGAGTCTATTGAAACAGAACAATACAGTATACAGATTCTATTTAAACAGAAGAATACAGTAAACAGAGTCTATTAAAACAGAACAATACAGTAAACAGAGTCTATTTAAACGGAATAATACAGTAAACAGAGTCTATTGAAACAGAACAATACAGTAAACAGAGACTATTTAAACAGAATAATACAGTAAACAGAGTCTATTGAAACAGAACAATACAGTAAACAGAGACTATTTAAACAGAATAATACAGTAAACAGAGTCTATTTAAACAGAACTATACAGTAAACAGAGTCTATTAAAACAGAACAATACAGTAAACAGAGTCTATTTAAACAGAACAATACAGTAAACAGAGACTATTGAAACAGAACAATACAGTAAACAGAGACTATTTAAACAGAATAATACAGTAAACAGAGTCTATTGAAACAGAACAATACAGAAAACAGATACTTTTTATACAGAATAATACAGTAAACAGAGTCTATTGAAACAGAACAATACAGTAAACAGAGACTATTTAAACAGAACAATACAGTAAACAGAGTCTATTTAAAGAGAACAATACAGTAAACAGAGTCTATTTAAACAGAATAATACAGTAAACAGAGTCTATTGAAACAGAACAATACAGTAAACAGAGTCTATTGAAACAGAACAATAAGGTAAACAGAGACTATTGAAACAGAATAATACAGTAAACAGAGTCTATTTAAACAGAACAATACAGTAAACAGTGTCTATTAAAACAGAACAATACAGTAAACAGAGTCTATTGAAACAGAACAATACAGTAAACAGAGTCTATTGAAACAGAACAATACAGTAAACAGAGTCTATTTAAACAGAACAATACAGTAAACAGAGTCTATTAAAACAGAACAATACAGTAAACAGAGTCTATTGAAACAGAACAATACAGTAAACAGAGTCTATTAAAACAGAACAATACAGTAAACAGAGTCTATTTAAACAGAATAATATAGTAAACAGAGTCTATTGAAACAGAACAATACAGTAAACAGAGACTATTTAAACAGAATAATACAGTAAACAGAGTCTATTGAAACAGAACAATACAGTAAACAGAGACTATTTAAACAGAATAATACAGTAAACAGAGTCTATTTAAACAGAACTATACAGTAAACAGAGTCTATTAAAACAGAACAATACAGTAAACAGAGTCTATTTAAACAGAACAATACAGTAAACAGAGTCTATTGAAACAGAACAATACAGTAAACAGAGACTATTTAAACAGAATAATACAGTAAACAGAGTCTATTGAAACAGAACAATACAGTAAACAGAGACTATTTAAACAGAATAATACAGTAAACAGAGTCTATTGAAACAGAACAATACAGTAAACAGAGACTATTTAAACAGAACAATACAGTAAACAGAGTCTATTTAAACAGAACAATACAGTAAACAGAGTCTATTTAAACAGAATAATACAGTAAACAGAGTCTATTTAAATAGAACAATACAGTAAACAGAGTCTATTTAAACAGAACAATACAGTAAACAGAGTCTATTGAAACAGAACAATAAGGTAAACAGAGACTATTGAAACAGAATAATACAGTAAACAGAGTCTATTTAAACAGAACAATACAGTAAACAGTGTCTATTAAAACAGAACAATACTGTAAACAGAGTCTATTGAAACAGAACAATACAGTAAACAGAGTCTATTGTAACAGAACAATACAGTAAACAGAGTCTATTTAAACAGAACAATACAGTAAACAGAGTCTACTTAAAGAGAACAATACAGTAAACAGAGTCTATTGAAACAGAACAATACAGTAAACAGAGTCTATTGAAACAGAACAATACAGTAAACAGAGTCTATTTGAACAGAACAATACAGTAAACAGAGTCTATTGAAACAGAACAATACAGTAAACAGAGTCTATTTAAACAGAACAATACAGTAAACAGAGTCTATTTAAACAGAACAATACAGTAAACAGAGTCTATTTAAACTGCACACTGCAGTAAACAGAGTCTATTGAAACAGAACAATACAGTAAACAGAGTCTATTGAAACAGAACAATACAGTAAACAGAGTCTATTTAAACAGAACAATACAGTAAACATTGTCTATTTAAACTGCACACTGCAGTAAACAGAGTCTATTTAAACAGAACAATACAGTAAACAGAGTCTATTTAAACAGAACAATACAGTAAACAGAGTCTATTGAAACAGAACAATACAGTAAACAGAGTCTATTTAAACAGAATAATACAGTAAACAGAGTCTATTGAAACAGAACAATACAGTAAACAGAGTCTATTTAAACAGAACAATACAGTAAACAGAGTCTATTGAAACAGAACAATATATTAAACAGAGACTATTTAAACAGAACACTACAGTAAACAGAGTCTATTTAAACAGAACAATACAGTAAACAGAGACTATTTAAACAGAACACTACAGTAAACAGAGTCTATTTAAACAGCACACTTCAGTAAACAGAGTCTATTTAAACAGAACAATACAGTAAACAGAGTCTATTTAAACAGAACAATACAGTAAACAGAGTCTATTGAAACAGAACAATACAGTAAACAGAGTCTATTTAAACAGAATAATACAGTAAACAGAGTCTATTGAAACAGAACAATACAGTAAACAGAGTCTATTTAAACAGAACAATACAGTAAACAGAGTCTATTTAAACAGAATAATACAGTAAACAGAGTCTATTTAAACAGAATAATACAGTAAACAGACTCTATTGAAACAGAACAATACAGTAAACAGAGTCTATTGAAACAGAACAATACAGTAAACAGAGACTATTTAAACAGAATAATACAGTAAACAGAGTCTATTGAAACAGAACAATACAGTATACAGATTCTATTTAAACAGAAGAATACAGTAAACAGAGTCTATTAAAACAGAACAATACAGTAAACAGAGTCTATTTAAACAGAATAATACAGTAAACAGAGTCTATTTAAACAGAACAATACAGTAAACAGAGACTATTTAAACAGAATAATACAGTAAACAGAGTCTATTGAAACAGAACAATACAGTAAACAGAGACTATTTAAACAGAATAATACAGTAAACAGAGTCTATTTAAACAGAACTATACAGTAAACAGAGTCTATTAAAACAGAACAATACAGTAAACAGAGTCTATTTAAACAGAACAATACAGTAAACAGAGTCTATTGAAACAGAACAATACAGTAAACAGAGACTATTTAAACAGAATAATACAGTAAACAGAGTCTATTGAAACAGAACAATACAGTAAACAGAGACTATTTAAACAGAATAATACAGTAAACAGAGTCTATTGAAACAGAACAATACAGTAAACAGAGACTATTTGAACAGAACAATACAGTAAACAGAGTCTATTTAAACAGAACAATACAGTAAACAGAGTCTATTTAAACAGAATAATACAGTAAACAGAGTCTATTTAAATAGAACAATACAGTAAACAGAGTCTATTTAAACAGAACAATACAGTAAACAGAGTCTATTGAAACAGAACAATAAGGTAAACAGAGACTATTGAAACAGAATAATACAGTAAACAGAGTCTATTTAAACAGAACAATACAGTAAACAGAGTCTATTAAAACAGAACAATACAGTAAACAGAGTCTATTGAAACAGAACAATACAGTAAACAGAGTCTATTGAAACAGAACAATACAGTAAACAGAGTCTATTTAAACAGAACACTACAGTAAACAGAGTCTATTTAAACAGAACAATACAGTAAACAGAGTCTACTTAAAGAGAACAATACAGTAAACAGAGTCTATTGAAACAGAACAATACAGTAAACAGAGTCTATTTGAACAGAACAATACAGTAAACAGAGTCTATTGAAACTGAACAATACAGTAAACAGAGTCTATTGAAACAGAACAGTACGGTAAACAGAGTCTATTTGAACAGAACAATACAGTAAACAGAGTCTATTGAAACAGAACAATACAGTAAACAGAGTCTATTTAAACAGAACAATACAGTAAACAGAGTCTATTTAAACAGAACAATACAGTAAACAGAGTCTATTTAAACTGCACACTGCAGTAAACAGAGTCTATTGAAACAGAACAATACAGTAAACAGAGTCTATTGAAACAGAACAAAACAGTAAACAGAGTCTATTTAAACAGAACAATACAGTAAACATTGTCTATTTAAACTGCACACTGCAGTAAACAGAGTCTATTTAAACAGAACAATACAGTAAACAGTGTCTATTTAAACAGAACAATACAGTAAACAGAGTCTTTTGAAACATCACACTGCAGTAAACAGAGTCTATTTAAACAGAACAATACAGTAAACAGAGTCTATTTAAACAGAACAATACAGTAAACAGAGTCTATTGAAACAGAACAATACAGTAAACAGAGACTATTTAAACAGAACACTACAGTAAACAGAGTCTATTTAAACAGAACAATACAGTAAACAGAGACTATTTAAACAGAACACTACAGTAAACAGAGTCTATTTAAACAGCACACTTCAGTAAACAGAGTCTATTTAAACAGAATAATACAGTAAACAGAGTCTATTTAAACAGAATAATACAGTAAACAGACTCTATTGAAACAGAACAATACAGTAAACAGAGTCTATTGAAACAGAACAATACAGTAAACAGAGACTATTTAAACTGAATAATACAGTAAACAGAGTCTATTGAAACAGAACAATACAGTATACAGATTCTATTTAAACAGAAGAATACAGTAAACAGAGTCTATTAAAACAGAACAATACAGTAAACAGAGTCTATTTAAACGGAATAATACAGTAAACAGAGTCTATTGAAACAGAACAATACAGTAAACAGAGACTATTTAAACAGAATAATACAGTAAACAGAGTCTATTGAAACAGAACAATACAGTAAACAGAGACTATTTAAACAGAATAATACAGTAAACAGAGTCTATTTAAACAGAACTATACAGTAAACAGAGACTATTAAAACAGAACAATACAGTAAACAGAGTCTATTTAAACAGAACAATACAGTAAACAGAGTCTATTGAAACAGAACAATACAGTAAACAGAGACTATTTAAACAGAACAATACAGTAAACAGAGTCTATTTAAACAGAACAATACAGTAAACAGAGTCTATTGAAACAGAACAATACAGTAAACAGAGACTATTTAAACAGAACACTACAGTAAACAGAGTCTATTTAAACAGAACAATACAGTAAACAGAGACTATTTAAACAGAACACTACAGTAAACAGAGTCTATTTAAACAACACACTGCAGTAAACAGAGTCTATTTAAACAGAACAATACAGTAAACAGAGTCTATTTAAACAGAACAATACAGTAAACAGAGTCTATTGAAACACAACAATACAGTAAACAGAGTCTATTTAAACAGAATAATACAGTAAACAGAGTCTATTGAAACAGAACAATACAGTGAACAGAGTCTATTTAAACAGAACAATACAGTAAACAGAGTCTATTTAAACAGAATAATACAGTAAACAGACTCTATTGAAACAGAACAATACAGTAAACAGAGTCTATTGAAACAGAACAATACAGTAAACAGAGACTATTTAAACAGAACACTACAGTAAACAGAGTCTATTTAAACAGAACAATACAGTAAACAGAGACTATTTAACCAGAACACTACAGTAAACAGAGTCTATTTAAACAGCACACTGCAGTAAACAGAGTCTATTTAAACAGAACAATACAGTAAACAGAGTCTATTTAAACAGAACAATACAGTAAACAGAGTCTATTGAAACAGAACAATACAGTAAACAGAGTCTATTTAAACAGAATAATACAGTAAACAGAGTCTATTGAAACAGAACAATACAGTAAACAGAGTCTATTTAAACAGAACAATACAGTAAACAGAGTCTATTTAAACAGAATAATACAGTAAACAGACTCTATTGAAACAGAACAATACAGTAAACAGAGTCTATTGAAACATCACACTGCAGTAAACAGAGTCTATTTAAACAGAACACTACAGTAAACAGAGTCTATTTAAACAGAACAATACAGTAAACAGAGACTATTTAAACAGAACACTACAGTAAACAGAGTCTATTTAAACAGCACACTTCAGTAAACAGAGTCTATTTAAACAGAACAATACAGTAAACAGAGTCTATTTAAACAGAACAATACAGTAAACAGAGTCTATTGAAACAGAACAATACAGTAAACAGAGTCTATTTAAACAGAATAATACAGTAAACAGAGTCTATTGAAACAGAACAATACAGTAAACAGAGTCTATTTAAACAGAACAATACAGTAAACAGAGTCTATTTAAACAGAATAATACAGTAAACAGAGTCTATTTAAACAGAATAATACAGTAAACAGACTCTTTTGAAACAGAACAATACAGTAAACAGAGTCTATTGAAACAGCACAATACAGTAAACAGAGACTATTTAAACAGAATAATACAGTAAACAGAGTCTATTGAAACAGAACAATACAGTATACAGATTCTATTTAAACAGAAGAATACAGTAAACAGAGTCTATTAAAACAGAACAATACAGTAAACAGAGTCTATTTAAACGGAATAATACAGTAAACATAGTCTATTGAAACAGAACAATACAGTAAACAGAGACTTTTTAAACAGAATAATACAGTAAACAGAGTCTATTGAAACAGAACAATACAGTAAACAGAGACTATTTAAACAGAATAATACAGTAAACAGAGTCTATTTAAACAGAACTATACAGTAAACAGAGTCTATTAAAACAGAACAATACAGTAAACAGAGTCTATTTAAACAGAACAATACAGTAAACAGAGTCTATTGAAACAGAACAATACAGTAAACAGAGACTATTTAAACAGAATAATACAGTAAACAGAGTCTATTGAAACAGAACAATACAGTAAACAGAGACTTTTTAAACAGAATAATACAGTAAACAGAGTCTATTGAAACCGAACAATACAGTAAACAGAGACTATTTAAACAGAACAATACAGTAAACAGAGTCTATTTAAACAGAACAATACAGTAAACAGAGTCTATTTAAACAGAATAATACAGTAAACAGAGTCTATTTAAACAGAACAATACAGTAAACAGAGACTATTTAAACAGAACAATACAGTAAACAGAGTCTATTGAAACAGAACAATAAGGTAAACAGAGACTATTGAAACAGAATAATACAGTAAACAGAGTCTATTTAAACAGAACAATACAGTAAACAGAGTCTATTAAAACAGAACAATACAGTAAACAGAGTCTATTGAAACAGAACAATAAGGTAAACAGAGACTATTGAAACAGAATAATACAGTAAACAGAGTCTATTTAAACAGAACAATACAGTAAACAGAGTTTATTTAAACAGAACAATACAGTAAACAGAGTCTATTGAAACAGAACAATAAGGTAAACAGAGACTATTGAAACAGAATAATACAGTAAACAGAGTCTATTTAAACAGAACAATACAGTAAACAGAGTCTATTAAAACAGAACAATACAGTAAACAGAGTCTATTGAAACAGAACAATACAGTAAACAGAGTCTATTGAAACAGAACAATACAGTAAACAGAGTCTATTTAAACAGAACACTACAGTAAACAGAGTCTATTTAAACAGAACAATACAGTAAACAGAGTCTATTTAAAGAGAACAATACAGTAAACAGAGTCTATTCAAACAGAACAATACAGTAAACTGAGTCTATTGAAACAGAACAATACAGTAAACAGAGTCTATTTGAACAGAACAATACAGTAAACAGAGTCTATTGAAACAGAACAATACAGTAAACAGAGTCTATTGAAACAGAACAGTACGGTAAACAGAGTCTATTTGAACAGAACAATACAGTAAACAGAGTCTATTGAAACAGAACAATACAGTAAACAGAGTCTATTGAAACAGAACAATACAGTAAACAGAGTCTATTTAAACAGAACAATACAGTAAACAGAGTCTATTTAAACAGAACAATACAGTAAACAGAGTCTATTTAAACTGCACACTGCAGTAAACAGAGTCTATTGAAACAGAACAATATTGTAAACAGAGTCTATTGAAACAGAACAATACAGTAAACAGAGTCTATTTAAACAGCACAATACAGTAAACATTGTCTATTTAAACTGCACACTGCAGTAAACAGAGTCTATTTAAACAGAACAATACAGTAAACAGTGTCTATTTAAACAGAACAATACAGTAAACAGAGTCTTTTGAAACATCACACTGCAGTAAACAGAGTCTATTTAAACAGAACAATACAGTAAACAGATTCTATTTAAACAGAACAATACAGTAAACAGAGTCTATTGAAACAGAACAATACAGTAAACAGAGACTATTTAAAGAGAACACTACAGTAAACAGAGTCTATTTAAACAGAACAATACAGTAAACAGAGACTATTTAAACAGAACGCTACAGTAAACAGAGTCTATTTAAACAACACACTGCAGTAAACAGAGTCTATTTAAACAGAACAATACAGTAAACAGAGTCTATTTAAACAGAACAATACAGTAAACAGAGTCTATTGAAACAGAACAATACAGTAAACAGAGTCTATTTAAACAGAATAATACAGTAAACAGAGTCTATTGAAACAGAACAATACAGTGAATAGAGTCTATTTAAACAGAACAATACAGTAAACAGAGTCTATTTAAACAGAATAATACAGTAAACAGACTCTATTGAAACAGAACAATACAGTAAACAGAGTCTATTGAAACAGAACAATACAGTAAACAGAGACTATTTAAACAGAACACTACAGTAAACAGAGTCTATTTGAACAGAACAATACAGTAAACAGAGACTATTTAAACAGAACACTACAGTAAACAGAGTCTATTTAAACAGCACACTGCAGTAAACAGAGTCTATTTAAACAGAACAATACAGTAAACAGAGTCTATTTAAACAGAACAATACAGTAAACAGAGTCTATTGAAACAGAACAATACAGTAAACAGAGTCTATTTAAACAGAATAATACAGTAAACAGAGTCTATTGAAACAGAACAATACAGTAAACAGAGTCTATTTAAACAGAACAATACAGTAAACAGAGTCTATTTAAACAGAATAATACAGTAAACAGACTCTATTGAAACAGAACAATACAGTAAACAGAGTCTATTGAAACAGAACAATACAGTATACAGATTCTATTTAAACAGAAGAATACAGTAAACAGAGTCTATTAAAACAGAACAATACAGTAAACAGAGTCTATTTAAACAGAATAATACAGTAAACAGAGTCTATTGAAACAGAACAATACAGTAAACAGAGACTATTTAAACAGAATAATACAGTAAACAGAGTCTATTGAAACAGAACAATACAGTAAACAGAGACTATTTAAACAGAATAATACAGTAAACAGAGTCTATTGAAACAGAACAATACAGTAAACAGAGACTATTTAAACAGAACACTACAGTAAACAGAGTCTATTTAAACAGAATAATACTGTAAACAGAGTCTATTGAAACAGAACAATACAGTAAACAGAGTCTATTGAAACAGAACTATACAGTAAACAGAGACTATTTAAAAAGAACAATACAGTAAACAGAGTCTATTGAAACAGAACAATACAGTAAACAGAGTCTATTTAAACAGAACACTACAGTAAACAGAGTCTATTTAAACAGAACAATACAGTAAACAGAGTCTATTTAAACAGAACAATACAGTAAACAGAGTCTATTTAAAGAGAACAATACAGTAAACAGAGTCTATTGAAACAGAACAATACAGTAAACAGAGTCTATTGAAACAGAACAATACAGTAAACAGAGTCTATTTGAACAGAACAATACAGTAAACAGAGTCTATTGAAACAGAACAATGCAGTAAACAGAGTCTATTTAAACAGAATAATACAGTAAACAGAGTCTATTTAAACAGAACAATACAGTGAACAGAGTCTATTTAAACAGAATAATACAGTAAACAGAGTCTATTTAAACAGAACAATACAGTAAACAGAGTCTATTGAAACAGAACAATGCAGTAAACAGAGTCTATTTAAACAGAACAATACAGTAAACAAGGTCTATTTAAACAGAACAATACAGTAAACAGAGTCTATTTAAACAGAACAATACAGTAAACAGAGACTATTTAAACAGAATAATACAGTAAACAGAGTCTATTGAAACAGAACAATACAGTAAACAGAGACTATTTAAACAGAATAATACAGTAAACAGAGTCTATTGAAACAGAACAATACAGTAAACAGAGACTATTTAAACAGAATAATACAGTAAACAGAGTCTATTGAAACAGAATAATACAGTAAACAGAGTCTATTTAAACAGAATAATACAGTAAACAGAGTCTATTGAAACAGAACAATACAGTAAACAGAGTCTATTGAAACAGAACTATACAGTAAACAGAGACTATTTAAACAGAACAATACAGTAAACAGAGTCTATTGAAACAGAACAATACAGTAAACAGAGTCTATTTAAACAGAACACTACAGTAAACAGAGTCTATTTAAACAGAACAATACAGTAAACAGAGTCTATTTAAACAGAACAATACAGTAAACAGAGTCTATTTAAAGAGAACAATACAGTAAACAGAGTCTATTGAAACAGAACAATACAGTAAACAGAGTCTATTTAAACAGAACAATACAGTAAACAGAGTCTATTTGAACAGAACAATACAGTAAACAGAGTCTATTGAAACAGAACAATGCAGTAAACAGAGTCTATTTAAACAGAATAATACAGTAAACAGAGTCTATTTAAACAGAACAATACAGTAAACAGAGTCTATTTAAACAGAATAATACAGTAAACAGAGTCTATTTAAACAGAACAATACAGTAAACAGAGTCTATTGAAACAGAACAATGCTGTAAACAGAGTCTATTTAAACAGAACAATACAGTAAACAGAGTCTATTTAAACAGAACAATACAGTAAACAGAGTCTATTTAAAGAGAACAATACAGTAAACAGAGACTATTTAAGCAGAATAATACAGTAAACATTGTCTATTTAAACTGCACACTGCAGTAAAAAGAGTCTATTTAAACAGAACAATACAGTAAACAGAGCCTTTTGAAACATCACACTGCAGTAAACAGAGTCTATTTAAACTGTACACTGCAGTAAACAGAGTCTATTGAAACAGAACAATACAGTAAACAGAGTCTATTTAAACAGAACAATACAGTAAACATTGTCTATTTAAACTGCGCACTGCAGTAAACAGAGTCTATTTAAACAGAACAATACAGTAAACAGTGTCTATTTAAACAGAACAATACAGTAAACAGAGTCTTTTGAAACATCACACTGCAGTAAACAGAGTCTATTTAAACAGAACAATACAGTAAACAGAGTCTATTTAAACAGAACAATACAGTAAACAGAGTCTATTTAATCGGAATAATACAGTAAACAGAGTCTATTGAAACAGAACAATACAGTATACAGATTCTATTTAAACAGAATAATACAGTAAACAGAGTCTATTGAAACAGAACAATACAGTAAACAGAGACTATTTAAACAGAATAATACAGTAAACAGAGTCTATTTAAACAGAACTATACAGTAAACAGAGTCTATTAAAACAGAACAATACAGTAAACAGAGTCTATCTAAACAGAACAATACAGTAAACAGAGTCTATTGAAACAGAACAATACAGTAAACAGAGACTATTTAAACAGAATAATACAGTAAACAGAGTCTATTGAAACAGAACAATACAGTAAACAGAGACTATTTAAACAGAATAATACAGTAAACAGAGTCTATTGAAACAGAACAATACAGTAAACAGAGACTATTTGAACAGAACAATACAGTAAACAGAGTCTATTTAAACAGAAAATACAGTAAACAGAGTCTATTTAAACAGAATAATACAGTAAACAGAGTCTATTTAAACAGAACAATACAGTAAACAGAGTCTATTTAAATAGAACAATACAGTAAACAGAGTCTATTGAAACAGAACAATAAGGTAAACAGAGACTATTGAAACAGAATAATACAGTAAACAGAGTCTATTTAAACAGAACAATACAGTAAACAGAGTATATTTAAACAGAACAATACAGTAAACAGAGTCTATTTAAACAGAACACTACAGTAAACAGAGTCTATTTAAACAGAACAATACAGTAAACAGAGTCTATTTAAACAGAATAATACAGTAAACAGAGTCTATTTAAACAGAACAATACAGTAAACAGAGTCTATTTAAACAGAACAATACAGTAAACAGAGTCTATTTAAACAGAATAATACAGTAAACAGAGTCTATTTAAACAGAACAATACAGTAAACAGAGTCTATTGAAACAGAACAATAAGGTAAACAGAGACTACTGAAACAGAATAATACAGTAAACAGAGTCTATTTAAACAGAACAATACAGTAAACAGAGTCTATTGAAACAGAACAATACAGTAAACAGAGTCTATTGAAACAGAACAATACAGTAAACAGAGTCTATTGAAACAGAACAATACAGTAAACAGAGTCTATTTGAACAGAACACTACAGTAAACAGAGTCTATTTAAACAGAACAATACAGTAAACAGAGTCTATTTAAACAGAACAACACAGTAAACAGAGTCTATTTAAAGAGAACAATACAGTAAACAGAGTCTATTCAAACAGAACAATAAAGTAAACAGAGTCTATTGAAACAGAACAATACAGTAAACAGAGTCTATTTGAACAGAACAATACAGTAAACAGAGTCTATTGAAACAGAACAATACAGTAAACAGAGTCTATTGAAACAGAACAGTACGGTAAACAGAGTCTATTTGAACAGAACAATACAGTAAACAGAGTCTATTGAAACAGAACAATACAGTAAACAGAGTCTATTTAAACAGAACAATACAGTAAACAGAGTCTATTTAAACAGAACAATACAGTAAACAGAGTCTATTTAAACTGCACACAGCAGTAAACAGAGTCTATTGAAACAGAACAATACTGTAAACAGAGTCTATTGAAACAGAACAATACAGTAAACAGAGTCTATTTAAACAGAACAATACAGTAAACATTGTCTATTTAAACTGCACACTGCAGTAAACAGAGTCTATTTAAACAGAACAATACAGTAAACAGTGTCTATTTAAACAGAACAATACAGTAAACAGAGTCTTTTGAAACATCACACTGCAGTAAACAGAGTCTATTTAAACAGAACAATACAGTAAACAGAGTCTATTTAAACAGAACACTACAGTAAACAGAGTCTATTTAAACAGCACACTGCAGTAAACAGAGTCTATTTAAACAGAACAATACTGTAAACAGAGTCTATTTAAACAGAACAATACAGTAAACAGAGTCTATTGAAACAGAACAATACAGTAAACAGAGTCTATTTAAACGGAATAATACAGTAAACAGAGTCTATTGAAACAGAACAATACAGTAAACAGAGTCTATTTAAACAGAACAATACAGTAAACAGAGTCTATTTAAACAGAATAATACAGTAAACAGAGTCTATTGAAACAGAACAATACAGTAAACAGAGTCTATTGAAACAGAACTATACAGTAAACAGAGACTATTTAAACAGAACAATACAGTAAACAGAGTCTATTGAAACAGAACAATACAGTAAACAGAGTCTATTTAAACAGAACACTACAGTAAACAGAGTCTATTTAAACAGAACAATACAGTAAACAGAGTCTATTTAAACAGAACAATACAGTAAACAGAGTCTATTTAAAGAGAACAATACAGTAAACAGAGTCTATTGAAACAGAACAATACAGTAAACAGAGTCTATTGAAACAGAACAATACAGTAAACAGAGTCTATTTGAACAGAACAATACAGTAAACAGAGTCTATTGAAACAGAACAATGCAGTAAACAGAGTCTATTTAAACAGAATAATACAGTAAACAGAGTCTATTTAAACAGAACAATACAGTAAACAGAGTCTATTTAAACAGAATAATACAGTAAACAGAGTCTATTTAAACAGAACAATACAGTAAACAGAGTCTATTGAAACAGAACAATGCAGTAAACAGAGTCTATTTAAACAGAACAATACAGTAAACAGAGTCTATTTAAACAGAACAATACAGTAAACAGAGTCTATTTAAAGAGAACAATACAGTAAACAGAGACTATTTAAGCAGAATAATACAGTAAACATTGTCTATCTAAACTGCACACTGCAGTAAACAGAGTCTATTTAAACAGAACAATACAGTAAACAGAGCCTTTTGAAACATCACACTGCAGTAAACAGAGTCTATTTAAACTGCACACTGCAGTAAACAGAGTCTATTGAAACAGAACAATACAGTAAACAGAGTCTATTTAAACAGAACAATACAGTAAACATTGTCTATTTAAACTGCGCACTGCAGTAAACAGAGTCTATTTAAACAGAACAATACAGTAAACAGTGTCTATTTAAACAGAACAATACAGTAAACAGAGTCTTCTGAAACATCACACTGCAGTAAACAGAGTCTATTTAAACAGAACAATACAGTAAACAGAGTCTATTTAAACAGAACAATACAGTAAACAGAGTCTATTTAATCGGAATAATACAGTAAACAGAGTCTATTGAAACAGAACAATACAGTATACAGATTCTATTTAAACAGAATAATACAGTAAACAGAGTCTATTGAAACAGAACAATACAGTAAACAGAGACTATTTAAACAGAATAATACAGTAAACAGAGTCTATTTAAACAGAACTATACAGTAAACAGAGTCTATTTAAACAGAACAATACAGTAAACAGAGTCTATTGAAACAGAACAATACAGTAAACAGAGACTATTTAAACAGAATAATACAGTAAACAGAGTCTATTGAAACAGAACAATACAGTAAACAGAGACTATTTAAACAGAATAATACAGTAAACAGAGTCTATTGAAACAGAACAATACAGTAAACAGAGACTATTTAAACAGAACAATACAGTAAACAGAGTCTATTTAAACAGAACAATACAGTAAACAGAGTCTATTTAAACAGAATAATACAGTAAACAGAGTCTATTTAAACAGAACAATACAGTAAACAGAGTCTATTTAAACAGAACAATACAGTAAACAGAGTCTATTGAAACAGAACAATAAGGTAAACAGAGACTATTGAAACAGAATAATACAGTAAACAGAGTCTATTTAAACAGAACAATACAGTAAACAGAGTCTATTGAAACAGAACAATACAGTAAACAGAGTCTATTGAAACAGAACAATACAGTAAACAGAGTCTATTTAAACAGAACACTACAGTAAACAGAGTCTATTTAAACAGAACAATACAGTAAACAGAGTCTATTTAAACAGAGCAATACAGTAAACAGAGTCTATTTAAAGAGAACAATACAGTAAACAGAGTCTATTCAAACAGAACAATACAGTAAACAGAGTCTATTGAAACAGAACAATACAGTAAACAGAGTCTATTTGAACAGAACAATACAGTAAACAGAGTCTATTGAAACAGAACAATACAGTAAACAGAGTCTATTGAAACAGAACAGTACGGTAAACAGAGTCTATTTGAACAGAACAATACAGTAAACAGAGTCTATTGAAACAGAACAATACAGTAAACAGAGTCTATTGAAACAGAACAATACAGTAAACAGAGTCTATTTAAACAGAACAATACAGTAAACAGAGTCTATTTAAACAGAACAATACAGTAAACAGAGTCTATTTAAACTGCACACTGCAGTAAACAGAGTCAATTGAAACAGAACAGTACTGTAAACAGAGTCTATTGAAACAGAACAATACAGTAAACAGAGTCTATTTAAACAGAACAATACAGTAAACATTGTCTATTTAAACTGCACACTGCAGTAAACAGAGTCTATTTAAACAGAACAATACAGTAAACAGTGTCTATTTAAACAGAACAATACAGTAAACAGAGTCTTTTGAAACATCACACTGCAGTAAACAGAGTCTATTTAAACAGAACAATACAGTAAACAGAGTCTATTTAAACAGAACAATACAGTAAACAGAGACTATTTAAACAGAACACTACAGTAAACAGAGTCTATTTAAACAGAACAATACAGTAAACAGAGACTATTTAAACAGAACACTACAGTAAACAGAGTCTATTTAAACAGCACACTGCAGTAAACAGAGTCTATTTAAACAGAACAATACAGTAAACAGAGTCTATTTAAACAGAACAATACAGTAAACAGAGTCTATTGAAACAGAACAATACAGTAAACAGAGTCTATTTAAACGGAATAATACAGTAAACAGAGTCTATTGAAACAGAACAATACAGTAAACAGAGTCTATTTAAACAGAACAATACAGTAAACAGAGTCTATTTAAACAGAATAATACAGTAAACAGACTCTATTGAAACAGAACAATACAGTAAACAGAGTCTATTGAAACAGAACAATACAGTAAACAGAGACTATTTAAACAGAATAATACAGTAAACAGAGTCTATTGAAACAGAACAATACAGTAAACAGAGACTATTTAAACAGAATAATACAGTAAACAGAGTCTATTGAAACAGAACAATACAGTAAACAGAGACTATTTAAACAGAATAATACAATAAACAGAGTCTATTGAAACAGAACAATACAGTAAACAGAGACTATTTAAACAGAATAATACAGTAAACAGAGTCTATTGAAACAGAATAATACAGTAAACAGAGTCTATTTAAACAGAATAATACAGTAAACAGAGTCTATTGAAACAGAACAATACAGTAAACAGAGTCTATTGAAACAGAACTACACAGTAAACAGAGACTATTTAAACAGAACAATACAGTAAACAGAGTCTATTGAAACAGAACAATACAGTAAACAGAGTCTATTTAAACAGAACACTACAGTAAACAGAGTCTATTTAAACAGAACAATACAGTAAACAGAGTCTATTTAAACAGAACAATACAGTAAACAGAGTCTATTTAAAGAGAACAATACAGTAAACAGAGTCTATTGAAACAGAACAATACAGTAAACAGAGTCTATTGAAACAGAACAATACAGTAAACAGAGTCTATTTGAACAGAACAATACAGTAAACAGAGTCTATTGAAACAGAACAATGCAGTAAACAGAGTCTATTTAAACAGAATAATACGGTAAACAGAGTCTATTTAAACAGAACAATACAGTAAACAGAGTCTATTTAAACAGAATAATACAGTAAACAGAGTCTATTTAAACAGAACAATACAGTAAACAGAGTCTATTGAAACAGAACAATGCAGTAAACAGAGTCTATTTAAACAGAACAATACAGTAAACAGAGTTTATTTAAACAGAACAATACAGTAAACAGAGTCTATTTAAACAGAACAATACAGTAAACAGAGTCTATTGAAACAGAACAATACAGTAAACAGAGACTATTTAAACAGAATAATACAGTATACAGATTCCATTTAAACAGAAGAATACAGTAAACAGAGTCTATTAAAACAGAACAATATAGTAAACAGAGTCTATTTAAACAGAACAAAACAGTAAACAGAGTCTATTTAAAGAGAACAATACAGTAAACAGAGACTATTTAAACAGAACAATACAGTAAACGTGGTCTATTTAAACTGCACACTGCAGTAAACAGAGTCTATTGAAACAGAACAATACAGTAAACAGAGTCTATTTAAACAGAACAATACAGTAAACATGGTCTATTTAAACTGCGCACTGCAGTAAACAGAGTCTATTTAAACAGAACAATACAGTAAACAGTGTCTATTTAAACAGAACAATACAGTAAACAGAGTCTTTTGAAACATCACACTGCAGTAAACAGAGTCTATTTAAACAGAACAATACAGTAAACAGAGTCTATTTAAACAGAACAATACAGTAAACAGAGTCTATTGAAACAGAACAATACAGTAAACAGAGACTACTTAAACAGAACACTACAGTAAACAGAGTCTATTTAAACAGAACAATACAGTAAACAGAGACTATTTAAACAGAACACTACAGTAAACAGAGTCTATTTAAACAGCACACTGCAGTAAACAGAGTCTATTTAAACAGAACAATACAGTAAACAGAGTCTATTTAAACAGAACAATACAGTAAACAGAGTCTATTGAAACAGAACAATACAGTAAACAGAGTCTATTTAAACAGAATAATACAGTAAACAGAGTCTATTGAAACAGAACAATACAGTAAACAGAGTCTATTTAAACAGAATAATACAGTAAACAGAGTCTATTTAAACAGAACAATACAGTAAACAGAGTCTATTGAAACAGAACAATACAGTAAACAGAGACTATTTAAACAGAATAATACAGTAAACAGAGTCTATTTAAACAGAACAATACAGTAAACAGAGTCTATTTAAACAGAATAATACAGTAAACAGACTCTATTGAAACAGAACAATACAGTAAACAGAGTCTATTGAAACAGAACAATACAGTAAACAGAGACTATTTAAACAGAATAATACAGTAAACAGAGTCTATTGAAACAGAACAATACAGTAAACAGAGACTATTTAAACAGAATAATACAGTAAACAGAGTCTATTGAAACAGAACAATACAGTAAACAGAGACTATTTAAACAGAATAATACAGTAAACAGAGTCTATTGAAACAGAACAATACAGTAAACAGAGACTATTTAAACAGAATAATACAGTAAACAGAGTCTATTGAAACAGAATAATACAGTAAACAGAGTCTATTTAAACAGAATAATACAGTAAACAGAGTCTATTGAAACAGAACAATACAGTAAACAGAGTCTATTGAAACAGAACTACACAGTAAACAGAGACTATTTAAACAGAACAATACAGTAAACAGAGTCTATTGAAACAGAACAATACAGTAAACAGAGTCTATTTAAACAGAACACTACAGTAAACAGAGTCTATTTAAACAGAACAATACAGTAAACAGAGTCGATTTAAACAGAACAAAACAGTAAACAGAGTCTATTTAAAGAGAACAATACAGTAAACAGAGTCTATTGAAACAGAACTACACAGTAAACAGAGACTATTTAAACAGAACAATACAGTAAACAGAGTCTATTGAAACAGAACAATACAGTAAACAGAGTCTATTTAAACAGAACACTACAGTAAACAGAGTCTATTTAACCAGAACAATACAGTAAACAGAGTCTATTTAAACAGAACAATACAGTAAACAGCGTCTATTTAAAGAGAACAATACAGTAAACAGAGTCTATTGAAACAGAACAATACAGTAAACAGAGTCTATTGAAACAGAACAATACAGTAAACAGAGTCTATTGAAACAGAACAATACAGTAAACAGAGTCTATTTGAACAGAACAATACAGTAAACAGAGTCTATTGAAACAGAACAATGCAGTAAACAGAGTCTATTTAAACAGAATAATACAGTAAACAGAGTCTATTTAAACAGAACAATACAGTAAACTGAGTCTATTTAAACAGAATAATACAGTAAACAGAGTCTATTTAAACAGAACAATACAGTAAACAGAGTCTATTGAAACAGAACAATGCAGTAAACAGAGTCTATTTAAACAGAACAATACAGTAAACAGAGTCTATTTAAACAGAACAATACAGTAAACAGAGTCTATTGAAACAGAACAATACAGTAAACAGAGACTATTTAAACTGAATAATACAGTATACAGATTCTATTTAAACAGAAGAATACAGTAAACAGAGTCTATTAAAACAGAACAATATAGTAAACAGAGTCTATTTAAACAGAACAAAACAGTAAACAGAGTCTATTTAAAGAGAACAATACAGTAAACAGAGACTATTTAAGCAGAATAATACAGTAAACATTGTCTATTTAAACTGCACACTGCAGTAAACAGAGTCTATTTAAACAGAACAATACAGTAAACAGAGTCTTTTGAAACATCACACTGCAGTAAACAGAGTCTATTTAAACTGCACACTGCAGTAAACAGAGTCTATTGAAACAGAACAATACAGTAAACAGAGTCTATTTAAACAGAACAATACAGTAAACATGGTCTATTTAAACTGCGCACTGCAGTAAACAGAGTCTATTTAAACAGAACAATACAGTAAACAGTGTCTATTTAAACAGAACAATACAGTAAACAGAGTCTTTTGAAACATCACACTGCAGTAAACAGAGTCTATTTAAACAGAACAATACAGTAAACAGAGTCTATTTAAACAGAACAATACAGTAAACAGAGTCTATTGAAACAGAACAATACAGTAAACAGAGACTATTTAAACAGAACACTACAGTAAACAGAGTCTATTTAAACAGAACAAAACAGTAAACAGAGTCTATTTAAACAGAACAATACAGTAAACAGAGTCTATTGAAACAGAACAATACAGTAAACAGAGTCTATTTAAACAGAACACTACAGTAAACAGAGTCTATTTAACCAGAACAATACAGTAAACAGAGTCTATTTAAACAGAACAATACAGTAAACAGAGTCTATTTAAAGAGAACAATACAGTAAACAGAGTCTATTGAAACAGAACAATACAGTAAACAGAGTCTATTGAAACTGAACAATACAGTAAACAGAGTCTATTGAAACAGAACAATACAGTAAACAGAGTCTATTTGAACAGAACAATACAGTAAACAGAGTCTATTGAAACAGAACAATGCAGTAAACAGAGTCTATTTAAACAGAATAATACAGTAAACAGAGTCTATTTAAACAGAACAATACAGTAAACAGAGTCTATTTAAACAGAATAATGCAGTAAACAGAGTCTATTTAAACAGAACAATACAGTAAACAGAGTCTATTGAAACAGAACAATGCAGTAAACAGAGTCTATTTAAACAGAACAATACAGTAAACAGAGTCTATTTAAACAGAACAATACAGTAAACAGAGTCTATTGAAACAGAACAATACAGTAAACAGAGACTATTTAAACTGAATAATACAGTATACAGATTCTATTTAAACAGAAGAATACAGTAAACAGAGTCTATTAAAACAGAACAATATAGTAAACAGAGTCTATTTAAACAGAACAAAACAGTAAACAGAGTCTATTTAAAGAGAACAATACAGTAAACAGAGACTATTTAAGCAGAATAATACAGTAAACATTGTCTATTTAAACTGCACACTGCAGTAAACAGAGTCTATTTAAACAGAACAATACAGTAAACAGAGTCTTTTGAAACATCACACTGCAGTAAACAGAGTCTATTTAAACTGCACACTGCAGTAAACAGAGTCTATTGAAACAGAACAATACAGTAAACAGAGTCTATTTAAACAGAACAATACAGTAAACATGGTCTATTTAAACTGCGCACTGCAGTAAACAGAGTCTATTTAAACAGAACAATACAGTAAAAAGTGTCTATTTAAACAGAACAATACAGTAAACAGAGTCTTTTGAAACATCACACTGCAGTAAACAGAGTCTATTTAAACAGAACAATACAGTAAACAGAGTCTATTTAAACAGAACAATACAGTAAACAGAGTCTATTGAAACAGAACAATACAGTAAACAGAGACTATTTAAACAGAACACTACAGTAAACAGAGTCTATTTAAACAGAACTATACAGTAAACAGAGACTATTTAAACAGAACACTACAGTAAACAGAGTCTATTTAAACAGCACACTGCAGTAAACAGAGTCTATTTAAACAGAATAATACAGTAAACAGAGTCTATTGAAACAGAACAATACAGTAAACAGAGACTATTAAACAGAATAATACAGTAAACAGAGTCTATTGAAACAGAACAATACAGTAAACAGAGACTATTTAAACAGAATAATACAGTAAACAGAGTCTATTGAAACAGAATAATACAGTAAACAGAGTCTATTTAAACAGAATAATACAGTAAACAGAGTCTATTGAAACAGAACAATACAGTAAACAGAGTCTATTGAAACAGAACAATACAGTAAACAGTGACTATTTAAACAGAACAATACAGTAAACAGAGTCTATTTAAACAGAATAATACAGTAAACAGAGTCTATTTAAACAGAACAATACAGTAAACAGAGTCTATTTAAACAGAATAATACAGTAAACAGAGTCTATTTAAAAAGAACAATACAGTAAACAGAGTCTATTTAAACAGAACAATACAGTAAACAGAGTCTATTGAAACAGAACAATCAGGTAAACAGAGACTATATAAACAGAATAATACAGTATACAGATTCTATTTAAACAGAATAATACAGTAAACAGAGTCTATTGAAACAGAACAATACAGTAAACAGAGTCTATTTAAACAGAACAATACAGTAAACAGAGTCTATTTAAACAGAATAATACAGTAAACAGAGTCTATTTAAACAGAATAATACAGCAAACAGATTCTATTTAAACAGAACTATACAGTAAACAGAGTCTATTAAAACAGAACAATACAGTAAACAGAGTCTATTTAAACAGAACAATACAGTAAACAGAGTCTATTGAAACAGAACAATACAGTAAACAGAGACTATTTAAACAGAATAATACAGTAAACAGAGTCTATTGAAACAGAACAATACAGTAAACAGAGACTATTTAAACAGAATAATACGGTAAACAGAGTCTATTGAAACAGAACAATACAGTAAACAGAGACTATTTAAACAGAACAATACAGTAAACAGAGTCTATTTAAACAGAACAATACAGTAAACAGAGTCTATTTAAACAGAATAATACAGTAAACAGAGTCTATTTAAACAGAACAATACAGTAAACAGAGTCTATTTAAACAGAACAATAAGGTAAACAGAGACTATTGAAACAGAATAATACAGTAAACAGAGTCTATTTAAACAGAACAATACAGTAAACAGAGTCTATTGAAACAGAACAATACAGTAAACAGAGTCTATTGAAACAGAACAATACAGTAAACAGAGTCTATTTAAACAGAACACTACAGTAAACAGAGTCTATTTAAACAGAACAATACAGTAAACAGAGTCTATTGAAAGAGAACAATACAGTAAACAGAGTCTATTGAAACAGAACAATACAGTAAACAGAGTCTATTGAAACAGAACAATACAGTAAACAGAGTCTATTTGAACAGAACAATACAGTAAACAGAGTCTATTGAAACAGAACAATACATTAAACAGAGTCTATTGAAACAGAACAGTACGGTAAACAGAGTCTATTTGAACAGAACAATACAGTAAACAGAGTCTATTGAAACAGAACAATACAGTAAACAGAGTCTATTTAAACTGCACACTGCAGTAAACAGAGTCTATTGAAACAGAACAATACAGTAAACAGAGTCTATTGAAACAGAACAATACAGTAAACAGAGTCTATTTAAACAGAACAATACAGTAAACATTGTCTATTTAAACTGCACACTGCAGTAAACAGAGTCTACTGAAACAGAACAATACAGTAAACAGAGTCTATTGAAACAGAACAATACAGTAAACAGAGTCTATTTAAACAGAACAATACAGTAAACAGAGTCTATTGAAACAGAACAATACAGTAAACAGAGTCTATTTAAACAGAACAATACAGTAAACATTGTCTATTTAAACTGCACACTGCAGTAAACAGAGTCTATTGAAACAGAACAATACAGTAAACAGAGTCTATTGAAACAGAACAATACAGTAAACAGAGTCTATTTAAACAGAACAATACGGTAAACAGAGTCTATTTAAACTGCACACTGCAGTAAACAGAGTCTATTGAAACAGAACAATACAGTAAACAGAGTCTATTGAAACAGAACAATACAGTAAACAGAGTCTATTTAAACAGAACAATACAGTAAACATTGTCTATTTAAACTGCACACTGCAGTAAACAGAGTCTATTGAAACAGAACAATACAGTAAACAGAGTCTATTTAAACAGAACAATACAGTAAACAGTGTCTATTTAAACTGCACACTACAGTAAACAGAGTCTATTTGAACAGCACACTACAGTAAACAGAGTCGTTTTAAACACAAATCTACAGCAAACAGAGGCTACTTCAACAGCACAGAACAGCAAACTGAGTTTATTTAAACAGAACACTGCAGTAAACAGAGTCTTTTGAAACAGAACACTACAGTAAACAGAGTCTATTTAAACAGCACACTGCAGTAAACAGAGTCTATTTAAACAGCACATACAGTAAACGGAGCCTATTTAAACAGCGCACGACAGTAAACAGAGTCTTTTTAAACAGCACACTACAATAAACAGAGTCTAATTAAACAGCACACTACAGCAAACAGAGTCTATATAAACAGCACACTACAGTAAACAGAGTCTATTTAAACAGCACACAGCAGTAAAAAGGACATTTAAACAGAACAGTACAGTAAACGGAGTCATTTTGAACAGAACACGACTGCAAGCAGGGGTTTGGCGGGAATGACTCTAGCAGAATCATTCGACACTCAGGTCTGCTCCAGTGTCAAACAATTTATTTAAGTTACGCCAGCGGGGAGCATGTCACTGGTCTGTCCAGGTGCCTCTCCACCGAACAAAGGAAAATCATCAATACTTATACATTTTCAAACAGTTACTCAGCCTATCCTGGCTCGACATGGTCCAATCACAACGGTTATAGATCATATACATTGATTATTAGATCCAATAGAAGTGGTTTCTAGGCATGCAGGGACTGCACAACCGGCCAATAGACAGATAGGGGATTACTCATGATGTTTTCCATTCCCTCTTATCCATTATCCTTGGTTTTCATGTACGCACACCATCTTATCTTGACCTCGTTACAGGCTGGTACCTTTGTCAGCATTCCACAAGGACTTCTGCTTTCTATTTAATGAGTCTTTGTTTGAACTTATGTCACTCAGCTCCTGTGTGGAATATGGTCAAGTTGGCTAAGCCCCATGATGCCTTGCAACTTCTTCATTGTTCACTCAGATTATACATTACTGGTTACTCAAATAACATTTAAACAGTATGATATTTACTGCAGGTGCCTCTGTGCTTGGGAATACCCTACAACAATCCCTCCTTTCGGAAGGGAGACTAACCCCAGTCTCCTTAACCAACACCATTTATTGTTTTTTTTTAACCCTTTAAACTCGCCCGGTATGCTTTGCCTCAACCTTGCTGGCCAGTCACGTGATTTCAGGAATTCCGGTCGTATTATATCATATTAATGTGATCCAAATGGCTTAGCCCCCCAGATAGACAAATTGTCTCCCTTGCCTTTGCTCTAGTTTTTACCTGCCTTCGCCGCACATATCGTCTGTATGATCAGCAGGCCAGTATGCCCCATGTTATGGCCAGTATCAACTGTATTCCAACTAGCACATGAGAAATTATACGAATTCAGGGGTGGATATTCACATTCATTCCCCAATCCCAAATCTTCTCCCACCAGCTCCGGTTCTGCAGTTCTGTGTCCGTATCTTTCTCTAGCTTTTTGATTTTTGCCTGCAGTTGGTGGTAGAGTTTTACGGATTGGCACACCCTGAGCCTTAATTCCCTTAGTACCTCAGCCAGGTTACTCCTTTAAGCCGTTCTACCTTTTCATTCAGACCTTGTATGTCCAGTGAGTTTACTATGGTGGTACCGGTATTGAATCTGGTAGCAACATCGTTAACTATTCCCCTTTTTGTTCTATAAAGCTGATCCTGGCCTCGAAATCTAGTGGCACCCATGGCATTGGCAGCCTGCTGCATGACAACCTTATTTAATACACTATACATATTTCTCACCTGTTCTGTACAATATTCCAGCATTTGTAATCCCGAGCTATTGATCAGGACAGGCACAATCTCATGTTTAACATTATCATATAATATTTCACCTTCGTTAAAAAGTACAATTCCGTTCTCTGGTCCTTTAGCGATTGTGGGGCATGGCAATTTCTCAGGTTGGGTGGTGGTTAATATGGGGTGTGATGTCGGAGGGGGAAGGAAACATCACCCACCTCCTCATAATACCCTCATAATCCCACCCCCTTTCTATAGGTAGTCATGGGCTGAGGTCCGACAGGTGGTGCGCACAATATTCCGAACGTGCACCCATCAGGTTTTTTTTTGTTTCACTTCGTCGGATGCAGCTGACTCTTGTTGCATCAGTGGAGCACTGTATGCATACTTTATGTTTTCCCGAGTGGACTTGTAACCATGCATTAAAATAAGCTTTCTCTCTACTCCAGTCCTTGGCTGTTGGGATACATATACCATCAGTGAAATAATACAAAGCCCCATAGTTCATGTAGTTACGTTTTTCCTGTGTTTGTTGTAGCTTCAGTGGTGCATCAGCATTCTCTTGTGCTTGTATTAATCTCAGAGTTCCCAGTATCATGTGTTCCCAGAGTCGTAGTGCCCCCTGTGGTTTCATCGCTTCAGGTGTTTTAATCTGGGGATTTAAACAAAGTGACCTGGTCGTCACCAGGTGTTAGTTCCTGGTCTACTCATTTCCTCACCTGTATGGGCCGAAAGCATTCTATTGTTTATGGGCTAATAGCTGTGTCTTTTATAATCGTACCATTTCTATCTCGTTAAGTCTGTGTCTGTACTGCCGTTGGATTTGCAGCTGAGCACGCTGCGCTCGTGCCTGAGTGTTGATCCATTTGAATACCACCCAGACTCAAGTTAACATCATCACCACTCCCAGTCCCCCGAACATTCCATTCTCTAATGTGTTTCGCCACTCCTGATATCATATGGCATACCAGGTGGTCTCCATGATCAGCACTATCTCAGGCTCAGCCATCATTCTCTTGATTATATTTTTTCAGTTGGGACCCTGTATTTCCATCGGCCCTTCCCTTCACCATTACTTTGTCTCCCACAACAGGCACCTTTGTCTGTTCCTCTTTCATGTCTGTTTCTATAGAATCTCTGGCCTCAGCTCATGCAGTTGTCTGCGCAGCTCCTTCACAAATCTTTTAACCCTTTCTCTCGTGGGTCCTACTTCCTCACTACCTGCTACGACATAACTTGGTAGTCTCATCACCCTTCCTGTCATTAGTTCAGTTGCTCTACATGTAACAAATCACATCTGCACACTTACACTGGTATTCCAATGTCATGCCACATATTCGCAACTCTCAGGTGATCTTATCAAAAGATCAAATGTCAGCGGTGGGGAGAGGGGGGCACTGGTGGTGTCTGTCTGAGATTTTTGCTTACCTCCCCCTGCAGGGTCCTGATGTCTCAGGTTTTGGCCAGACTTTCAAATGTAGCTCTCTTAAAAACTCATATCTCCAAGAGAAAACTATCAATTGCTAGTCTTATCTACACTTTCCTGACTTTCACTGGAAAATTCGAGGCTCCTTGGAAATTAGCTGTTTGAATTCTAATTTCACCATTTGTTTATCCCCAGAATTCCTTTATTAGCTCTTGCATCAGCCAGATCTGATTGCCAATTCCCATTAATTATAATTCTATTTCATTTTGAGCCCTGGAGAACCTTTACAATTAATATTCATAATTCCTTAAAACAGAAATCAAACATTTCTGTTTGATTCCAGGCATTAGTGTATATTGTTTATGTTCTTTTCAACCTTAGATGACATTTTAATTCCTTAAATAACTTGCCAAATTAAACTAGATTTTCGACATCTCAGATTATTCCAAATTCAAATAACAGTAAATTTCCCTTTGAATGCTTTAAATAACCACTTATATCAATTTAATTTTGTTTATCGATTCCAATTTCTTATGCCCAGACTTGGTGATATTGCATTTTTTTTTTAAAGACAGAAGTGCTTGCAACTATTTCTCCTTCTCAAGCACTTTGTCTCATTGATAAAGATAGCTGCAGCAAGGTTAATTTCTTTGCTTGTCTCCAAGGGGGTGGAGCAAAGCATTCTCCGCTGCGTCGCTTTTCGTAACCCTTTTTTTCCCTTATCAAAAAGAACTAAACTCCATTTTAAATGTTTTTTTTGTATCCTTAGGATGTTCAAACAACAAAATCTTTAGTAACATTATCAACTTCAAAGGAAACCATCTCCATCAGGAAAGACAGCATTTTAGATTAAAGTCCAATTGTTTCCAAACTTTTAGCATCTTTTGTAAGAGATTTCTAGTCCAAGGATTTTATACGACCAAGATGATTCCAAATTCCAGTTCACGTCAATGAGCATTTGAAGTTTTCCTCAACTTAACAGGTCAATTAACCTTAACAGTATTAATTTAATTCAGACTTATTAACTTATAATACTTATTAACTACACACAGAACAGAATAGCACGTGCTTATTTTAAAAGATAGGTAAATTACGTCATTTTTCTTCTTTCTTCAGACGCCTTTTCAAATGACTGTAATAAAACCAAAAACTAAAGAGAAAGTTATTTAACATTCTTACAACAAAAGACTTAACACCAGCTCCTTACACAAACTTTAATCTTTCCCATGATCTCCTTTGCTTATCCTTCTCTCCCTTAAAACAATATTCAATCTTTTGACATTTGCGACTTAAAAACAGTCAGTAAAACATGTCTTCAGATATAGACTGCAAAATAAAGCGATAGCAGAGTTTCCAATTAAAGCAATGTTTTAAACTTCAAATTAGATTTCTGCCAGACATCTTCAGACCTTCAAGGCTGAAGCTTATCTCTTCGAAAATTGTTCATTACCTTTTCACAGTTGCAAAACCAACTTAAAAAAAAAACTTTAACTTAAAATATAATTCAAGTTTATATCCCATTCCTGGGTGCACAATCTTAAATTGAAATAAACACACACAACAATCACTTTTCACACTCATTCAATTCCAAACAACTTAGTAGACTCATGCTTTCAACATTAAAGCCAGACAACAAAGAGTTAACGACAGCAAGTTCGACAGAACACAAGCTGTACATCCCAGACATTCAATTCATTCGTGAACACTTCCAGCATTCACACATTCGAATCAAAGACACAGTAACTTGTTTTTACTCTAAAACATAGTCTTTTATGTCACTCTGCCATAAACTTAGTGAATGCTTTTCTTCTTTTTGTCACCACTCCCTTTGTTTTGCGGCAGGGTCGTAGAGATTCCAAACTGAGTCAATCATCTTTCCTATTAACTTTTTGTGATTCTCTGCCAGGTGGCAGGTAAGGGACCCCTCTGGTCCCCACTTGAGCTCTATCTTTTCACTGGCCATGATTGGGTATGATTAGAACCATTAGAATCTACTCTCAGAGGTCCGTTTTCAACCTAGCGCAACTTGTAGTAGACCGTCTCCTGGCTAACTGTCGGGTCACAAGTCTGTCAGTATTTCACACAACAAGCTTATGATATATATACGCATATATATATTCCAAACCCTTCTCGACAGTGCCCTACATATCTTAACTAACTACCTACCACCGTTTGACCGTTGCTCAGATCCTGTTCACAAACTTGGCATTCGTCGGTCGCGAAACACCACCCGGCCCCGGGATAAGCTTTAAATATTCTCACCCGGTATTCCTGATGGCATCAAATGACCGCCGAATCCTGTTCTTAAGTTCGGGATCAGGCTCCAGCCAACTCCCCCTTGGCCCCTTAGTTCCCTTCGCCCACTTGATCCGGGCCGTCATGTGGGACTAAGTCCTCTTAATTCAGGCTCAGGCTGGGTGATTGGGATATCGGGGTTACAGAAGAGCTGACTTACACCTGATCCTGCCGACTACGCCAATTGTTAGCGGGAATGAATCTAGAAGAATCACTCGACACTCAGGTCTGCTCCAATGTAAAACAGTTTATTTAAGTTACGCCAGCAGGAAGCAGGTCACTGGTCTGTCCAGATGCCTCTCCACCGAACAAAGGAAAATCATCAATACTTATAAATTTTCAAACAGTTACTCAGCCCATCCTGGCTGGACATGGTCCAATCACAACAATTATAGATCATATACATTGATTATTAGAGCCAATAGAAGTGGTTACTAGGCATGGAGGGACTGCACAACCGGCCCATAGACAGATAGGGGATTACTCAAATAACATTTAAACAGTATGATATTTACTGCAGGTGCCTCTGCGCTTGGGAATACCCTACAACCGTGGGAACAGGGTATTGAGTTTGGACGATCAGCCATGATTGTATTGAATGGCGGTGCAGGCTCGAAGGGCCGAATGGCCTACTCCTATTTTTCTACGTTTCTCTACTCACATCAGTCTTTTTTTTTAGAAATACAGCACTGAAACAGGCCCTTCGGCCCACCGAGTCTGTGCTGACCAACAACCACCCATTTATGCTAATTCTACATTAATACCATATTCCCTACCACATTCCCACCATTCTCCAACCACCTACCTACATTAGGCTCAATTTACAATGGTCAATTTACCTATCAACCTGCAAGTCTTTGGCTGTGGGAGGAAACCGGAGCACCCGGCGAAAACCCACGCAGACACAGGGAGAACTTGCAAACTCCGCACAGGCGGTACCCAGAACTGAACCAGGTTGCTGGAGCTGTGCGGCTGCGGTGCTAACCACTGCGCCACTGTGCCGCAAGTGGCTCAGCTTTGGAGTCAGCTCAGCAACTAAGGTATTTCAGCACTTGATTCAATCTACATTTCAAGGATTCGATGGAACGCTGAACATCAGTGATGACATTCTCATCTATGGTCGTACTGAAAGGGACCTCAAGACACGCCGACATGTATACCTACAATGTCTCAGAGAATGTCACCTCACCTTGAACAAAGACAAGTTCATGAATTGCAACAATTATTCATTCCTGTCTGGTGCAAAAATAAAACTGGAAAGGTGGCTCAACCGTGGATTACAAAAGAAATTAGGGATAGTATTAGGTCCAAAGAGAAGGCATACAAAATTGCCAGAAAAAGCAGCAAGTCCGAGGATTGGGAGCAGTTTAGAATTCAGCAAAGTAGGACAAAGAGGTTGATTAAGCAGGGGAAAATAGAGTATGAGAATAAACTTGCGGGGAACATAAAAACTGACTGTAAAAGCTTCTATAAATATGTGAAGAGAAAAAGATTAGTGAAGACAAATGTAGATCCCTTACCGTCAGAAACAGGGGAAATTATAATGGGGAACAAAGAAATGGCAGAACAATTAAACACATACTTTCGCCTTGTCTTCACAAAGGAAGACACAAATAACCTCCCAGAAATGTTAGGGAACCAAGGGTCTAATGAGAGGGTGAAACTGAAGAAAATCAGTATGAGTAAACAAATATTGCGAGGGGAATTAATGGGGTTAAAGGCTGACAAATTCCCAGGCCCTGATAATCTACATCCCAGAATACTAAAGGAGGTGGCCCTAAAAATAGTGGATGCATTGGTGGTCATCTTCCAAAATTCGATAGACTCTGGAGCAGTTCCTGCAGATTGGAGGGTGGAAAATGTAACCCCACTATTTAAAAAAGGAGGGAGAGAAAAAACAGGGAATTAGAGACCAGTTAGCCTTACATCAGTAGTGGGGAAAATGCTAGAGTCTATTATAAAGGATGTGATAGCAGAACCTGGAAAACATAAACAGGATTGGACAAAGTCAGCATGGGTTTACAAAAGGGAAATCATGCTGAACAAATCTACTGGAATCCTTTGAGGATGTAACTAGTAGAATAGATAAGGGAGAACCAGTGGATGTGGTGTATTTGGATTTTCAGAAGGTTTTTGATAAGGTCCCACGTAAGAGGTTAGTTTGCAAAATTAAAGCACATGGGATTGGGGGTAATATACTGGCATGGATTGAGAATTGGTTGACAGACAGGAAACAGAGAGTAGGAATAAACGGGTCTTTTTCCGGGTGGCAGGCAGTGACTAGTGAGGTGCCGCAGGGATCAGTGCTTGGGTCCCAGTTACTCAAAATATATATTAATGACTTGGGTGAGGGAACTAAATGTAACATTTCCAAGTTTGCAGACGACACAAAGCTGGGGAGGAAAGTGAGCTGTGAGGAGGATGCAAAGAGGCTCCAATGTGATTTGGACAAGTTGGGCTAATGCATGGCAGATGCAGTATAACGTGGATAAATGTGAGGTTATCCACTTTGGTTGTAAAAACAGAAAGGCAGATTATTATCTGAATGGTGATAGATTGGGAAAGGGGGAGGTGCATCGAGACCCGGGTGTCCTTGTACACCAGTCGCTGAAAGCAAGCATTCAGGTGCAGCAAGCAGTTAGGAAGGCCTTCATCGCAAGAGGATTTGAGTACAGGAGAATGGATGTCTTACTGCAGTTATACAGGGCTTTGGTGAGACCACATCTGAAGTATTGTGTGCAGTTATGGTCTCCTTATCTGAGGAAGGATGTTCTTGCCATGGAGGGAGTGCAAAGAAGATTTACTAGGCTGATTCCTGAGATGGCAGGATTGACATATGAGCAAAGATTGGGTCAACTAGGCCGATAGTCACTGGCGTTTAGAAGAATGAGAGGGGATCTCATAGAAGCCTATAAAATTCTAACAGGACTAGACAGGCTAGATGCAGGGAGGATGTTGCCGATGGCTGGGGAGTCCAAAACCAGGGGTCACAGTCTCAGGATACAGGGTATGCCATTTAGAACCGAGATGAGGAGAAATTTCTTCACTCAGAGGGTAGTGAACCTGTGGAATTCTCTACCGCAGAAGGCAGTGGAGGGCAAGTCATTAAATATATTCAAGCAGGAGATAGATATATTTCTCACTGTCAAAGGGATCAAGGAATATGGGGAGAAAGTGGGAACAGGGTACTGAATTAGACGATCAGCCATGATCTTTTTCGAATGACGAGCTGGCCAGAAGGGCTGAATGGCCTAGTCCTGCTCCTATTTTCTATGTTTGTATGTTTCAATGAAAGCAGAATTGAATTCTTTGGTCATGTATTCAGTGGTGAAGGAGTATCACCCGATCCATGGAAAGTTGAAGCCATTGCAAATGCTGCAGATCCTACCAACATACAAGAAGTCCGTAGCCTACTACTGCTCCTCACGTACTGTAGTTCTTTCATTCCTGACCTCGCTACTCTATCTGCCTCCCCATGTGATCTGACAAAAGAGACCACTAATTGGGAATGGACTAAATCACACAAACAGGTGGTACACCAGATCAAACGATGTCTGTCATCAAGTTGCAAAAATGTCTATTTTGACCCTGAGAAAAACACCCAGTTAGTCGTGGATGCAAGCCCAGTTGGCTTAGGTGCAGTTCTTGTGCAGAAAGACAAGATAGGTAACACATCAATCATCAAAATGGCAAGCAGATCATTAACGCCAGTAGAGCAATGTAATTTACAAACAGAGAGAGAAGCAAGCTCCATCACATGGGGTAGCTTACACTTTCATCTCTACCTATATGGAAGTGAATTTAGAGTAATAACCTAACATAGATCACTAGTGATCTCATTCAACAATCCACATAGCAATCCAACCCCGCGACTGGAATGTTGGATACTCAAACTACAAGAGTACGAGTTCCATGTTGAGTATCAGTCAGGCAAGCTCAACCCAGCGGATTACCTTTCATGATATCCACTGCTGACAGTCGGTCCTACTAGTCGTAAGGAAAAGGTTGCTGAACAACATCTTAACCACGTAAACATAAATGTGGAGCCAAAGTCACTAAAACTAGCTGGCATTGAAGCAGCAACTAAACAAGATGAGGCTTTGCAATTATGTATGAATGCGATGGAATCAAGAAACTGGAAAGACTTGATGGAGAAAGCAGCTACAAAGGAAATCTCTCACAAACTACAAGGTCATCACAATGTTCAAAATGAGCTCACCGTTACAACCACTTCTGATCTTGGATTACACAACAATTGTTTTCATTCCACACTCATTGTTGTTGCTACAGTGCAGGAAGGACACCAGAGTATCGTCAAAACCAAACAACCCCTTAGGGAAAAGGTAGAGTTCCCAGGAATTGACCAGATAGAAACATAGAAAAAAAAGGAGCTGGAGTAGGTCATTTGGCCCTTCGAGCCTGCACCGCCATTCAATACGATCATGGCTGATCATCCAAAGTCAATACCCTGTTCCCACTTTCTCCCCGTATCCCTTGATTCCTTTAGTCCGAAGAACTATATCTAAATCTTTCTTGAATATACTTAATGATTTGGCCTCAACTGCTTTTTGTGGTAGAGAATTCCACAGGTTCACCACTCTCTGGGTGAAGAAATCCCTCCTCATCTCAGTCCTAAATGGCTTACCCCTTATCCTTAGATTGTGACCACTGGTCCTGGACTCCCCCGCCATCGGGAACATCCTTCCTGCATCTAGTCTGAGAAACAAGAACTGTATCACATTCTTCATAATTACTGAGCAACTTCTCACTCGACTACTGGAAAACCTCCAGCTACACTCATCTTTGCACATCTGATGTGGACATGTCTTCCTGAGCTACCCTGATGAGCTAATGGTCAACACGATCAAGAACAGAAGCATCGAATGAAAGTAAATGCAGAGTGAAACATGAGATTTCGAGCTACACCACTAAATCCAGGAGAGAAAGTACTTGTGAAATGTGATGGTCATGTTGGAAAACTAACAACTCATGACATCCAACCATTTGTTGTGACCAACACTAAAGGATCAATGATCACTGCTAAGGGTAGTTCACAGATCATCACAAGAAATGTGTCATTCTTCAAAGCATTGAAAACACCATTTGTAAACTTTGAATCTGATTCTGACATCGACACCTCAGATGAAGAACATGAGTCAAATAAGACTACATCTGATGTCAGGCGATATCCTACTCGTGAGAGAAAATGCCCACCATACTGAGTGACTATGTTACGAAGTGAACTATTTGTGTTGAAGTTTACTGTTTACAGTTTTGGAAACAAACTATAGAAACATGCTGTGCCTCTCATTTACTAAGAATGGGGAGGATGTAGTGTTGTCGTGTTTTGAAATTGCCATTGCATTGTGCTTTGTGTACACTTGGGGCTGCTGTAGAACACACATGCTAGCAAAGGGAAAGTGAAAGTAAAACAGCTTGCTTCTTCTTTCTCTGTCTATGCCTCACATATTTCTTACAAACTCGGCTAAGCCTCACTCCAGTCCCAAGGACATCACCATTCACACCACAAAATTAATTTTAACATAATGCCAGGAAATATACTCTACAATCAAGGAAAATCAGATTTGGAAACACTGAGTATCCCTGCTTTGGAAAGTGAAAGTATTGGAGTGGGGATTGGTGAGGGAAATTACTGCAAATTGTGCGGGGAATTTAACTGGGTAATTTGACCATTACCCGGGCAATAAAAAAAAAGAAGGCAACAGACTTTCCGATGCCTTTGGTGAGAACGCAGAATAAATTTTAATTTTGTTTACTCTGCAGAAAAAGAGTAAATATTAGTTTATCTCACAGCAATATTATATATGAAAATAATAATACTTCATGAATAAGTATGAGAATGAGAATCTGCAGATGGAACCTCCCCAGCTTTACCCTCTGAGTGATGTACCTCATCAATTAAAGCTGCATTTTGGGCCTATTTCCTCAATACCTCTGCCTCTCAATCAGGCGGTAGTGGAGGGTTTTGTCTAAAATATGCGTGCCTGGGTCGGTTTCCCACATTGCTCGTAATTTGACATTGCTTTCTACAAATATTCATTGCCTTCAGGCGAATCTGCTTTCTCGAGTCGAGATGAGGAGAATAACACATGAGTGCTGGAAATGTAAAATAACACCAAGAAATGCTGGAAATGCACAATATATCCAATCAGCATCTGGAAGTTAATGGTTCAGCTATGACCTTTCGTCAGCATTTTCTGCTTAGATTTCATCCTGTTATCTCTGGATGGTTCTGCAGCTTCTGGCAATTCTTTAGTACCAGATATCTGTGAATCATTCTTTATGAAACTGGCAGCAAGCAGAGATGCCATGATCATTTTCTTATGTTGGGTCCCTGTTGCTGATGCTGGTGTATTTGCCCCAACAACCTCCGCAGGTGAGATTTTGAATGTCTTGTTGGTCCATTGGACATCGACATCATTAGCAACAAATCAACATCTCCATCTGCTGATAATTATTGGGTGTCACTGACAGAATTCAATCACCTTCCACAATGTGCCATTTTCCAGATTAGTGCTTTCAATTTTTATCACAAATCTTGGCAACAAAACAAATACAAACCTCCATATTTATTTTGTGCTCACCAGCAGTGCAAATCGGAGATGAGCTACACACTATGTAATTACATTTAATTAGAATGTACATCACAGGAACAGGCGACCCAGTCCAACTGCTTTGTGCCAGTGTTTATGCTCCGCATGAACCTCCTCTCACCCTACTTCATCTCACCAGATCAGTACATTCTTTCATTACTTCCACCTTCCACCTGGTTTAACCAGTTTCCCCTTAAATCCATCCATGCCTTTCGCCTCAGTTACTTCACGTGGTAGCAAATTGCACATTCTAACAACTCTCTGGGTAAAGAAGTGCTCCCTAATCTTCATCTTCCTCTCCCCATCTACAACTCTTGGTGAAAACATAGATTCCTGCTGGAGGACAATTCCACAGGTGCCTGGCTCAAGTGACCAACATCCCTAAAGCTCAATGGCCAGTGGCAGGGAAACCTCAGGGTTGATGGAAGACAATATGAGAACTCAGCTGGTCTTCAAAACAGGCCATGAGATCGTCAATGTTCAGCCGAGAGGACGGGCAGGACTTTGGTTTGATGTTGCAGCTCAAAATTGGCACTTCTGATGGTGCTTCCTTCAGTACTTCACTGAGGTGTTGGCCTAGATTACATGCTCATTCTTTGGACCAGTGCTTAGAACTGATGATTTAATGAAGTGGGGGTGAGAATGTTTCCACTGAGACAAGGCTAACACTCAGTTCAGACATGTTCTTTTCTCTCAAATATAGTTTGCCAGTGAATTTCAGTTTGCACACTACTTTATACAACACTGGACACCAGCCAGGCTCATTAGCAAAGATCGAGATATTAATTTCTGGGCATTATGGTGGTTTGTTTGCTGAATTTTATCTCTTATTGGACGCTTTAAGTTATCACAGATGGTAAATTACTGTGTGGGAACATGGGACAATACTGTTGCTATGGTTCAGCAGTACATCTACATATTCACAGTTTGTACATACTTACTGCCAAAAGTATTTATATAGACCTATACAGCATACATCCCACAAGATTCTTCTACCTCAAGCTTCATCACTATATTCAGTGTTTACTCTGATCATTTATATGCCTATTTTTCCCTCTTTGTTTTTACAGTAATTAATTTCAGTGTCTCAATAAAATGCACGGCTGTATTCCATCAGATTTCTCAATTCTGTCAGATTCTGTATTTTCTCTCTTATCCTGAATACAATGATAATATTCCTAAAGGACAAAACTTTACATCCAGGTAAAAGTCTGAATAAAAATCGAATGTATTAGGTTGAGCCTGAAAAAAAAAGAACATTCTTCTTAATTATTAACATTCCTGACTGATACCAATTGTGTTAAACGGACATGAAATTATTCTATCATGTAACAGTCATAGAATGTCAGTAATTAATCTCAAATTATTTCTAAATAATCTTCCAGTAAAGATGCCATCACCTTTGATCTTTCTGTGTGAATGTTATCATAAATTAGAGACATGCAGAGCACCAGTACTCTCAGTACATGAAAGAAATAGACCCCCAAACAGAATTAAACCGTCCCTGAAATTTATCGATCCAAGGACGTGAAATTTCAGTTTGCAACACCTCTGCAGATGGCGCTATGACAGCTGGAGGCCCTCTGAGTGGGATGCACTACGCCACCTCAGCCACTCTGGCACAGCCTGCATGCTGCCTCATGCTGGGAGGGGTACTCACACAGGCTTCCCTGCATGCACTAGAAATCATGACATCACACAGCCTGCCTGTCAGGCCAGCTTCTCAATCTGCACGTTCATCAGTCTTCTCCTCTATGCTGCCTCATTGAGGTCTTCATCTGAGTTCCCTGTAGCAGTACTTGTCTGCAACCTTGTCCTCTGGTCAGTTGGCAAAGGAACCATCCTTTTCTCCCAGGCTGGCTGCAACCCACTTATGCCCAGTGCCTCACCAGGTGCTGATCCCAATTCTATACTCGGCATTAACATTTGTGTAGTGCCCATGTCTATGCTGGTGGCTGTGAGTATCAGATCAAGTGACAGGCCTTCTTTATCAGTGCTATGCTGTTGTTCTCACTCTTCCTGCTGGAGCTGCAGTGGCTGGGCGGGTGGCAGTGCCTGAGTGTCTGAAAGCAGGAACTCCACAGGGAAAGGTTGGGGTGAGAGGAGGGTGTTGGGTGGGAAGCAGGAGGACCATGGTCAAACCATCAGCAGCTTGTTCATCGTGCCAGAAAACAGGATGAGCGTGAGCTGGGAGTTGAGAAGGGGCGTAAGGCAGGAACATACCGTCATCCCCAATGTTCTCAGCAATGCCGGATGCTACAGGCTCTGGTCACAGCCGACCCCCTGATGCTGAGAAACATCTCCTCCATGGGGTTCAGGAGATGCAGGCGCCCTTGTCTGCTGCTGGTTCTGCTCGGCTCCCTCCTGTTAAGGTCTACCTCATCCTGCAAGAGAGAGGACAGAATGTCAGCGAGTGCACAACACTGTGTCTGGGTGATGTGTCTGCCACAGCAGAATAGCTGGAGGCATGTAGAAGCAGCAGGAGCTGGGTATGAGGCTGGCAGAATTGGTTGGTGTGTGAGGGTGAGGTGGAGTATCTGGATGTCAGGCATGAATCCTGAGTGCTGGGGAGTGCTGCTGGGTGAATGATGGGGGTCTGGTGCATTGAGCAGTGTGACAGGTTGATGGGGTGGTGGGTAGGAGATGTCAGGTGAAGATGCATTCATTGACCTTGACCACACTCTCTGGCCACCTGCTCCCAATCTCTTCTGAAAGTGGTTTTTGATGGCCGTCAGGCCCCCTGCAGAAACAGGGCATTTCTCCTCCTTCCCACCTCCATCACAGGTCTGATGAAAGGTCACAGACCTGAAATGTTAACTCTGTTTCTCTCCCCACAGATGCTGTCTGACCTGCTGAGTTTTCTGGTTTTATTTCAGATTTTCAGCATCTGCAGTATCTTGCTTTTGTTTTCCATTATTCAGGCCTCCGGTGCCACGTCTGTCACCTTGGGAGCCCCCTCTCAGGCCTGGTGTTTCATTTTCCTTCTTCAGAATTGCAGCAATAGCATTCATCAACAGCCTCCTGTGATTCAGTGCAGCTTCCCTTTAAGGGGACAGACTGCCTTTAAAAGTAGCAGTCTGGTGACACCATGTGCTCTCTGTGAACACTGCTCACCCCACTGCGGAGTGCACAGATACCCAACAATGCACGTTCTGCTTGGGCCAATACTACAATCAGGAAAATGAGGAGGCAGCACCAAGTTTGCGATCTGCCTACCTCCACAGCAAAGGGCGCGGGCAGGTCACGAATCCTGACCTCCATGCGCAAAAAAAGTATGGACCAATTTTTAACCCCTTGCATTTCACATGTTCCTCCCATTTCAAAGCATGACACTTCCAAGTATGTTTAAAAAGAAAGACAGCCTGTTATTTCTTGCTAATTTTTCTGACGGTGATAACGTGGCCTCCTCCTAAAGGCAGGATCTCGGCCAGAGGTCGGAAACCTTCAGAACAAGAAGAGCCATTTTTGAAAATTTGGGCACAAATACTATACCTTAAGAGCAGCAATTCTGTTACTCAAATATCAATAATAATGAAAAACAAGACTGACATCAAGGGCCAGAGAGACACAGACCAGGGAAAGATGGAGAGAAATCAGGGGAGAAATCAGTGAAGAAGGAGAAAGCAATGGGTGGATAAAAACCAGCTGAATACAAAGACAATAAAAGATCATGGAACAAGAAACATCCCCATCCAACTGCAGCAGAACTCTTCCAGCAAGAGCCAAGCGGTGAATGTTAATGAATACAGGCCACAGTCATCTTAGTAACTCTTTCTGGGATGAGACACAAGTACTCAAATATTATTTAGGGACAAGACAGAACTGTCTGTTCCAATTATTTATGTGTTACGGCCCATTGCAGCTATTGTTCCTTCCAATTCAATTGGTATGTAATTGCGGGGTATAAAATGAGAGGTTGTGATGCAGATAAGTGCACTTGATAGATTGCCTGATTCTTCTTACCATTATAAACTTCTCTAAGAAACTGAACTGCTCTCAATGTTGCCAGTGGTGAAGGCCCTCAGGGAAACTGTTTGTGCAAATGTTCATACATTCCACTTAGTGTGGTGGTGGTGAGACTAGCTACTCACTGGAGGAAGCAAAGCAGCAGCAAAAACTGAGATAACTGCAGGTAGAAAAGATTATTCAGAAGGTAAAGGGGGGCCAATTTTACAGTCCTGGTGGAGAGTCGCGCAGATCAGAGCAAAACATTCACTAGTTTCCTAACCTGTTGACTTTGAACACTTTTATGAGATGGGTGAATGAACAATTGATCTGAAAAATCCCCGTGCATATTGGGCTTGGTTTTGGTAACTTGATCATTGAAGCAATGAGATATCTAAAGTAGCAGCAGCTATTAAAGTGCTGCAGCTGCTATTTAGAGAAAAGCAGCATGTCCTTTGGGACAGGATTATTATTATTTTGTTGTGTAAATGGGAGCATCCTTTGAGGATGTTGCCGTTAAGATGTTCCTGGAGCCCGGTGCAGAAATGGAAAGATTTTTATGAGTCGTTTCATGGGATGTGGGCGTCGCCGGCCAGGTCAGTATTTGTTGCCCATCCCTAATTGCCCTTGATAAGATCGTGGTGAGCTGCCTTCTTGAACCGCTGCAGTCCTTGGGGTGTAGGTACACTCACAGTACAGTTAGGAAGGGAGTTCCAGGATGTTGACCCAGTGACAGTGAAGGAACGGCAATATAGTTCCAAGTGAGGATGGTGCGTGACTTGGTGGGGAACTTGCAGGTGGTGGTGTTCCCATGCATCTGCTGCCCTTATGTTTCTAGGTGGTAGAGGTTGGAGGTTTGGGAGGTGCTGTCTAAGGGGGCTCGGCGATTTGCCCTCTTTGTGGCTGAGCTACACACACCTCAAATGGCCATAATGCTTGAGGGCAGGCAACAAAAGAGTGAATAGAATTGACAACAAAATCTGGAAGCCTGTCAGCCTCAGAAAGATTGCCAAGGCAATTACATCACTAAGACTGCCTATTTGTATCTCGGGAGCATTGCCTGATTCCCCCATCTTAGTTCAATTGCTGCTGTAACCTTCATTCATGCCTTTGTTACCTCTAGACATGACGATTTCAATGCACTCCTGGGTGGTCTCCCACATTCTACCCTCTGTAAACTCTGGAATACCCTCCCTGTACCTCTCAGCCTCTCCACCTCACCTTCCTCCTTTCAGGTACTTGCTTAAACCAACTCTTTAACTAAGCTTTTGATCATCTGACCTAATGGACTGAATGTTGTCAGCCTGTCGCAGGTCCTGGTGTTGGAACTGCAAGTCTGTGCCATCAATACATGTCATGTAAATGAGGTACGGGGCCTGTCCTATTGCAGGATGGGTGCATGTTATGTGCGCTAATGGTGCCGACAGCTGACAGGAACGTAGGTGCTGGCCGGTGCCATCTTCTAAGCGCTGCCAGTCCTGCTTCTGCTGATGCCTGTCACTGAGGCAGTGAATCAGGAGTGCTGCTGGACACCCAGCTGCTGCTGTAACTCCTCGACCCCCCTCCACCACTGCTGTTGGTGTAACTCCTGGACTCCCCACTACCACTGCTGCTGCTGTAACTCCTGGAACCCCCTCCTACCACTGCTGATGCTGTAACTCCTGGACCCCCCTCTACCACTGCTGTTGGTGTAACTCCTGGACCCCCCCTCTACCACTGCTGTTACTGTAACTCCTGGACCCCCCTCTACCACTGCTGCTGCTGTAACTCCTGGACCCCCTCTACCACTGCTGTTGGTGTAACTCCTGGACCCCCCTCTACCACTGCTGTTACTGTAACTCCTGGACCCCCCTCTACCACTGCTGCTGCTGTAACTCCTGGACCCCCCTCTACCACTGCTGCTGCTGTAACTCCTGGACCCCCCTCTAGCATTGCTGCTGCTGTAACTCCTGGACCCCCTCTACCACTGCTGTTGGTGTAACTCCTGGACCCCCCTCTACCACTGCTTCTGCTGTAACTCCTGGACCCCCCTTTACCACTGCTGCTGCTGTAACTCCTGGACCCCCTCTATCACTGCTGTTGGTGTAACTCCTGGACCCCCCTCTACCACTGCTGCTGCTGTAACTCCTGGACCCTCCTCTACCACTGCTGTTACTGTAACTCCTGGACCCCTTCTACCACTGCTGCTGCTGTTGTGATAACACCTACCAACCACCAGCCCCCTTCCCATGTCCTCTGCTGCAACTCCAGTCCATCCCTGCCCCCCTGCACCAGGACTGAGGGACGACTGGATGGAGTGGGTGCAAGCTGGGACCTTGCCCGTGACAAGACATTGGGTGGCCCCACAGTTCAGTGATGCATCCCTGGAGATTCTCCTCCAGGCTGTAAGGGACAGGCAGGGGGTCCTCCTTCCGAGGGATGGAAAGAAGAGATCCTCCCACGTGCTGGAGATCCACCGAGGAGGTCAGCAGCTGTGGGTTCAGCCCCAGAATTGGTCCAGTCCCACAAGAGGGTCCATGACCTCCATTGCTCCACCAACATGAGTCCCCCATATCGGTCTCCTCTTTGGAACTAGAATGTGGCTTTGTGGGAGGGGCTGTGCCAGAATTGGCCCAGTCCCACATTAGGGTCCATGACCTCCATTGCTCCACCAACGTGAGTCCCCATACCTGTCTCCTCTTTGGAACTAGAATGTGGCTATACGGGAGGGGCTGTGACATGAGGAGGGAGTGACCACAAAGTGGTCAACAGAGATGAGGCATCACCACAAGCAGAGCTGTATTTCGTCGACAGGCCACCTTCTTTCACAGCTCACCCCCCACCTTACCTCCCCTGAGAGCGGAGGTGGGGAGGAGCCATTTGGGCTCCACCAGGAGACGGGGGGTGCCACTAGCACAAGTGTCCTGTTATTCTTTGCACGAGGTCTAACTTTGTCCCTCTTCCCACTTGTCGGCGAAAGGTGCCCATAACACCAGGGGTCATTGAGGACTGACAGTGGGATCCCTGATGTTAGTCCTCTGATGCCGGGAGAGGAGGAGGCTCTGGAGTTCGCGGGGGCCCAGGGTGGCCATGCAATCATGGATGGTGAGACTGGAGTGTGTGTACATGTAAGTGAAGAGACATTGTGTTCAGGTGTCTTCCACCACACTTCAGGAGATCCACATCACACATGGTTGGCATGAGGAGATCTGAACAACCTAACCCAGAAATATTTGTGTTCTCTCAGCAAGGTCGTGGCACTTTGGAGACAAGCTCAGCCGCTGGGACAGGGGGTGTGCTGTTAACCTCTGAGGGGGAGGAGGAGCAGTCAGTCACATCATTCTCCTGCACTTACAACCAGCACGGACATTCTCACATCACTGGGAATGTGTTCAGGCTTAGATTCAGGGTCACAATTGGGTGAGAGCACTGCACACGCATCCAAGCAGCATCTGAGGCTGAGACAGCCGAGGCCTCCGACAATCGGAGGACGGTGAGGTTTACACTCAGAGGACTGTTGGTTTATAGTTGGAGGATTGTGGGTTTACACTAGGAGGGCTGTGGGTTTGCAATAGGAGGGCTGTGGGTATATAGTTGGAGGACTGTGGGTATACAGTCAGAGGGCTGTGGGTTTACAGTCAGAGGGCTGTGGTTTATACTCGGAGGGCTGTGGGTTTGCAGTCGGAGGGCTGTGGGTTTACACTCGGAGGGCTGTGGGTTGACAGTCGGAGGGCTGTGGGTATACAGTTGGAGGACTGTGGGGATACAGTCAGAGGGCTGTGGGTTTGCAGTCAGAGGGCTGTGGTTTATACTCGGAGGGCTGTGGGTTTGCAGTCGGAGGGCTGTGGGTTTACACTCGGAGGGCTGTGGGTTGACAGTCGGAGGGCTGTGGGTTTACAGTAGGAGGGCGGGGGTTTACAGTAGGAGGGCTGTGGGTTTACAGTCGGAGGACTGTGACTTTACTTTTGGAGGGCTGTGGGTTTACACTAGGAGGGCTGTGGGTTTACAGTTGGAGGACTGTGAGTTTACACTCAGAGGGCTGTGGGTTGACAGTCGGAGGGCTGTGGGTTTACAGTAGGAGGGCTGTGGGTTTACAGTCGGAGGACTGTGACTTTACTTTCAGAGGGCTGTGGGTTTACACTAGGGGGGCTGTATGTTTACAGTTGGAGGACTGTGAGTTTACACTCGGAGGGCTGTGGGTTTACAGTTGGAGGACTGTGAGTTTACACTCGGAGGACTGTGGGTTTATAGTTGGAGCATTGTGGGTTTACACTAGGAGGGCTGTGGGTTTACAGTAGGAGGGCTGTGGGTATACAGTTGGAGGACTGTGGGTTTACGGTAGGAGGGCTGTGGGTTTACAGTTGGAGGACTGTGGGTTTACAGTAGGAGGGCTGTGGGTTTACAGTCGGAGGGCTGTGGGTTTACACTCGGAGGGCTGTGGGTTGACAGTCGGAGGGCTGTGGGTTTACAGTAGGAGGGCGGGGGGTTTACAGTAGGAGAGCTGTGGGTTTACAGTTGGAGGACTGTGACTTTACTTTCGGAGGGCTATTGGTTTACAGCAGGAGGGCTGTGGGTATACAGTTGGAGGACTGTGGGTTTACAGTAGCAGGGCTGTGGGTTTACAGTTGGTGGACTGTGGGTTTACAGTCGGAGGGCTGTGGGTTTACAGTTGGAGGACTGTGGGTTTACAGTCGGAGGGCTGTGGGTTTGCAGTCGGAGGGCTGTGGGTTTACACTCAGAGGGCTGTGGGTTGACAGTTGGAGGGCTATGGGTTTACAGTATGAGGGGCTGTGGGTTTACAGTCGGAGGGCTGTGGGTTTACACTCAGTGGGGTGTAGGTTTACACTAGGAGGGCTGTGTGTTTACAGTAGGAGGGCTGTGGGTATATAGTTGGAGGACTGTGGGTTTAGGGTAGGAGGGCTGTGGGTTTACAGTTGGAGGACTGTGGGTTTACAGTCGGAGGGCTTTGGGTTTGCAGTCGGAGGGCTGTGGGTTTACTCTCGGAGGGCTGTGGGTTGACAGTCGGAGGGCTATGGGTTTACAGTAGGAGGGCTGTGAGTTTACACTTGGAGGGCTGTGGGATAACAGTTGGAGGATTTTGGATTTACAGTTGGAGGGCTGTGGGTTTACACTCGGAGGGCTGTGGGTTGACACTCAGAGAGGGCTGTGGGTTGACAGTCGAAGGGCTATGGGTTGACAGTGGGAGGGCGGGGGGTTTACAGTAGGAGGGCTGTAGGTTTACAGTCGGAGGACTGTGACTTTACATCGAAGGGCTGTGGATTTATACTTGGAGGGCTGTGGGTTTACAGTAGGAGGGCTGTGGGGAGACAGTTGGAGGACTGTGGGTTTACAGTCGGAGGGCTGTGGGTTTATAGTTGGAGGACTGCGGGTTTACAGTCGGAGGGCTGTGGGTTGAAAGTCAGAGGGCTGTGGGTTTACAGTAGGAGGGCGGTGACTTTACACTCGGAGGACTGTGACTTTACAGTTGGTGTACTGAGGGTTTGCAGTCGGAGGGCTGTGGGTTTACACTCGGTGGGCTGTGGATTTACAGTAGGAGGGCTGTGCGTTTTGCAGTCGGAGGGCTGTGGGTTTACAGTTGGAAGACTGTGGGTTTACAGTCGGAGGACTGTGGGTTTACAGTTGGAGGACTGTGGGTTGACAGTAGGAGGGCTGTGGGTTTACAGTTGGAGGACTGTGGGTTTACAGTCGGAGGGCTGTGGGTTTACAGTCGGAGCGCGTTGGGTTTACAGTCGGAGGGCTGTGGGTTTACACTCAGAGGGCTGTGGGTTGACACCAGGAGGGCTGTGGGTTTAGAGTTGGAGGATTGTGGGTTTACACTCGGAGGACTGTGGGTTTACGGTAGGAGGGCTGTGGGTATACAGTCGGAGGACTGTGGGTTTGCATTCAGAGGGCTGTGGGTTTAAAGTCGGAGGGCTGTGGGCTTACAGTTGGAGGACTGTGACTTTACACTCGGAAGACTGTGGGTTTACAGTTGGAGGACTGTGAGTTTACAGTCGCAGCGCTGTGGGTTTCAAGTTGGAGGGCTGTGGGCTTACAGTTGGAGGACTGTGACTTTACACTCGGAAGATGGTGGGTTTACAGTTGGAGGACTGTGACTTTACACTCGGAGGACTGTGACTTAACACTCGGAGGACTGTGGGTTTACAGTTGGAGTACTGTGGGTGTACAGTAGGACGGCGGTGGGTTTACAGTCGTAGGTCTGTGGGTTTACAGTTGGAGTACTGTGGTTTTACAGTCGGAGGGCTGTGGGTTTACACTCGGTGGGCTGTGGATTTACAGTAGGAGGACTGTGCATTTTGCAGTCGGAGGGCTGTGGGTTTACAGTCGGAAGGCTGTGGGTTTACACTCGGAGGGCTGTGGGTTTACAGTAGGAGGGCTGTGGGTTTGCAGTTGGAGGACTGTGGGTTGACAGTAGGAGGGCTGTGGGTTTACAGTTGGAGGACTGTGGGTTTACAGTCGGAGGGCTGTGGGTTTACAGTAGGAGGGCGGTGGGTTTACAGTCGGAGGGCTGTGGGTTTACACTCAGAGGGCTGTGGTTTGACACGAGGAGGGCTATGGGTTTATAGTTGGAGGACTGTGGGTTTACACTAGGAGGGATGTGGGTTTACGGTAGGAGGGCTGTGGATATACAGTTGGAGGACTGTGGGTTTACACTCGGAGGGCTGTGGGTTGAAAGTCGGAGGGCTATGGGTTTCAGTAGGAGGGCTGTGGGTTTACAGTGGGAGGGCGGGGGGTTTACAGTTGGAGGGCTGTGGGTTTACAGTCGGAGGACTGTGACTTTACATCGGAGGGCTGTGGATTTACACTTGGAGGGCTGTGTGTTGACAGTCGGTGGGCTGTGGGTTTACACTAGGAGGGCTGTGGGTTTACAGTAGGAGGGCTGTGGGGAGACAGTTGGAGGAATGTGGGCTAACAGTCAGAGGGCTATGGGTTTACAGTTGGAGGACTGTGGGTTTACAGTCGGAGCGCTGTGGGTTTGCAGTCGGAGGGCTGTGGGTTTACAGTTGGAGGACTGTGACTTTACACTCGGAGGACTGTGGGTTTACAGTTGGAGGACTGTGACTTTACACTCGGAGGACTGTGACTTTACACTCGGAGGACTGTGGGTTTACAGTTGGAGGACTGTGGGTGTACAGTAGGAGGGCGGTGGGTTTACAGTCGTAGGTCTGTGGGTTTACAGTTGCTGTACTGTGGGTTCACAGTCGGAGGGCTGTGGGTTTACACTCGGTGGGCTGTGGATTTACAGTAGGAGGGCTGTGCGTTTTGCAGTCGGAGGGCTGTGGGTTTACAGTTGGAAGACTGTGGGTTTACAGTCGGAGGGCTGTGGGTTTACACTCGGAGGGCTGTGGGTTTACAGTAGGAGGGCTGTGGGTTTACAGTCGGAGGACTGTGGGTTTACAGTTGGAGGACTGTGGGTTGACAGTAGGAGGGCTGTGGGTTTACAGTTAGAGGACTGTGGGTTTACAGTCGGAGGGCTGTGGGTTTACAGTCGGCGCGCGTTGGGTTTACAGTCGGAGGGCTGTGGGTTTACACTCAGAGGGCTTCGGGATGACACTAGGAGGGCTGTGGGTTTACAGTTGAAGGATTGTGGGTTTACACGAGGAGGACTGTGGGTTTACGGTAGGAGGGCTGTGGATATACAGTTGGAGGACTGTGGGTTTACACTAGGAGGACTGTGGATATACAGTTGGAGGACTGTGGGTTTAAACTCGGAGGGCTGTGGGTTCACAGTTGGAGGACTGTGGGTTTACAGTCAGAGGGCTATGGGTTTACAGTTGCAGGACTGTGGGTTTACAGTCGGAGCGCTGTGGGTTTAAAGTCGGAGGGCTGTGGGCTTACAGTTGGAGGACTGTGACTTTACACTCGGAGGACTGTGGGTTTACAGTTGGAGTACTGTGGGTGTACAGTAGGAGGGCGGTGGGTTTACAGTCGTAGGGCGGTGGGTTTCCAGTCGTAGGTCTGTGGGTTTACAGTTGGAGTACTGTGGGTTTACAGTCGGAGGGCTATGGGTTTACAATCAGTGGCCTGTGGATTTAGAGTAGTAGGGCTGTGCGTTTTGCAGTCGGAGGGCTGTGGGTTTTCAGTCGGAAGACTGTGGGTTTGCAGTCGGACGGCTTTGGGTTTACACTCGGAGGGCTGTGGGTTTACAATAGGAGGGCTGTGGGTTTGCAGTTGGAGGACTGTGGGTTTACAGTAGGAGGGCTGTGGGTTTACAGTTGGAGGACTGTGGGTTTACAGTCAGAGGGCTGTGGGTTTACAGTCGGAGGGCTGTGGGTTTACTCTCAGAGGGCTGTGGGTTGACACTAGGAGGGCTGTGGGTTTATAGTTGGAGGACTGTGGGTTAACAATAGGAGGACTGTGGGTTAACGGTAGGAGGGCTGTGGATATACAGTTGGAGGACTGTGGGTTTTCACTCGGAGGGCTGTGGGCTGACAGTCGGAGGGCTATGGGTTTACAGTAGGATGGCTGTGGGTTGACAGTAGGAGGGCTGTGGGTTTACAGTCGGTGGGCTGTGGGTTTACTCTCGGAGGGCTGTGGGTTTACACTCGGAGGGCTGTGGGTTGACATTAGGAGGGCTGTGGGTTTACAGTTGGAGGACTGTGGGTTTACAGTCGGAGGGCTGTGGGTTTACACTCAGAGGGCTGTGGGTTGACATTCGAAGGGCTATGGGTTTACAGTAGGAGGGCAGGGGGTTCACAGTAGGAGGGCTGTGGGTTTACAGTTGGAGGACAGTGACTTTGCACACGGAGGGCTGTGGGTTTACACTCGGAGGGCTGTGGGTTGACAGTCGGAGGGCTGTGGGTTTACAGTCGGAGGACTGTGACTTTACACTCGGAGGGCTGTGGGTTTACACTAGGATGGCTGTGGGTTTATATTTGGAGGACTGTGGGTTTACAGTCGGAGGCTGTGGGTACACAGTCAGAGGGCTGTGGGTATACAGTTGGAGGACTGTGACTTTACACTCGGAGGACTGTGACTTTCCAGTTGGTGTACTGAGGGTTTACAGTCGGAGGGCTGTGGGTTTACACTCGGTGGGCTGTGGATTTACAGTAGGAGGGCTGTGCGTTTTGCAGTCGGAGGGCTGTGGGTTTACAGTTGGAAGACTGTGGGTTTACAGTCGGAGGGCTGTGGGTTTACACTCGGAGGGCTGTGGGTTTACAGTAGGAGGGCTGCGGGTTTACAGTCGGAGGACTGTGGGTTTACAGTTGGAGGACTGTGGGTTGACAGTAGGAGGGCTGTGGGTTTACAGTTGGAGGACTGTGGGTTTACAGTCGGAGGGCTGTGGGTTTACAGTCGGAGCGCGTTGGGTTTACAGTCGGAGGGCTGTGGGTTTACACTCAGAGGGCTGTGGGTTGACACCAGGAGGGCTGTGGGTTTACAGTTGGAGGATTGTGGGTTTACACTTGGAGGACTGTGGGTTTACGGAAGGAGGGCTGTGGATATACAGTCGGAGGACTGTGGGTTTGCAGTCAGAGGGCTGTGGGTTTAAAGTCGGAGGGCTGTGGGCTTACAGTTGGAGGACTGTGACTTTACACTCGGAAGACTGTGGGTTGACAGTCAGAGGGCTGTGGGTTTACAGTCGGAGGACTGTGACTTTACACTCGGAGGGCTGTGGGTTTACACTAGGATGGCTGTGGGTTTATATTTGGAGGACTGTGGGTTTACAGTCGGAGGCTGTGGGTACACAGTCAGAGGGCTGTGGGTATACAGTTGGAGGACTGTGACTTTACACTCGGAGGACTGTGACTTTCCAGTTGGTGTACTGAGGGTTTACAGTCGGAGGGCTGTGGGTTTACACTCGGTGGGCTGTGGATTTACAGTAGGAGGGCTGTGCGTTTTGCAGTCGGAGGGCTGTGGGTTTACAGTTGGAAGACTGTGGGTTTACAGTCGGAGGGCTGTGGGTTTACACTCGGAGGGCTGTGGGTTTACAGTAGGAGGGCTGCGGGTTTACAGTCGGAGGACTGTGGGTTTACAGTTGGAGGACTGTGGGTTGACAGTAGGAGGGCTGTGGGTTTACAGTTGGAGGACTGTGGGTTTACAGTCGAAGGGCTGTGGCTTTACAGTCGGAGCGCGTTGGGTTTACAGTCGGAGGGCTGTGGGTTTACACTCAGAGGGCTGTGGGTTGACACCAGGAGGGCTGTGGGTTTAGAGTTGGAGGATTGTGGGTTTACATTAGGAGGACTGTGGGTTTACGGAAGGAGGGCTGTGGATATACAGTCGGAGGACTGTGGGTTTGCAGTCAGAGGGCTGTGGGTTTAAAGTCGGAGGGCTGTGGGCTTACAGTTGGAGGACTGTGACTTTACACTCGGAAGACTGTGGGTTTACAGTTGGAGGACTGTGAGTTTACAGTCGCAGCGCTGTGGGTTTAAAGTTGGAGGGCTGTGGGCTTACAGTTGGAGGACTGTGACTTTACACTCTGAAGACAGTGGGTTTACAGTTGGAGGGCTGTGGGCTTACAGTTGGAGGACTGTGACTTTACACTCTGAAGACAGTGGGTTTACAGTTGGAGGACTGTGACTTTACACTCGGAGGACTGTGACTTTACACTCGGAGGACTGTGGGTTTACAGTTGGAGTACTGTGGGTGTACAGTAGGAGGGTGGTGGGTTTACAGTCGTAGGTCTGTGGGTTTACAGTTGGAGTACTGTGGGTTTACAGTTGGAGGGCTGTGGGTTTACACTCGGTGGGCTGTGGATTTACAGTAGGAGGGCTGCGCGTTTTGCAGTCGGAGGGCTGTGGGTTTACAGTTGGAAGACTGTGGGTTTACAGTCGGAGGGCTGTGGGTTTACACTCGGAGGGCTGTGGGTTTAAAGTAGGAGGGCTGTGGGTTTGCAGTTGGAGGACAGTGGGTTGACAGTAGGAGGGCTGTGGGTTCACTGTTGGAGGACTGTGGGTTTACAGTCGGAGGGCTGTGGGTTTACAGTAGGAGGGCGGTGGGTTTACAGTCGGAGGGCTGTGGGTTTACACTCAGAGGGCTGTGGGTTGACACTAGGAGGGCTGTGTGTTTATAGTTGGAGGACTGTGGGTTTACACTAGGAGGAATGTGGGTTTGCGGTTGGAGGGCTGTGGATATACAGTTGGAGGACTGTGGGTTTACACTCGGAGGGCTGTGGGTTGACAGTCGGAGGGCTATGGGTTTACAGTAGGAAGGCTGTGGGTTGACAGTAGGAGGGCTGTGGGTTTACAGTCGGTGGGCTGTGGTTTTACACTCGGAGGGCTGTGGCTTCACACTCGGAGGGCTGTGGGTTGTCATTAGGAGGGCTGTGGGTTTTCAGTTGGAGGACTGTGGGTTTACATTCGGAGGGCTGTGGGTTTACACTCAGAGGGCTGTGGGTTGACATTCGAAGGGCTATGGGTTTACAGTAGGAGGGCTGTGGGTTTACAGTTGGAGGACTGTGACTTTACAATCGGAGGACTGTGACTTTACACTTGGAGGACTGTGGGTTTACAGTCGGAGGGCTGTGCGTTTACAGTTGGAGTACTGTGACTTTACACTCGGAGGACTGTGACTTTACACTCGGATGACTGTGGGTTTAGAGTTGCGGGACTGTGGGTTTACAGTCGGAGGGCTGTGGGTTTGCAGTTGGAGTACTGTGGGTTTACAGTCAGAGGGCTGTGGGTTTACTCTCGGAGGGCTGTGGGTTTACAGTAGGAGGGCTGTGGGTTTTGCAGTTGGAGGACTGTGAGTTTACTGTTGGAGGACTGTGGGTTTACAGTCGGAGGGCTGTGGGTTTACAGTAGGAGGGCTGTGGGCATACAATTGGAGGACTGTGGGTTTACGGTAGATTGGCTGTGGGTTTACAGTCGTAGGTCTGTGGGTTTACAGTTGGAGTACTGTGGGTTTACATTGGGAGGGCTGTGGGTTTTCACTCGGTGGGCTGTGGATTTACAGTAGGAGGGCTGTGGGTTTACAGTTGGAAGATTGTGGGTTTCCAGTCGGAGGGCTCTGGGTTTACAGTAGGAGGGCTGTGGGTTTACAGTAGGAGGGCTGTGGGTTTACAGTTGGAGGACTGTGGGTTTACAGTCGGAGGGCTGAGGGTTTACAGTCGGAGCGCTTTGGGTTTACAGTCAGAGGGCTGTGGGTTTACACTCAGAGGGCTGTGGGTTGACACTAGGAGGGCTGTGGGTTTACACTGGGAGGACTGTGGGTTTATAGTTGGAGGATTGTGGGTTTACACTAGGAGGACTGTGGGTTTACGGTAGGAGGGCTGTGGATATACACTTGGAGGAGTGTGGGTTTACACTCGGAGGGCTGTGGGTTTACAATTGGAGGACTGTGACTTTACACTCGGAGGTCTGTGACTTTACACTCGGAGGACTGCGGGTTTATAGTTGGAGGACTGTGGGTGTACAGTAGGAGGGCGGTGGGTTTACTGTCGTAGGTCTGTGGGTTTACAGTTGGTGTACTGTGCGTTTTGCAGTCGGAGGGCTGTGGGTTTACAGTTGGAAGACTGTGGGGTTACAGTCGGAGGGCTGTGGGTTTACACTCGGAGGTCTGTGGGTTTACAGTCGGAGGGCTGTGGGTTTACAGTTGGAGGACTGTGCGTTTCCAGTTGGAGGACTGTGGGTTGACAGTAGGAGGGCTGTGAGTTTACAGTTGGAGGACTGTGGGTTTACAGTCGGAGGGCTGTGGGTTTACACTCAGAGGGCTGTGGGTTGACACTAGGAGGGCTGTGGGTTTACAGTTGGAGGATTGTGGGTTTACACTAGGAGGACTGTGGGTTTACGGTAGTAGGGCTGTGGATATACAGTTGGAGGACTGTGGGTTTACACTCGGAGGACTGTGGATTTATAGTTGGAGGATTGTGGGTTTACACTAGGAGGACTGTGGGTTTACGGTAGGAGGGCTGTTGATATACAGTTGGAGGACTGTGGGTTTACACTCGGAGGGCTGTGGGTTCACAGCTCTAGGACTGTGGGTTTACAGTCAGAGGGCTATGGGTTTACAGTTGGAGGACTGTGGGTTTACAGTCGGAGGGCTGTGGGTTTACAGTAGGAGGGCGGTGGGTTTACAGTTGGAGGGCTGTGGGTTGACACTAGGAGGGCTGTGGGTTTATAGTTGGAGGACTGTGGGTTTACACTCGGAGGAATGTGGGTTTGCGGTAGGAGGGCTGTGGATATACAGTTGGAGGACTGTGGGTTTACACTCGGTGGGCTGTGTGTTGACAGTCGGAGGGCTATGGGTTTAAAGTAGGAGGGCTGTGGGTTGACAGTAGGAGGGCTGTGGGTTTACAGTCGGTGGGCTGTGGGTTTACACTCGGAGGGCTGTGGGTTCACACTCGGAGGGCGGTGGGTTGTCATTAGGAGGGCTGTGGGTTTACAGATGGAGGACTGTGGGTTTACATTCGGAGGGCTGTGGGTTTACACTCAGAGGGCTGTGGGTTGACATTCGAAGGGCTATGGGTTTACAGTAGGAGGGCTGTGGGTTTACAGTTGGAGGACTGTGACTTTACAATCGGAGGACTGTGACTTTAAACTTGGAGGACTGTGGGTTTACAGTCGGAGGGCTGTGCGTTTACAGTTGAAGTACTGTGACTTTACACTCGGAGGACTGTGACTTTACACTCGGAGGACTGTGGGTTTACAGTTGGAGGACAGTGACTTTACACTCGGAGGACTGTGACTTTACACTCGGAGGACTCTGGGTTTACATTTGGAGGACTGTGGGTTTACAGTCGGAGGGCTGTGGGTTTACAGTTGGAGTACTGTGGGTTTACAGTCGGAGGGCTGTGGGTTTACTCTCGGAGTGCTGTGGGTTTACAGTAGGAGGGCTGTGGGATTTGCTGTTGGAGGACTGTGGGTTTACTGTTGGAGGACTGTGGGTTTACAGTCGGAGTGCTGTGGGTTTACAGTAGGAGGGCTGTGGGCATACAATTGGAGGACTGTGGGTTTACGGTAGGAGGGCTGTGGGTTTACAGTCGTAGGTCTGTGGGTTTACAGTTTGAGTACTGTGGGTTCACAGTGGGAGGGCTGTGGGTTTTCACTCGGTGGGCTGTGGATTTACAGTAGGAGGGCTGTGCGTTTTGCAGTCGGAGGGCTGTGGGTTTACAGTTGGAAGACTGTGGGTTTACAGTCGGAGGGCTCTGGGTTTACAGTAGGAGGGCTGTGGGTTTACAGTTGGGGGACTGTGGGTTGACAGTAGGAGGGCTGTGGGTTTACAGTTGGAGGACTGTGGGTTTACAGTCGGAGGGCTGGGGGTTTACAGTCGGAGCGCGTTGGGTTTACAGTCGGAGGGTTGTGGGTTTACACTCAGAGGGCTGTGGGTTGACACTAGGAGGGCTGTGGGTTTACAGTTGGAGGACTGTGGGTTTACACTGGGAGGACTGTGGGTTTATAGTTGGTGGATTGTGGGTTTACACTTGGAGGACTGTGGGTTTACGGTAGGAGGGCTGTGGATATACAGTTGGAGGAGTGTGGGTTAACACTCGGAGGGCTGTGGGTTTACAGTTGGAGGACTGTAGGTTTATCGTCAGAGGGCTATTGGTTTACAGTTGGAGGACTGTGGGCTTACAGTTGGAGGACTGTGACTTTACACTCGGAAGACTGTGGATTTACAGTTGGAGGACTGTGACTTTACACTCTGAGGACTGTGACTTTACACTCGGAGGACTGTGGGTTTACAGTTGGAGTACTGTGGGTGTACAGTAGGAGGGTGGTGGGTTTACAGTCATAGGTCTGTGGGTTTACAATTGGAAGACTGTGGGTTTACAGTCGGAGGGCTGTGGGTTTACACTCGGAGGGCTGTGGGTTTACAGTAGGAGGGATGTGGGTTTGCAGTTGGAGGACTGTGGGTTTACAGTCGGAGGGCTGTGGGTTTAGAGTAGGAGGGCGGTGGGTTTACAGTCGGAGGGCTGTGGGTTTACACTCGGAGGGCTGTGGGTTGACAGTCGGTGGGCTATGGGTGTACAGTAGGAGGGCTGTGGGTTGACAGTAGGAGGGCTGTGGGTTTACAGTTGGTGGGCTGTGGGTTTACACTCGGAGGGCTGTGGGTTTACACTCGGAGGGCTGTGGGTTGACATTAGGAGGGCTGTGGGTTTACAGTTGGAGGACTGTGGGTTTGCAGTCGGAGGGCTGTGGGTTTATTATCGGAGGGCTGTGTGTTTACAGTAGGAGGGCTGTGGGTTTTGCAGTTGGAGGACTGTGGGTTTACTGTTGGAGGACTGTGGGTTTACAGTCGGAGGGCTGTGGGTTTACAGTAGGAGGGCTGTGGGCATACAATTGGAGGACTGTGGGTTTACGGTAGGAGGGCTGTGGGTTTACAGTCGTAGGTCTGTGGGTTTACAGTTGGAGTACTGTGGGTTTACAGTAGGAGGGCGGTGGGTTTACAGTCGGTGGGCTGTGGGGTTACACTCGGAGGGCTGTGGGTTTACTCTCGGAGGGCTGTGGGTTGACATTAGGAGGGCTGTGGGTTTACAGTTGGAGGACTGTGGGTTTACATTCGGAGGGCTGTGGGTTTACACTCAGAGGGCTGTGGGTTCACACTCGGAGGGCTGTGGGTTTTGCAGTTGGAGGACTGTGGGTTCGCAGTTGGAGGACTGTGGGTTTACAGTCGGAGGGCTGTGGGTTTCCAGTAGGAGGGCGGTGGGTTTACAGTCGGATGGATTTGGGTTTACACTCGGAGGGCTGTGGGTTGACAGTCGGAGGGCTATGGGTGTACAGTAGGAGGGCTGTGGGTTGACAGTAGGAGGGCTGTGTGTTTACAGTCGGTGGGCTGTGGGGTTGCACTCGGAGGGCTGTGGGTTTACACTCGGAGGGCTGTGGGTTGACATTAGGAGGGCTGTGGGTTTACAGTTGGAGGACTGTGGGTTTACATTCGGAGGGCTGTGGGTTTACACTCGGAGGGCTGTGGGTTTACAGTTGGAGGACTGTGACTTTACACTCGGAGGACTTTGACTTTACACTCGCAGGACTGTGGGTTTACAGTTGGAGGACTGTGGGTTTACAGTCGGAGGGCTGTGTGTTTACAGTTGGAGTACTGTGACTTTACACTCGGAGGACTGTGACTTTACACTCGGAGGACTGTGGGTTTACAGTTGGAGGACTGTGGGCTTACAGTCGGAGGGCTGTGGGTTTACAGTTGGAGTACTGTGGGTTTACAGTCGGAGGCCTGTGGGTTTACTCTCGGAGGACTTTGACTTTACACTCGGAGGACTGTGGGTTTACAGTTGGAGGACTGTGGGTTTACAGTAGGAGGGCTGTGGGTTTTGCAGTTGGAGGACTGTGGGTTTACAGTTGGAGGACTGTGGGTTTACAGTAGGAGGGCTGTGGGTTTACAGTAGGAGGGCTGTGTGCATACAATTGGAGGACTGTGGGTTTACGGTAGGAGGGCTGTGGGTTTACAGTCGTAGGTCTGTGGGTTTACAGTTGGAGTACTGAGGGTTTACAGTCGGAGGGCTGTGGGTTTACACTCGGTGGGCTGTGGATTTACAGCAGGAGGACTGTGCGTTTTGCAGTCGGAGGGCTGTGGGTTTACAGTTGGAGGACTCTGGGTTTACAGTAGGAGGGCTGTGCGTTTACAGTTGGAGGACTGTGACTTTACAATCGGAGGACTGTGACTTTAAACTTGGAGGACTGTGGGTTTACAGTCGGAGGGCTGTGCATTTACAGTTGAAGTACTGTGACTTTACACTCGGAGGACTGTGACTTTACACTCGGAGGACTGTGGGTTTACAGTTGGAGGACTGTGGGTTGACAGTCGGAGGGCTGTGGGTTCACAGTTGCAGTAAAGTGGGTTTACAGTCGGAGGGCTGTGGGTTTACTCTCGGAGTGCTGTGGGTTTACAGTAGGAGGGCTGTGGGATTTGCTGTTGGAGGACTGTGGGTTTACTGTTGGAGGACTGTGGGTTTACAGTCGGAGGGCTGTGGGTTTACAGTAGGAGGGCTGTGGGCATACAATTGGAGGACTGTGGGTTTACGGTAGGAGGGCTGTGGGTTTACAGTCGTAGGTCTGTGGGTTTACAGTTGGAGTACTGTGGGTTTACAGTGGGAGGGCTGTGGGTTTTCACTCGGTGGGCTGTGGATTTACAGTAGGAGGGCTGTGCGTTTTGCAGTCGGAGGGCTGTGGGTTTACAGTTGGAAGACTGTGGGTTAACAGTCGGAAGACTGTGGGTTTACAGTCGGAGGGCTCTGGGTTTACAGTAGGAGGGCTGTGGGTTTACAGTTGGAGTACTGTGGGTTGACAGTAGGAGGGCTGTGGGTTTACAGTTGGAGGACTGTAGGTTTACAGTCGGAGGGCTGGGGGTTTACAGTCGGAGGACTGTGGGTTTACAGTTGGAGGACTGTGGGCTTACAGTCGGAGGGCTGTGGGTTTGCAGTTGGAGTACTGTGGGTTTACAGTCGGAGGCCTGTGGGTTTACTCTCAGAGGACTTTGACTTTACTCTCGGAGGACTGTGGGTTTACAGTTGGAGGACTGTGGGTTTACAGTAGGAGGGCTGTGGGTTTTGCAGTTGGAGGACTGTGGGTTTACCGTTGGAGGACTGTGGGTTTACAGTAGGAGGGCTGTGGGTTTACAGTAGGAGGGCTGTGTGCATACAATTGGAGGACTGTGGGTTTACGGTAGGAGGGCTGTGGGTTTACAGTCGTAGGTCTGTGGGTTTACAGTTGGAGTACTGAGGGTTTACAGTCGGAGGGCTGTGGGTTTACACTCGGTGGGCTGTGGATTTACAGCAGGAGGACTGTGCGTTTTGCAGTCGGAGGGCTGTGGGTTTACAGTTGGAGGACTCTGGGTTTACAGTAGGAGGGCTGTGCGTTTACAGTTGGAGGACTGTGACTTTACAATCGGAGGACTGTGACTTTAAACTTGGAGGACTGTGGGTTTACAGTCGGAGGGCTGTGCATTTACAGTTGAAGTACTGTGACTTTACACTCGGAGGACTGTGACTTTACACTCGGAGGACTGTGGGTTTACAGTTGGAGGACTGTGGGTTGACAGTCGGAGGGCTGTGGGTTCACAGTTGGAGTAAAGTGGGTTTACAGTCGGAGGGCTGTGGGTTTACTCTCGGAGTGCTGTGGGTTTACAGTAGGAGGGCTGTGGGATTTGCTGTTGGAGGACTGTGGGTTTACTGTTGGAGGACTGTGGGTTTACAGTCGGAGGGCTGTGGGTTTACAGTAGGAGGGCTGTGGGCATACAATTGGAGGACTGTGGGTTTACGGTAGGAGGGCTGTGGGTTTACAGTCGTAGGTCTGTGGGTTTACAGTTGGAGTACTGTGGGTTTACAGTGGGAGGGCTGTGGGTTTTCACTCGGTGGGCTGTGGATTTACAGTAGGAGGGCTGTGCGTTTTGCAGTCGGAGGGCTGTGGGTTTACAGTTGGAAGACTGTGGGTTAACAGTCGGAAGACTGTGGGTTTACAGTCGGAGGGCTCTGGGTTTACAGTAGGAGGGCTGTGGGTTTACAGTTGGAGTACTGTGGGTTGACAGTAGGAGGGCTGTGGGTTTACAGTTGGAGGACTGTGGGTTTGCAGTCGGAGGGCTGGGGGTTTACAGTCGGAGCGCGTTGGGTTTACAGTCGGAGGGCTGTGGGTTTACACTCAGAGGGCTGTGGGTTGACACTAGGAGGGCTGTGGGTTTACAGTTGGAGGTCTGTGGGTTTACACTGGGAGGACTGTGGGTTTACAGTTGGAGGATTGTGGGTTTACACTTGGAGGACTGTGGGTTTACGGTAGGAGGTCTGTGGATATACAGTTCGAGGAGTGTGGGTTAACACTCGGAGGGCTGTGGGTTTGCACTCGGAGGGCTGTGGGTTTACAGTTGGAGGACTGTGGGTTTATAGTCAGAGGGCTATTGGTTTACAGTTGGAGGACTGTGGGTTTACAGTCGGAGCGCTGTGGGTTTAAAGTCGGAGGACTGTGGGCTTACAGTTGGAGGACTGTGTCTTTACACTCGGAAGACTGTAGGTTTACAGTTTGAGGACTGTGACTTTACACTCTGAGGACTGTGACTTTACACTCGGAGGACTGTGGGTTTACAGTTGGAGTACTGTGGGTGTGCAGTAGGAGGGCAGTGGGTTTACAGTCGTAGGTCTGTGGGTTTACAATTGGAAGACTGTGGGTTTACAGTCGGAGCGCTGTGGGTTTACACTCGGAGGGCTGTGGGTTGACACTAGGAGGGCTGTGGGTTTAACTTGGAGGACTGTGGGTTTACACTGGGAGGACTGTGGGTTTATAGTTGGAGGATTGTGGATTTACACTATTAGGACTGTGGGTTTACGGTAGGAGGGCTGTGGATATACAGTTGGAGGAGTGTGGGTTTATACTCGGAGGGCTGTGGGTTTACAGTTGGAGGACTGTGGGATTACAGTCATAGGGCTATTGGTTTACAGTTGGAGGACTGTGGGTTTACAGTCGGAGCGCTGTGGGTTTAAAGTCGGAGGGCTGTGGGCTTGCAGTTGGAGGACTGTTACTTTACACTCGGAGGACTGTGGGTTTACAGTTGGAGGACTGTGACGTTACACTCGGAGGACTGTGACTTTACACTCGGAGGACTGTGGGTTTACAGTAGGAGGGGGGTGGGTTTACACTCGTAGGTCTGTGGGTTTACAGTTGGAGTACTGTTGGTTTACAGTCGGAGGGCTGTGGGTTTACAGTCGGTGGGCTGTGGATTTACAGTTGGAAGACTGTGGGTTTGCAGTCGGAGGGCTGTGGGTTTACACTCAGAGGGCTGTGGGTTTGCAGTAGGAGGGCTGTGGGTTTACAGTCGGAGGACTGTGGGTTTCCAGTTGGAGGACTCTGGGTTGACAGTAGGAGGGCTGTGGGTTTACAGTTAGAGGACTGTGGGTTTACAGTCGGAGCGCGTTGGGTTTACAGTCGGAGGGCTGTGGGTTTACACTCAGAGGGCTGTGGGTTGACACTAGGAGGGCTGTGGGTTTAACTTGGAGGACTGTGGGTTTACACTGGGAGGACTGTGGGTTTATAGTTGGAGGATTGTGGATTTACACTATTAGGACTGTGGGGTTACGGTAGGAGGGCTGTGGATATACAGTTGGAGGAGTGTGGGTTTATACTCGGAGGGCTGTGGGTTTACAGTTGGAGGACTGTGGGATTACAGTCATAGGGCTATTGGTTTACAGTTGGAGGACTGTGGGTTTACAGTCGGAGCGCTGTGGGTTTAAAGTCGGAGGGCTGTGGGCTTGCAGTTGGAGGACTGTTACTTTACACTCGGAGGACTGTGGGTTTACAGTTGGAGGACTGTGACGTTACACTCGGAGGACTGTGACTTTACACTCGGAGGACTGTGGGTTTACAGTAGGAGGGGGGTGGGTTTACACTCGTAGGTCTGTGGGTTTACAGTTGGAGTACTGTTGGTTTACAGTCGGAGGGCTGTGGGTTTACAGTCGGTGGGCTGTGGATTTACAGTTGGAAGACTGTGGGTTTGCAGTCGGAGGGCTGTGGGTTTACACTCAGAGGGCTGTGGGTTTGCAGTAGGAGGGCTGTGGGTTTACAGTCGGAGGACTGTGGGTTTCCAGTTGGAGGACTCTGGGTTGACAGTAGGAGGGCTGTGGGTTTACAGTTAGAGGACTGTGGGTTTACAGTCGGAGCGCGTTGGGTTTACAGTCGGAGGGCTGTGGGTTTACACTCAGAGGGCTGTGGGTTTACAGTCGGAGGGCTTTGGGTTTACAGTCGGAGGACTGTGGGTTTACAGTTGGAGGACTGTGGGTTGACAGTAGGAGGGCTGTGTGTTTACAGTTGGAGGACTGTGGGTTTACAGTCGGAGGGCTGTGGGTTTACAGTCGGAGGGCTGTGGGTTTACAGTCGGACGGCAGTGGGTTTACACTCAGAGGGCTGTGGGTTGACACTAGGAGGGCTGTGGGTTTACAGTTGGAGGATTGTGGGTTTACACTAGGAGGACTGTGGGTTTATAGTTGGAGGATTGTGGGTTTACACTAGGAGGACTGTGGGTTTAATGTAGGAGGGCTGTGGATATACAGTTGGAGGACTGTGGGTTTACACTCGGAGGGCAGTGGGTTATAAGTCGGAGGGCTGTGGGCTTACAGTTGGAGGACTGTGACTTTACACTCGGAAGACTGTGGTTTTACAGTTGGAGGACTGTGACTTTACCTTCGGAGGACTGTGACTTTACACTCGGAGGACTGTGGGTTTACAGTTGGAGTACAGTGGGTGTACAGTAGGAGGGCGGTGGGTTTACAGTCGTAGGTCTGTGGGTTTACAGTTGGAGTACTTTGGGTTTACAGTCGGAGGGCTGTGGGTTTACAGTCGGAGGGCTGTGGGTTTACACTCGATGGGCTGTAGATTTACAGTCGGAGGGCTGTGCGTTTTGCAGTCGGAGGGCTGTGGGTTTACAGTTGGAAGACTGTGGGTTTACAGTCGGAGGGCTGTGGGTTTACACTCGGAGGACTGTGGGTTTATAGTTGGAGGATTGTGGGTTTACACTAGGAGGACTGTGGGTTTAATGTAGGAGGGCTGTGGATATACAGTTGGAGGACTGTGGGTTTACACTCGGAGGGCAGTGGGTTATAAGTCGGAGGGCTGTGGGCTTACAGTTGGAGGACTGTGACTTTACACTCGGAAGACTGTGGTTTTACAGTTGGAGGACTGTGACTTTACCTTCGGAGGACTGTGACTTTACACTCGGAGGACTGTGGGTTTACAGTTGGAGTACAGTGGGTGTACAGTAGGAGGGCGGTGGGTTTACAGTCGTAGGTCTGTGGGTTTACAGTTGGAGTACTGTGGGTTTACAGTCGGAGGGCTGTGGGTTTACAGTCGGAGGGCTGTGGGTTTACACTCGGTGGGCTGTAGATTTACAGTAGGAGGGCTGTGCGTTTTGCAGTCGGAGGGCTGTGGGTTTACAGTTGGAAGACTGTGGGTTTACAGTCGGAGGGCTGTGGGTTTACACTCGGAGGGCTGTGGGTTTACAGTAGGAGGGCTGTGGGTTTGCAGTTGGAGGACTGTGGGTTGACAGTCGGAGGGCTGTGGGTATACAGTTGGAGGACTGTGGGTTTACGGTAGGAGGGCTGTTGTTTTATATCTGGAGGACTGTGGGTTTACAGTCGGAGGGCTGTGGGTTGACATTCAGAGGGCTGTTGGTTTACAGTAGGAGGGCGGTGACTTTGCACTCGGAGGGCTGTGGGTTTACAGTTTGAGGACTGTGGGTTCACAGTCGGAGGGCTGTGGGTTTACAGTTGGAGGACTGTGGGATTGCAGTCGGAGGGCTGTGGGTTTACAGTTGCAGGACTATGACTTTACACTCGGAGGACTGTGGGTTTACAGCTGGAGGACTGTGACTTTACACTTGGAGGACTGTGACTTTACACTCGGAGGACTGTGGGTTTACATTTGGAGGACTGTGGGTTTACAGTCGGAGGGCTGTGGGTTTACATTCGGAGGGCTGTGGGTTTACAGTAGGAGGACTGTGGGTTTACAGTCGGAGGACTGTGGGTTTGCACTTGGAGGACTGTTGGTTGACAGTAGGAGGGCTGTGGGTTTACAGTTGGAGGACTGTGGGTTTACAGTCGGAGGACTGCGACTTTACACTCGGAGGGCTGTGGGTTTACACTCGGAGGACTGTGACTTTGCACTCGGAGGGCTGTGGGTTTACACTAGGAGGGCTGTGGGTTTACAGTAGCAGGGCTGTGTGTATACAGTTGGAGGACTGTGGGTTTACGGTAGTAGGACTGTGGGTTTACAGTCTTAGGGCTCTGGGTTTACAGTCAGAGGGCTGTGGGTTTGCAGTAGGAGGGCGGTGACTTTGCACTCGGAGGGCTGTGGGTTTACACTCGGAGGGCTGTGGGTTTACACTCGGAGGGCTGTGGGTTGACATTAGGAGGGCTGTGGGTTTACAGTTGGAGGACTGTGGGTTTGCAGTCGGAGGGCTGTGGGTTTACTCTCGGATTGCTGTGGGTTTACAGTAGGAGGGCTGTGGGTTTTGCAGTTGGAGGACTGTGGGTTTACTGTTGGAGGACTGTGGGTTTACAGTAGGAGGGCGGTGAGTTTACAGTCGGTGGGCTGTGGGGTTACACTCGGAGGGCTGTGGGTTTACTCTCGGAGGGCTGTGGGTTGACATTAGGAGGGCTGTGGGTTTACAGTTGGAGGACTGTGGGTTTACAGTCGGAGGGCTGTGTGTTTCCAGTTGGAGTACTGTGACTTTACACTCGGAGGACTGTGACTTTGCACTCGGAGGACTGTGGGTTTACAGTTGGAGGACTGTGGGTTTACAGTCGGAGGGCTGTGGGTTTACAGTTGGAGTGCTGTGGGTTTCCAGTCGGAGGCCTGTGGGTTTACTCTCGGAGGACTGTGGGTTTACAGTAGGAGGGCTGTGGGTTTTGCAGTTGGAGGACTGTGGGTTTACAGTTGGAGGACTGTGGATTTACAGTAGGAGGGCTGTGGGTTTAAAGTAGGAGGGCTGTGTGCATACAATTGGAGGACTGTGGGTTTACGGTAGGAGGGCTGTGGGTTTACAGTCGTAGGTCTGTGGGTTTACAGTTCGAGTACTGAGGGTTTACAGTCTGAGGGCTGTGGGTTTACACTCGGTGGGCTGTGGATTTACAGCAGGAGGACTGTGCGTTTTGCAGTCGGAGGGCTGTGGGTTTACAGTTGGAAGACTTTGGGTTTGCAGTCGGAGGGCTGTGGGTTTACAATCGGAGGGCTGTGGGTTTACAGTAGGAGGGCTGTGGGTTTAAAGTCAGAGGACTTTGGGTTTACAGTTGCAGGACTGTGGGTTGACAGTAGGAGGGCTGTGGGTTTACAGTTGGAGGACTGTGGGTTTACAGTCGGAGGGCTGGGGGTTTACAGTCGGAGCGCGTTGGGTTTAGAGTCGGAGGGCTGTGGATTTACACTCAGAGGGCTGTGGGTTGACACTAGGAGGGCTGTGGGTTTAACTTGGAGGACTGTGGGTTTACACTGGGAGGACTGTGGGTTTATAGTTGGAGGATTGTGGATTTACACTATTAGGACTGTGGGTTTACGGTAGGAGGGCTGTGGATATACAGTTGGAGGAGTGTGGGTTTATACTCGGAGGGCTGTGGGTTTCCAGTTGGAGGACTGTGGGATTACAGTCATAGGGCTATTGGTTTACAGTTGGAGGACTGTGGGTTTACAGTCGGAGCGCTGTGGGTTTAAAGTCGGAGGGCTGTGGGCTTGCAGTTGGAGGACTGTTACTTTACACTCGGAGGACTGTGGGTTTACAGTTGGAGGACTGTGACGTTACACTCGGAGGACTGTGACTTTACACTCGGAGGACTGTGGGTTTACAGTAGGAGGGGGGTGGGTTTACAGTCGTAGGTCTATGGGTTTACAGTTGGAGTACTGTTGGTTTACAGTCGGAGGGCTGTGGGTTTACAGTCGGTGGGCTGTGGATTTACAGTTGGAAGACTGTGGGTTTGCAGTCGGAGGGCTGTGGGTTTACACTCAGAGGGCTGTGGGTTTGCAGTAGGAGGGCTGTGGGTTTACAGTCGGAGGACTGTGGGTTTCCAGTTGGAGGACTCTGGGTTGACAGTAGGCGGGCTGTGGGTTTACAGTTAGAGGACGGTGGGTTTACAGTCGGAGCGCGTTGGGTTTACAGTCGGAGGGCTGTGGGTTTACACTCAGAGGGCTGTGGGTTTACAGTAGGAGGGCTTTGGGTTTACAGTCGGAGGACTGTGGGTTTACAGTTGGAGGACTGTGGGTTGACAGTAGGAGGGCTGTGTGTTTACAGTTGGAGGACTGTGGGTTTACAGTTGGAGGGCTGTGGGTTTACAGTCGGAGGGCAGTGGGTTTACACTCAGAGGGCTGTGGGTTGACACTAGGAGGGCTGTGGGTTGACATTAGGAGGGCTGTGGGTTTACAGTAGGAGGACTGTGGGTTTACATTCGGAGGGCTGTGGGTTTACACTCAGAGGGCTGTGGGTTTACACTCGGAGGGCTGTGGGTTTTGCATTTGGAGGACTGTGGGTTTGCAGTTGGAGGACTGTGGGTTTACAGTTGGAGGGCTGTGGGTTTGCAGTAGGAGGGCGGTGGGTTTACAGTCGGAGGGCTTTGGGTTTACACTCGGAGGGCTGTGGGTTGACAGTCGGAGGGCTATGGGTGTACAGTAGGAGGGCTGTGGGTTGACAGTAGGAGGGCTGTGGGTTTACAGTCGGTGGGCTCTGGGTTTACACTCGGAGGGCTGTGGGTTTACACTCGGAGGGCTGTGGGTTGACATTAGGAGGGCTGTGGGTTTACAGTTGGAGGACTGTGGGTTTACATTCGGAGGGCTGTGGGTTTACACTCAGAGGACTGTGGGTTGACATTCAAAGGGCTATGGGTTTACACTCGGCGGGCTGTGGGTTTACAGTTGGAGGACTGTGACTTTACACTCGGAGGACTGTGACTTTACACTCGCAGGACTGTGGGTTTACAGTTGGAGGACTGTGGGTTTACAGTCGGAGGGCTGTGGGTTTACAGTTGGAGTACTGTGACTTTACACTCGGAGGACTGTGACTTTACACTCAGAGGACTGTGGGCTTATAGTTGGAGGACTGTGGGTTTACAGTCGGAGGGCTGTGTGTTTCCAGTTGGAGTACTGTGACTTTACACTCGGAGGACTGTGACTTTACACTCGGAGGACTGTGGGTTTACAGTTGGAGGACTGTGGGTTTACAGTCGGAGGGCTGTGGGTTTACAGTTGGAGTACTGTGGGTTTACAGTCGGAGGCCTGTGGGTTTACTCTCGGAGGACTGTGGGTTTACAGTTGGAGAGCTGTGGGTTTTGCAGTTGGAGGACTGTGGGTTTACAGTTGGAGGACTGTGGGTTTACAGTAGGAGGGCTGTGGGTTTACAGTAGGAGGGCTGTGTGCATACAATTGGAGGACTGTGGGTTTACGGTAGGCGGGCTGTGGGTTTACAGTCGTAGGTCTGTGGGTTTACAGTTCGAGTACTGAGGGTTTACAGTCTGAGGGCTGTGGGTTTACACTCGGTGGGCTGTGGATTTACAGCAGGAGGACTGTGCGTTTTGCAGTCGGAGGGCTGTGGGTTTACAGTTGGAAGACTTTGGGTTTGCAGTCGGAGGGCTGTGGGTTTACAATCGGAGGGCTGTGGGTTTGCAGTAGGAGGGCTGTGGGTTTACAGTCGGAGGACTTTGGGTTTACTGTTGGAGGACATTGGGTTGACAGTAGGAGGGCTGTGGGTTTACAGTTGGAGGACTGTGGGTTTACAGTCGGAGGGCTGTGGGTTTACAGTCGGAGCGCGTTGGGTTTAGAGTCGGAGGGCTGTGGATTTACACTCAGAGGGCTGTGGGTTGACACTAGGAGGGCTGTGGGTTTAACTTGGAGGACTGTGGGTTTACACTGGGAGGACTGTGGGTTTATAGTTGGAGGATTGTGGATTTACACTATTAGGACTGTGGGTTTACGGTAGGAGGGCTGTGGATATACAGTTGGAGGAGTGTGGGTTTATACTCGGAGGGCTGTGGGTTTACAGTTGGAGGACTGTGGGATTACAGTCATAGGGCTATTGGTTTACAGTTGGAGGACTGTGGGTTTACAGTCGGAGCGCTGTGGGTTTAAAGTCGGAGGGCTGTGGGCTTGCAGTTGGAGGACTGTTACTTTACACTCGGAGGACTGTGGGTTTACAGTTGGAGGACTGTGACGTTACACTCGGAGGACTGTGACTTTACACTCGGAGGACTGTGGGTTTACAGTAGGAGGGGGGTGGGTTTACAGTCGTAGGTCTGTGGGTTTACAGTTGGAGTACTGTTGGTTTACAGTCGGAGGCCTGTGGGTTTACAGTCGGTGGGCTGTGGATTTACAGTTGGAAGACTGTGGGTTTGCAGTCGGAGGGCTGTGGGTTTACACTCAGAGGGCTGTGGGTTTGCAGTAGGAGGGCTGTGGGTTTACAGTCAGAGGACTGTGGGTTTCCAGTTGGAGGACTCTGGCTTGAATGTAGGAGGGCTGTGGGTTTACAGTTAGAGGACTGTGGGTTTACAGTCGGAGCGCATTGGGTTTACAGTCGGAGGGCTGTGGGTTTACACTCAGAGGGCTGTGGGTTTACAGTAGGAGGCTTTGGGTTTACAGTCGGAGGACTGTGGGTTTACAGTTGGAGGACTGTGGGTTGACAGTAGGAGGGCTGTGTGTTTACAGTTGGAGGACTGTGGGTTTACAGTCGGAGGGCTGTGGGTTTACAGTCGGAGGGCTGTGGGTTTACAGTCGGAGGGCAGTGGGTTTACACTCAGAGGGCTGTGGGTTGACACTAGGAGGGCTGTGGGTTTACAGTTGGAGGATTATGGGTTTAAGCGAGGAGGTCTGTGGGATTACGGTAGGAGGGCTGTGGATATACAGTTGGAGGACTGTGGGTTTACTTTCGGATGACTGTGGGTTTATATTTGGAGGATTGTGGGTTTACACTAGGAGGACTGTGGGTTTACGGTAGGAGGGCTGTGGATATACAGTTGGAGGACTGTGGGTTTACACTCGGAGGGCAGTGGGTTATAAGTCGGAGGGCTGTGGGCTTACAGTTGGAGGACTGTGACTTTACACTCGGAAGACTCTGGTTTTACAGTTGGAGGACTGTGACTTTACCTTCGGAGGACTGTGACTTTACACTCGGAGGACTGTGGGTTTACAGTTGGAGTACAGTGGGTGTACAGTAGGAGGGCGGTGGGTTTACAGTCGTAGGTCTGTGGGTTTACAGTTGGAGTACTGTGGGTTTACAGTCGGAGGGCTGTGGGTTTACAGTCGGAGGGCTGTGGGTTTACACTCGGTGGGCTGTGGATTTACAGTAGGAGGGCTGTGCGTTTTGCAGTCGGAGGGCTGTGGGTTTACAGTTGGAAGACTGTGGGTTTACAGTCGGAGGGCTGTGGGTTTACAGTAGGAGGGCTGTGGGTTTGCAGTTGGAGGACTGTGGGTTGACAGTCGGAGGGCTGTGGGTATACAGTTGGAGGACTGTGGGTTTACGGTAGGAGGGCTGTGGTTTTATATCTGGAGGACTGTGGGTTTACAGTCGGAGGGCTGTGGGTTGACATTCAGAGGGCTGTTGGTTTACAGTAGGAGGGCGGTGACTTTGCACTCGGAGGGCTGTGGGTTTCCAGTTGGAGGACTGTGGGTTTAGAGTTGGAGGACTGTGGGATTGCAGTCGGAGGGCTGTGGGTTTACAGTTGCAGGACTATGACTTTACACTCGGAGGACTGTGGGTTTACAGCTGGAGGACTGTGACTTTACACTTGGAGGACTGTGACTTTACACTCGGAGGACTGTGGGTTTACATTTGGAGGACTGTGGGTTTACAGTCGGAGGGCTGTGGGTTTACATTCGGAGGGCTGTGGGTTTACAGTAGGAGGACTGTGGGTTTACAGTCGGAGGACTGTGGGTTTGCACTTGGAGGACTGTTGGTTGACAGTAGGAGGGCTGTGGGTTTACAGATGGAGGACTGTGGGTTTACAGTCCGAGGACTGCGACTTTACACTCGGAGGGCTGTGGGTTTACACTCGGAGGACTGTGACTTTGCACTCGGAGGGCTGTGGGTTTACACTAGGAGGGCTGTGGGTTTACAGTAGCAGGGCTGTGTGTATACAGTTGGAGGACTGTGGGTTTACGGTAGTAGGACTGTGGGTTTACAGTCTTAGGGCTCTGGGTTTAAAGTCAGAGGGCTGTGGGTTTACAGTAGGAGGGCGGTGACTTTGCACTCGGAGGGCTGTGGGTTTACAGTTTGAGGACTGTGGATTTACAGTCGGAGGACTGTGGGTTTACAGTCGGAGCGCTGAGGGTTTACGGTTGCAGGACTGTGGGTTTACAGTTGGAGGACTGTGGGATTGCAGTCGGAAGGCTGTGGGTTTACACTTGGAGGACTGTGACTTTACACTCGGAGGACTGTGAGTTTACACTTGGTGGACTGTGACTTTACACTCGGAGGACTGTGGGTTTACAGTTGGAGGACTGTGTGTTTACAGTAGGAGGGCGGTGGGTTTCCATTTGGTGGACTGTGGGTTTACAGTCGGAGGGCTATGGGTTTACATTCGCAGGGCTGTGGCTTTACAGTAGGAGGGCTGTGTGTTTACAGTTGGAGGACTGTGGGTTTGCAGCTGGAGGACTGTTGGTTGACATTAGGAGGGCTGGGGTTTCCAGTTGGAGGGCTGTGAGTTTGCAGTTGGAGGGCGGTGGGTTTACAATCGGAGGGCTGTGGGTTTACAGTAGGAGGGCTGTGGGTTTGCAGTTGGAGGACTGTGGGTTGACAGTCGGAGGGCTGTGGGTATACAGTTGGAGGACTGTGGGTTTACGGTAGGAGGGCTGTGGGTTTATATCTGGAGGACTGTGGGTTTACAGTTGGAGGACTGTGACGTTACACTCGGAGGACTGTGACTTTACACTCGGAGGACTGTGGGTTTACAGTAGGAGGGGGGTGGGTTTACAGTCGTAGGTCTGTGGGTTTACAGTTGGAGTACTGTTGGTTTACAGTCGGAGGGCTGTGGGTTTACAGTCGGTGGGCTGTGGATTTACAGTTGGACGACTGTGGGTTTGCAGTCGGAGGGCTGTGGGTTTACACTCAGAGGGCTGTGGGTTTGCAGTAGGAGGGCTGTGGGTTTACAGTCGGAGGACTGTGGGTTTCCAGTTGGAGGACTCTGGGTTGACAGTAGGTGGACTGTGGGTGCACAGTAGGAGGGCGGTGGGTTTACAGTCGTTGGTCTGTGGGTTTACAGTTGGAGTACTCTGGGTTTACAGTCAGAGGGCTGTGGGTTTACAGTCGGAGGGCTGTGGGTTTACACTCGGTGGGCTGTGGATTTACAGTAGGAGGGCTGTGCGTTTTGCAGTCGGAGGGCTGTGGGTTTACAGTTGGAAGACTGTGGGTTTACAGTCGGAGGGCTGTGGGTTTACAGTAGGAGGGCTGTGGGTTTGCAGTTGGAGGACTGTGGGTTGACAGTCGCAGGGCTGTGGGTATACAGTTGGAGGACTGTGGGTTTACGGTAGGAGGGCTGTGGTTTTATATCTGGAGGACTGTGGGTTTACAGTCGGAGGGCTGTGGGTTGACATTCAGAGGGCTGTTGGTTTACAGTAGGAGGGCGGTGACTTTGCACTCGGAGGGCTGTGGGTTTACAGTTTGAGGACTGTGGGTTCACAGTCGGAGGGCTGTGGGTTTACAGTTGGAGGACTGTGGGTTTACATGTTGGAGGACTGTGGGATTGCAGTCGGAGGGCTGTGGGTTTACAGTTGCAGGACTATGACTTTACACTCGGAGGACTGTGGGTTTACAGCTGGAGGACTGTGACTTTACACTTGGAGGACTGTGACTTTACACTCGGAGGACTGTGGGTTTACATTTGGAGGACTGTGGGTTTACAGTCGGAGGGCTGTGGGTTTACATTCGGAGGGCTGTGGGTTTACAGTAGGAGGACTGTGGGTTTACAGTCGGAGGACTGTGGGTTTGCACTCGGAGGACTGTTGGTTGACAGTAGGAGGGCTGTGGGTTTACAGTTGGAGGACTGTGGGTTTACAGTCGGAGGACTGCGACTTTACACTCGGAGGGCTGTGGGTTTACACTCGGAGGACTGTGACTTTGCACTCGGAGGGCTTTGGGTTTACACAAGGAGGGCTGTGGGTTTACAGTAGCAGGGCTCTGTGTATACAGTTGGAGGACTGTGGGTTTACGGTAGTAGGACTGTGGGTTTACAGTCATAGGGCTCTGGGTTTACAGTCAGAGGACTGTGGGTTTACAGTAGGAGGGCGGTGACTTTGCACTCGGAGGGCTGTGGGTTTACAGTTTGAGGACTGTGGATTTACAGTCGGAGGACTGTGGGTTTACAGTCGGAGCGCTGAGGGTTTCCAGTTGGAGGACTGTGTGTTGACAGTAGGAGGGCTGTGGGTTTACAGTTGGAAGACTGTCGGTTTACAGTCGGAGGGCTGTGGATTTACAGTAGGAGGGCTGTGGGTTTGCAGTTGGAGGACTGTGGGTTGACAGTCGGAGGGCTGTGGGTATACAGTTGGAGGACTGTGGGTTTACGGTAGGAGGTCTGTGGTTTTATATCTGGAGGACTGTGGGTTTACAGTTGGAAGACTTTGGGTTTGCAGTCGGAGGGCTGTGGGTTTACAATCGGAGGGCTGTGGGTTTGCAGTAGGAGGGCTGTGGGTTTACAGTCGGAGGACTTTGGGTTTACTGTTGGAGGAATGTGGGTTGACAGTAGGAGGGCTGTGGGTTTACAGTTGGAGGACTGTGGGTTTACAGTCGGAGGGCTGGAGGTTTACAGTCGGAGCGCGTTGGGTTTAGAGTCGGAGGGCTGTGGATTTACACTCAGAGGGCTGTGGGTTGACACTAGGAGGGCTGTGGGTTTAACTTGGAGGACTGTGGGTTTACACTGGGAGGACTGTGGGTTTCTAGTTGGAGGATTGTGGATTTACACTATTAGGACTGTGGGTTTACGGTAGGAGGGCTGTGGATATACAGTTGGAGGAGTGTGGGTTTATACTCGGAGGGCTGTGGGTTTACAGTTGGAGGACTGTGGGATTACAGTCATAGGGCTATTGGTTTACAGTTGGAGGACTGTGGGTTTACAGTCGGAGCGCTGTGGGTTTAAAGTCGGAGGGCTGTGGGCTTGCAGTTGGAGGACTGTTACTTTACACTCGGAAGACTGTGGTTTTACAGTTGGAGGACTGTGATTTTACCTTCGGAGGACTGTGACTTTACACTCGGAGGACTGTGGGTTTACAGTTGGAGTACAGTGGGTGTACAGTAGGAGGGCGGTGGGTTTACAGTCGTTGGTGTGTGGGTTTACAGTTGGAGTACTGTGGGTTTACAGTCGGAGGGCTGTGGGTTTACACTCGGTGGGCTGTGGATTGACAGTAGGAGGGCTGTGCGTTTTGCAGTCGGAGGGCTGTGGGTTTACAGTTGGAAGACTGTGGGTTTACAGTCGGAGGGCTGTGGGTTTACAGTAGGAGGGCTGTGGGTTTGCAGTTGGAGGACTGTGGGTTGACAGTCGGAGGGCTGTGGGTATACAGTTGGAGGACTGTGGGTTTACGGTATTAGGGCTGTGGTTTTATATCTGGAGGACTGGGGGTTTACAGTCGGAGGGCTGTGGGTTGACATTCAGAGGGCTGTTGGTTTACAGTAGGAGGGCGGTGACTTTGCACTCGGAGGGCTGTGGGTTTACAGTTTGAGGACTGTGGGTTCACAGTCGGAGGGCTGTGGGTTTACAGTTGGAGGACTGTGGGTTTACATGTTGGAGGACTGTGGGATTGCAGTCGGAGGGCTGTGGGTTTACAGTTGCAGGACTATGACTTTACACTCGGAGGACTGTGGGTTTACAGCTGGAGGACTGTGACTTTACACTTGGAGGACTGTGACTTTACACTCGGAGGACTGTGGGTTTACATTTGGAGGACTGTGGGTTTACAGTCGGAGGGCTGTGGGTTTACATTCGGAGGGCTGTGGGTTTACAGTAGGAGGACTGTGGGTTTACAGTCGGAGGACTGTGGCTTTGCACTCGGAGGACTGTTGGTTGACAGTAGGAGGACTGTGGGTTTACAGTTGGAGGACTGTGGGTTTACAGTCGGAGGACTGCGACTTTACACTAGGAGGGCTGTGGGTTTACACTCGGAGGACTGTGACTTTGCACTCGGAGGGCTGTGGGTTTACACAAGGAGGGCTGTGGGTTTACAGTAGCAGGGCTGTGTGTATACAGTTGGAGGACTGTGGGTTTACGGTAGTAGGACTGTGGGTTTACAGTCTTAGGGCTCTGGGTTTACAGTCAGAGGACCGTGGGTTTACAGTAGGAGGGCGGTGACTTTGCACTCGGAGGGCTGTGGGTTTACAGTTTGAGGACTGTGGATTTACAGTCGGAGGACTGTGGGTTTACAGTCGGAGCGCTGAGGGTTTCCAGTTGGAGGACTGTGGGTTGACAGTAGGAGGGCTGTGGGTTTACAGTTGGAAGACTGTCGGTTTACAGTCGGAGGGCTGTGGATTTACAGTAGGAGGGCTGTGGGTTTGCAGTTGGAGGACTGTGGGTTGACAGTCGGAGGGCTGTGGGTATACAGTTGGAGGACTGTGGGTTTACGGTAGGAGGTCTGTGGTTTTATATCTGGAGGACTGTGGGTTTACAGTTGGAAGACTTTGGGTTTGCAGTCGGAGGGCTGTGGGTTTACAATCGGAGGGCTGTGGGTTTGCAGTAGGAGGGCTGTGGGTTTACAGTCGGAGGACTTTGGGTTTACTGTTGGAGGACTGTGGGTTGACAGTAGGAGGGCTGTGGGTTTACAGTTGGAGGACTGTGGGTTTACAGTCGGAGGGCTGTGGGTTTACAGTCGGAGCGCGTTGGGTTTAGAGTCGGAGGGCTGTGGATTTACACTCAGAGGGCTGTGGGTTGACACTAGGAGGGCTGTGGGTTTAACTTGGAGGACTGTGGGTTTACACTGGGAGGACTGTGGGTTTCTAGTTGGAGGATTGTGGATTTACACTATTAGGACTGTGGGTTTACGGTAGGAGGGCTGTGGATATACAGTTGGAGGAGTGTGGGTTTATACTCGGAGGGCTGTGGGTTTACAGTTGGAGGACTGTGGGATTACAGTCATAGGGCTATTGGTTTACAGTTGGAGGACTGTGGGTTTACAGTCGGAGCGCTGTGGGTTTAAAGTCGGAGGGCTGTGGGCTTGCAGTTGGAGGACTGTTACTTTACACTCGGAAGACTGTGGTTTTTCAGTTGGAGGACTGTGATTTTACCTTCGGAGGACTGTGACTTTACACTCGGAGGACTGTGGGTTTACAGTTGGAGTACAGTGGGTGTACAGTAGGAGGGCGGTGGGTTTACAGTCGTTGGTGTGTGGGTTTACAGTTGGAGCACTGTGGGTTTACAGTCGGAGGGCTGTGGGTTTACACTCGGTGGGCTGTGGATTGACAGTAGGAGGGCTGTGCGTTTTGCAGTCGGAGGGCTGTGGGTTTACAGTTGGAAGACTGTGGGTTTACAGTCGGAGGGCTGTGGGTTTACAGTAGGAGGGCTGTGGGTTTGCAGTTGGAGGACTGTGGGTTGACAGTCGGAGGGCTGTGGGTATACAGTTGGAGGACTGTGGGTTTACGGTAGGAGGGCTGTGGTTTTATATCTGGAGGACTGTGGGTTTACAGTCGGAGGGCTGTGGGTTGACATTCAGAGGGCTGTTGGTTTACAGTAGGAGGGCGGTGACTTTGCACTCGGAGGGCTGTGGGTTTACAGTTTGAGGACTGTGGGTTCACAGTCGGAGGGCTGTGGGTTTACAGTTGGAGGACTGTGGGTTTACATGTTGGAGGACTGTGGGATTGCAGTCGGAGGGCTGTGGGTTTACAGTTGCAGGACTATGACTTTACACTCGGAGGACTGTGGGTTTACAGCTGGAGGACTGTGACTTTACACTTGGAGGACTGTGACTTTACACTCGGAGGACTGTGGGTTTACATTTGGAGGACTGTGGGTTTACAGTCGGAGGGCTGTGGGTTTACATTCGGAGGGCTGTGGGTTTACAGTAGGAGGACTGTGGGTTTACAGTCGGAGGACTGTGGGTTTGCACTCGGAGGACTGTTGGTTGACAGTAGGAGGGCTGTGGGTTTACAGTTGGAGGACTGTGGGTTTACAGTTGGAGGACTGTGGGATTGCAGTCGGAGGGCTGTGGGTTTACAGTTGCAGGACTATGACTTTACACTCGGAGGACTGTGGGTTTACAGCTGGAGGACTGTGACTTTACACTTGGAGGACTGTGACTTTACACTCGGAGGACTGTGGGTTTACATTTGGAGGACTGTGGGTTTACAGTCGGAGGGCTGTGGGTTTACATTCGGAGGGCTGTGGGTTTACAGTAGGAGGACTGTGGGTTTACAGTCGGAGGACTGTGGGTTTGCACTTGGAGGACTGTTGGTTGACAGTAGGAGGGCTGTGGGTTTACAGTTGGAGGACTGTGGGTTTACAGTCGGAGGACTGCGACTTTACACTCGGAGTGCTGTGGGTTTACACTCGGAGGACTGTGACTTTGCACTCGGAGGGCTGTGGGTTTACACAAGGAGGGCTGTGGGTTTACAGTAGCAGGGCTGTGTGTATACAGTTGGAGGACTGTGGGTTTACGGTAGTAGGACTGTGGGTTTACAGTCTTAGGGCTCTGGGTTTACAGTCAGAGGACTGTGGGTTTACAGTAGGAGGGCGGTGACTTTGCACTCGGAGGGCTGTGGGTTTACAGTTTGAGGACTGTGGATTTACAGTCGGAGGACTGTGGGTTTACAGTCGGAGCGCTGAGGGTTTACGGTTGCAGGACTGTGGGTTTACAGTTGGAGGACTGTGGGATTGCAGTCGGAAGGCTGTGGGTTTACACTTGGAGGACTGTGACTTTACACTCGGAGGACTGTGAGTTTACACTTGGAGGACTGTGACTTTACACTCGGAGGACTGTGGATTTACAGTTGGAGGACTGTGTGTTTACAGTAGGAGGGCGGTGGGTTTACATTTGGTGGACTGTGGGTTTACAGTCGGAGGGCTATGGGTTTACATTCGCAGGGCTGTGGCTTTACAGTAGGAGGGCTGTGTGTTTACAGTTGGAGGACTGTGGGTTTGCAGCTGGAGGACTGTTGGTTGACATTAGGAGGGCTGGGGTTTCCAGTTGGAGGGCTGTGAGTTTGCAGATGGAGGGCGGTGGGTTTACAATCGGAGGGCTGTGGGTTTACAGTAGGAGGGCTGTGGGTTTGCAGTTGGAGGACTGTGGGTTGACAGTCGGAGGGCTGTGGGTATACAGTTGGAGGACTGTGGGTTTACGGTAGGAGGGCTGTGGTTTTATATCTGGAGGACTGTGGGTTTACAGTCGGAGGGCTGTGGGTTGACATTCAGAGGGCTGTTGGTTTACAGTAGGAGGGCGGTGACTTTGCACTCGGAGGGCTGTGGGTTTACAGTTTGAGGACTGTGGGTTCACAGTCGGAGGGCTGTGGGTTTACAGTTGGAGGACTGTGGGTTTACAGTTGGAGGACTGTGGGATTGCAGTCGGAGGGCTGTGGGTTTACAGTTGCAGGACTATGACTTTACACTCGGAGGACTGTGGGTTTACAGCTGGAGGACTGTGACTTTACACTTGGAGGACTGTGACTTTACACTCGGATGACTGTGGGTTTACATTTGGAGGACTGTGGGTTTACAGTCGGAGGGCTATGGGTTTACATTCGGAGGGCTGTGGGTTTACAGTAGGAGGACTGTGGGTTTACAGTCGGAGGACTGTCGGTTTGCACTTGGAGGACTGTTGGTTGACAGTAGGAGGGCTGTGGGTTTACAGTTGGAGGACTGTGGGTTTACAGTCGGAGGACTGCGACTTTACACTCGGAGGGCTGTGGGTTTACACTCGGAGGACTGTGACTTTGCACTCGGAGGGCTGTGGGTTTACACTAGGAGGGCTGTGGGTTTACAGTAGCAGGGCTGTGTGTATACAGTTGGAGGACTGTAGGTTTACGGTAGTAGGACTGTGGGTTTACAGTCTTAGGGCTCTGGGTTTACAGTCAGAGGGCTGTGGGTTTACAGTAGGAGGGCGGTGACTTTGCACTCGGAGGGCTGTGGGTTTACAGTTTGAGGACTGTGGATTTACAGTCGGAGGACTGTGGGTTTACAGTCGGAGCGCTGAGGGTTTACGGTTGCAGGACTGTGGGTTTACAGTTGGAGGACTGTGGGATTGCAGTTGGAAGGCTGTGGGTTTACACTTGGAGGACTGTGACTTTACACTCGGAGGACTGTGAGTTTACACTTGGAGGACTGTGACTTTACACTCGGAGGACTGTGGGTTTACAGTTGGAGGACTGTGTGTTTACAGTAGGAGGGCGGTGGGTTTACATTTGGTGGACTGTGGGTTTACAGTCGGAGGGCTGTGGGTTTACATTCGCAGGGCTGTGGCTTTACAGTAGGAGGGCTGTGTGTTTACAGTTGGAGGACTGTGGGTTTGCAGCTGGAGGACTGTTGGTTGACATTAGGAGGGCTGGGGTTTCCAGTTGGAGGGCTGTGAGTTTGCAGTTGGAGGGCGGTGGGTTTACAATCGGAGGGCTGTGGGTTTACAGTAGGAGGGCTGTGGGTTTGCAGTTGGAGGACTGTGGGTTGACAGTCGGAGGGCTGTGGGTATACAGTTGGAGGACTGTGGGTTTACGGTAGGAGGGCTGTGGGTTTATATCTGGAGGACTGTGGGTTTACAGTCGGAGGGCTGTGGGTTGACATTCAGAGGGCTGTTGGTTTACAGTAGGAGGGCGGTGACTTTGCACTCGGAGGGCTGTGGGTTTACAGTTTGAGGACTGTGGGTTCACAGTCGGAGGGCTGTGGGTTTACAGTTGGAGGACTGTGGGTTTCCAGTTGGAGGACTGTGGGATTGCAGTCGGAGGGCTATGGGTTTACAGTTGCAGGACTGTGACTTTACACTCGGAGGACTGTGGGTTTACAGCTGGAGGACTGTGACTTTACACTTGGAGGACTGTGAGTTTACACTCGGAGGACTGTGGGTTTACAGTTGGAGGACTGTGGGTTTACAGTCGGAGGGCTGTGGGTTTACATTCGGAGGGCTGTGGGTTTACAGGAGGAGGACTGAGGGTTTACAGTCGGAGCACTGTTGGTTTGCACTTGGAGGACTGTTGGTTGACAGTAGGAGGGCTGTGGGTTTACAGTTGGAGGACTGTGGGTTTACAGTCGGAGGACTGCGACTTTACACTCGGAGGGCTGTGGGTTTACACTCGGTGGGCTGTGGGTTGACAGTCGGTGGGCTGTGGGTTTACAGTCGGAGGACTGTTACTTTGCACTCGGAGGGCTGTGGGTTTACACTAGGAGGGCTGTGGGTTTACAGTAGCAGGGCTGTGTGTATACAGTTGGAGGACTGTGGGTTTACGGTAGGAGGACTGTGGGTTTACTGTCTTCGGGCTGTGGGTTTACAGTCAGAGGGCTGTGGGTTTACAGTAGGAGGGCAGTGACTTTGCACTCGGAGGGCTGTGGGTTTACAGTTTGAGGACTTTGGATTTACAGTCAGAGGACTGTGGGTTTACAGTCCGAGCGCTGAGGGTTTACAGTTGGAGGACTGTGGGATTGCAGTCGGAAGGCTGTGGGTTTACACTTGGAGGACTGTGACTTTACACTCGGAGGACTGTGAGTTTACACTTGGAGGACTGTGACTTTACACTTGGAGGACTGTGACTTTACACTCGGAGGACTGTGGGTTTACAGTTGGAGGACTGTGTGTTTACAGTAGGAGGGCGGTGGGTTTACATTTGGAGGACTGTGGGTTTACAGTCGGAGGGCTGTGGGTTTACATTCGCAGGGCTGTGGCTTTACAGTAGGAGGGCTGTGTGTTTACAGTTGGAGGACTGTGGGTTTGCAGCTGGAGGACTGTTGGTTGACATTAGGTGGGCTGGGGTTTCCAGTTGGAGGGCTGTGAGTTTGCAGTTGGAGGGCGGTGGGTTTACAATCGGAGGGCTGTGGGCTTACACTCGGAGGGCTGTGGGTTGACAGTCGGAGGGCTGTGGGTTTACAGTAGGAGGACCGTGCGTTTACAGTCGGAGGGCTGTGGGTTTACAGTTGGAGGACTGTGGGTTTACAGTCGGAGGGCTGTGGGTTTACACTCGGCGGGCTGTGGGTTGACATTCGGAGGGCTATGGGTTTACAGTAGGAGGGCGGGGGGTTTACAGTGGGAGGGCTGTGGGTTTACAGTTGGAGGACTGTGACGTTACACTCGGAGGGCTGTGGGTTTACATTCGGAGGGCTGTGGGTTGACAGTCGGTGGGCTGTGCGTTTACACTCGGCGGGCTGTAGGTTGACATTCGGAGGGCTATGGGTTTACCGTAGGAGGGCGGGGGGTTTACAGTAGGAGGGCTGTGGGTTTACAGTTGGAGGACTGCGACTTTGCACCCGGAGGGCTGTGGGTTTACACTCGGAGGGCTGTGGGTTGACAGTCGGTGGGCTGTGGGTTTACAGTCGGAGGACTGTGACTTTACACTCGGAGGGCTGTGGGTTTACACTAGGTGGGCTGTGGGTTTACAGTAGGAGGGCTGTGGGTATACAGTTGGAGGACTGTGGGTTTATGGTAGGAGGACTGTGGGTTGATATTTGGAGGACTGTGGGTTTACAGTCGCAGGGCGGTGGGTCTACAGTCAGAGGGCTGTGGGTTTACAGTAGGAGGGCGGTGACTTTGCACTCGGAGGGCTGTGGGTTTACAGTTGGAGGAATGTGGGTTCACAGTCGGAGGGCTGTGGGTTTACAGTTGGAGGACTGTGGGTTTACAGTCGGAGCGCTGTGGGTTTACAGTTGGAGGACTGTTGGTTTACAGTTGGAGGACTGTGGGATTGCAGTCAGAGGGCTTTGGGTTTACAGTTGGAGGACTGTGACTTTACACTCGGAGGACTGTGGGTTTACAGTCGGAGGTCTGTGGGTTTACATTGGGAGGGCTGTGGGTTTACAGTAGGAGGGCTGTGGGTTTACAGTCGGAGGACTGTGCGTTTGCAGTTGGAGGACTGTTGGTTGACAGTAGGAGGGCTGTGGGTTTACAGTTGGAGGACTGTGGGTTTACAGTCGGAGGGCTGTGGGTTTACAGTAGGAGGGCGGTGGGTTTACAATCGGAGTGCTGTGGGCTTACACTCGGAGGGCTGTGGGTTGACAGTCGGAGGCCTGTGGGTTTACAGTAGGAGGACCGTGCGTTTACAGTCGGAGGGTTGTGGGTTTACAGTTGGAGGACTGTGGGTTGACATTTGGAGGGCTATGGGTTTACAGTAGGAGGGCGGTGGGTTTACAGTGGGAGTGCTGTGGGTTTACAGTTGGAGAACTGTGACTTTACACTTGGAGGGCTGTGAGTTTACACTCGGAGGGCTCTGGGTTGACAGTCGGTGGGCTGTGGGCTTACAGTCGGAGGACTGTGACTTTACACTCGGAGGGCTGTGGGTTTACACGAGGAGGGCTGTGGGTTTACAGTAGGAGGGCTGTGGGTATACTGTTGGAGGACTGTGGGTTTACGGTAGGAGGGCTGTGGGTTTACACTCGGTGGGCTGTGGATTTACAGTAGGAGGGCTGTGCGTTTTGCAGTCGGAGGGCTGTGGATTTACAGTTGGAGGACTGCGGGCTAACAGTCGGAGGGCTGTGGGTTTACACTCGGAGGGCTGTGGGTTTACAGTCGGAGGACTGTGGGTTTACAGTCGGAGGACTGTGGGTTTACAGTAGCAGGGCGGTGGGTTTACACTCAGAGGGCTGTGGGTTGACACAAGGAGGGCTGTGGGTTTATAGTTGGAGGACTGTGGGTTTACACTCGGAGGACTGTGGGTTTACGGTAGGAGGGCTGTGGATATACAGTTGTAGGACTGTGGGTTTACACTCGGAGGGCTGTGGGTTTACAGTTGGAGGACTGTGGGTTTACAGTCAGAGGGCTATGGGTTGACAGTTGGAGGACTGTGGGTTTACAGTCGGAGCGCTGTGGGTTTAAAGTCGGAGGGCTGTGAGCTTACAGTTGGAGGACTGTGACATTACACTCGGAAGACTGTGGGTTTACACTCGGAGGACTGTGACTTTACAGTCGGAGGGCTGTGGGTTTGCAGTTGGAGGACTGTGGGTTGACAGTAGGAGGGCTGTGGGTTTACAGTCGGAGGGCTGTGGGTTTACACTCAGAGGGCTGTGGGTTGACACAAGGAGGGCTGTGGGTTTATAGTTGGAGGACTGTGGGTTTACACTCGGAGGACAGTGGGTTTACGGTAGGAGGGCTGTGGATATACAGTTGTAGGACTGTGGGTTTACACTCGGTGGGCTGTGGGTTTACAGTTGGAGGACTGTGGCTTTACAGTCATAGGGCTATGGGTTGACAGTTGGAGGACTGTGGATTTACAGTCGGAGCGCTGTGGGTATAAAGTTGGAGGGCTGTGGGCTTACAGTTGGAGGACTGTGACTTTACACTCGGAAGACTGTGGGTTTACACTCGGAGGACTGTGACTTTACAGTCGGAGGGCTGTGGGTTTACACTCGGTGGGCTGTGGATTTACAGTAGGAGGGCTGTGCGTTTTGCAGTCGGAGGGCTGTGGGTTTACAGTTGGAAGACTGTGGGTTTACAGTCGGAGGGCTGGGGGTTTACACCCGGAGGGCTGTGGGTTGACAGTAGGAGGGCTGTGGGTTTGCAGTTGGAGGACTGTGGGTTGACAGTAGGAGGGCTGTGGGTTTACAGTCGGAGGGCTGTGGGTTTACACTCAGAGGGCTGTGGGTTGACACAAGGAGGGCTGTGGGTTTATAGTTGGAGGACTGTGGGTTTACACTCGGTGGACTGTGGGTTTACGGCAGGAGGGCTGTGGATATACAGTTGGAAGACTGTGGGTTTACATTTGGAGGACTGTGGGTTTACAGTCGGAGGGCTGTGGGTTTACATTCGGAGGGCTGTGGGTTTACAGTAGGAGGACTGTGGGTTTACAGTCGGAGGACTGTGGGTTTGCACTCGGAGGACTGTTGGTTGACAGTAGGAGGGCTGTGGGTTTACAGTTGGAGGACTGTGGGTTTACAGTCGGAGGACTGCGACTTTACACTCGGAGGGCTGTGGGTTTACACTCGGAGGACTGTGACTTTGCACTCGGAGGGCTGTGGGTTTACACAAGGAGGGCTGTGGGTTTACAGTAGCAGGGCTGTGTGTATACAGTTGGAGGACTGTGGGTTTACGGTAGTAGGACTGTGGGTTTACAGTCTTAGGGCTCTGGGTTTACAGTCAGAGGACTGTGGGTTTACAGTAGGAGGGCGGTGACTTTGCACTCGGAGGGCTGTGGGTTTACAGTTTGAGGACTGTGGATTTACAGTCGGAGGACTGTGGGTTTACAGTCGGAGCGCTGAGGGTTTCCAGTTGGAGGACTGTGGGTTGACAGTAGGAGGGCTGTGGGTTTACAGTTGGAAGACTGTCGGTTTACAGTCGGAGGGCTGTGGATTTACAGTAGGAGGGCTGTGGGTTTGCAGTTGGAGGACTGTGGGTTGACAGTCGGAGGGCTGTGGGTATACAGTTGGAGGACTGTGGGTTTACGGTAGGAGGTCTGTGGTTTTATATCTGGAGGACTGTGGGTTTACAGTCGGAGGGCTGTGGGTTGACATTCAGAGGGCTGTTGGTTTACAGTAGGAGGGCGGTGACTTTGCACTCAGAGGGCTGTGGGTTTACAGTTTGAGGACTGTGGGTTCACAGTCGGAGGGCTGTGGGTTTACAGTTGGAGGACTGTGGGTTTACAGTTGGAGGACTGTGGGATTGCAGTCGGAGGGCTGTGGGTTTACAGTTTCAGGACTATGACTTTACACTCGGAGGACTGTGGGTTTACAGCTGGAGGACTGTGACTTTACACTTGGAGGACTGTGACTTTACACTCGGAGGACTGTGGGTTTACATTTGGAGGACTGTGGGTTTACAGTCGGAGGGCTGTGGGTTTACATTCGGAGGGCTGTGGGTTTACAGTAGGAGGACTGTGGGTTTACAGTCGGAGGACTGTGGGTTTGCACTTGGAGGACTGTTGGTTGACAGTAGGAGGGCTGTGGGTTTACAGTTGGAGGACTGTGGGTTTACAGTCGGAGGACTGCGACTTTACACTCGGAGTGCTGTGGGTTTACACTCGGAGGACTGTGACTTTGCACTCGGAGGGCTGTGGGTTTACACAAGGAGGGCTGTGGGTTTACAGTAGCAGGGCTGTGTGTATACAGTTGGAGGACTGTGGGTTTACGGTAGTAGGACTGTGGGTTTACAGTCTTAGGGCTCTGGGTTTACAGTCAGAGGACTGTGGGTTTACAGTAGGAGGGCGGTGACTTTGCACTCGGAGGGCTGTGGGTTTACAGTTTGAGGACTGTGGATTTACAGTCGGAGGACTGTGGGTTTACAGTCGGAGCGCTGAGGGTTTACGGTTGCAGGACTGTGGGTTTACAGTTGGAGGACTGTGGGATTGCAGTCGGAAGGCTGTGGGTTTACACTTGGAGGACTGTGACTTTACACTCGGAGGACTGTGAGTTTACACTTGGAGGACTGTGACTTTACACTCGGAGGACTGTGGATTTACAGTTGGAGGACTGTGTGTTTACAGTAGGAGGGCGGTGGGTTTACATTTGGTGGACTGTGGGTTTACAGTCGGAGGGCTGTGGGTTTACATTCGCAGGGCTGTGGCTTTACAGTAGGAGGGCTGTGTGTTTACAGTTGGAGGACTGTGGGTTTGCAGCTGGAGGACTGTTGGTTGACATTAGGAGGGCTGGGGTTTCCAGTTGGAGGGCTGTGAGTTTGCAGTTGGAGGGCTGTGGATTTACAATCGGAGGGCTGTGGGTTTACAGTAGGAGGGCTGTGGGTTTGCAGTTGGAGGACTGTGGGTTGACAGTCGGAGGGCTGTGGGTATACAGTTGGAGGTCTGTTGGTTTACGGTAGGAGGGCTGTGGTTTTATATCTGGAGGACTGTGGGTTTACAGTCGGAGGGCTGTGGGTTGACATTCAGAGGGCTGTTGGTTTACAGTAGGAGGGCGGTGACTTTGCACTCGGAGGGCTGTGGGTTTACAGTTTGAGGACTGTGGGTTCACAGTCGGAGGGCTGTGGGTTTACAGTTGGAGGACTGTGGGTTTACAGTTGGAGGACTGTGGGATTGCAGTCGGAGGGCTGTGGGTTTACAGTTGCAGGACTATGACTTTACACTCGGAGGACTGTGGGTTTACAGCTGGAGGACTGTGACTTTACACTTGGAGGACTGTGACTTTACACTCGGAGGACTGTGGGTTTACATTTGGAGGACTGTGGGTTTACAGTCGGAGGGCTATAGGTTTACATTCGGAGGGCTGTGGGTTTACAGTAGGAGGACTGTGGGTTTACAGTCGGAGGACTGTGGGTTTGCACTTGGAGGACTGTTGGTTGACAGTAGGAGGGCTGTGGGTTTACAGTTGGAGGACTGTGGGTTTACAGTCGGAGGACTGCGACTTTACACTCGGAGGGCTGTGGGTTTACACTCGGAGGACTGTGACTTTGCACTCGGAGGGCTGTGGGTTTACACTAGGAGGGCTGTGGGTTTACAGTAGCAGGGCTGTGTGTATACAGTTGGAGGACTGTAGGTTTACGGTAGTAGGACTGTGGGTTTACAGTCTTAGGGCTCTGGGTTTACAGTCAGAGGGCTGTGGGTTTGCAGTAGGAGGGCGGTGACTTTGCACTCGGAGGGCTGTGGGTTTACAGTTTGAGGACTGTGGATTTACAGTCGGAGGACTGTGGGTTTACAGTCGGAGCGCTGAGGGTTTACGGTTGCAGGACTGTGGGTTTACAGTTGGAGGACTGTGGGATTGCAGTTGGAAGGCTGTGGGTTTACACTTGCAGGACTGTGACTTTACACTCGGAGGACTGTGAGTTTACACTTGGAGGACTGTGACTTTACACTCGGAGGACTGTGGGTTTACAGTTGGAGGACTGTGTGTTTACAGTAGGAGGGCGGTGGGTTTACATTTGGTGGACTGTGGGTTTACAGTCGGAGGGCTGTGGGTTTACATTCGCAGGGCTGTGGCTTTACAGTAGGAGGGCTGTGTGTTTACAGTTGGAGGACTGTGGGTTTGCAGCTGGAGGACTGTTGGTTGACATTAGGAGGGCTGGGGTTTCCAGTTGGAGGGCTGTGAGTTTGCAGTTGGAGGGCGGTGGGTTTACAATCGGAGGGCTGTGGGTTTACAGTAGGAGGGCTGTGGGTTTGCAGTTGGAGGACTGTGGGTTGACAGTCGGAGGGCTGTGGGTATACAGTTGGAGGACTGTGGGTTTACGGTAGGAGGGCTGTGGGTTTATATCTGGAGGACTGTGGGTTTACAGTCGGAGGGCTGTGGGTTGACATTCAGAGGGCTGTTGGTTTACAGTAGGAGGGCGGTGAATTTGCACTCGGAGGGCTGTGGGTTTACAGTTTGAGGACTGTGGGTTCACAGTCGGAGGGCTGTGGGTTTACAGTTGGAGGACTGTGGGTTTCCAGTTGGAGGACTGTGGGATTGCAGTCGGAGGGCTGTGGGTTTACAGTTGCAGGACTGTGACTTTACACTCGGAGGACTGTGGGTTTACAGCTGGAGGACTGTGACTTTACACTTGGAGGACTGTGAGTTTACACTCGGAGGACTGTGGGTTTACAGTTGGAGGACTGTGGGTTTACAGTCGGAGGGCTGTGGGTTTACATTCGGAGGGCTGTGGGTTTACAGGAGGAGGACTGAGGGTTTACAGTCGGAGCACTGTTGGTTTGCACTTGGAGGACTGTTGGTTGACAGTAGGAGGGCTGTGGGTTTACAGTTGGAGGACTGTGGGTTTACAGTCGGAGGACTGCGACTTTACACTCGGAGGGCTGTGGGTTTACACTCGGTGGGCTGTGGGTTGACAGTCGGTGGGCTGTGGGTTTACAGTCGGAGGACTGTGACTTTGCACTCGGAGGGCTGTGGGTTTACACTAGGAGGGCTGTGGGTTTACAGTAGCAGGGCTGTGTGTATACAGTTGGAGGACTGTGGGTTTACGGTAGGAGGACTGTGGGTTTACTGTCTTCGGGCTGTGGGTTTACAGTCAGAGGGCTGTGGGTTTACAGTAGGAGGGCAGTGACTTTGCACTCGGAGGGCTGTGGGTTTACAGTTTGAGGACTGTGGATTTACAGTCGGAGGACTGTGGGTTTACAGTCGGAGCGCTGAGGGTTTACAGTTGGAGGACTGTGGGATTGCAGTCGGAAGGCTGTGGGTTTACACTTGGAGGACTGTGACTTTACACTCGGAGGACTGTGAGTTTACACTTGGAGGACTGTGACTTTACACTTGGAGGACTGTGACTTTACACTCGGAGGACTGTGGGTTTACAGTTGGAGGACTGTGTGTTTACAGTAGGAGGGCGGTGGGTTTACATTTGGAGGACTGTGGGTTTACAGTCGGAGGGCTGTGGGTTTACATTCGCAGGGCTGTGGCTTTACAGTAGGAGGGCTGTGTGTTTACAGTTGGAGGACTGTGGGTTTGCAGCTGGAGGACTGTTGGTTGACATTAGGTGGGCTGGGGTTTCCAGTTGGAGGGCTGTGAGTTTGCAGTTGGAGGGCGGTGGGTTTACAATCGGAGGGCTGTGGGCTTACACTCGGAGGGCTGTGGGTTGACAGTCGGAGGGCTGTGGGTTTACAGTAGGAGGACCGTGCGTTTACAGTCGGAGGGCTGTGGGTTTACAGTTGGAGGACTGTGGGTTTACAGTCGGAGGGCTGTGGGTTTACACTCGGCGGGCTGTGGGTTGACATTCGGAGGGCTATGGGTTTACAGTAGGAGGGCGGGGGGTTTACAGTGGGAGGGCTGTGGGTTTACAGTTGGAGGACTGTGACGTTACACTCGGAGGGCTGTGGGTTTACATTCGGAGGGCTGTGGGTTGACAGTCGGTGGGCTGTGCGTTTACACTCGGCGGGCTGTAGGTTGACATTCGGAGGGCTATGGGTTTACCGTAGGAGTGCGGGGGGTTTACAGTAGGAGGGCTGTGGGTTTACAGTTGCAGGACTGCGACTTTGCACCCGGAGGGCTGTGAGTTTACACTCAGAGGGCTGTGGGTTGACAGTCGGTGGGCTGTGGGTTTACAGTCGGAGGACTGTGACTTTACACTCGGAGGGCTGTGGGTTTACACTAGGTGGGCTGTGGGTTTACAGTAGGAGGGCTGTGGGTATACAGTTGGAGGACTGTGGGTTTATGGTAGGAGGACTGTGGGTTGATATTTGGAGGACTGTGGGTTTACAGTCGCAGGGCGGTGGGTCTACAGTCAGAGGGCTGTGGGTTTACAGTAGGAGGGCGGTGACTTTGCACTCGGAGGGCTGTGGGTTTACAGTTGGAGGAATGTGGGTTCACAGTCGGAGGGCTGTGGGTTTACAGTTGGAGGACTGTGGGTTTACAGTCGGAGCGCTGTGGGTTTACAGTTGGAGGACTGTTGGTTTACAGTTGGAGGACTGTGGGATTGCAGTCAGAGGGCTTTGGGTTTACAGTTGGAGGACTGTGACTTTACACTCGGAGGACTGTGGGTTTACAGTCGGAGGGCTGTGGGTTTACATTGGGAGGGCTGTGGGTTTACAGTAGGAGGGCTGTGGGTTTACAGTCGGAGGACTGTGCGTTTGCAGTTGGAGGACTGTTGGTTGACAGCAGGAGGGCTGTGGGTTTACAGTTGGAGGACTGTGGGTTTACAGTCGGAGGGCTGTGGGTTTACAGTAGGAGGGCGGTGGGTTTACAATCGGAGTGCTGTGGGCTTACACTCGGAGGGCTGTGGGTTGACAGTCGGAGGGCTATGGGTTTACAGTAGGAGGGCGGTGGGTTTACAGTGGGAGTGCTGTGGGTTTACAGTTGGAGGACTGTGACTTTACACTCGGAGGGCTGTGAGTTTACACTCGGAGGGCTCTGGGTTGACAGTCGGTGGGCTGTGGGCTTACAGTCGGAGGACTGTGACTTTACACTCGGAGGGCTGTGGGTTTACACGAGGAGGGCTGTGGGTTTACAGTAGGAGGGATGTGGGTATACTGTTGGAGGACTGTGGGTTTACGGTAGGAGGGCTGTGGGTTTACACTCGGTGGGCTGTGGATTTACAGTAGGAGGGCTGTGCGTTTTGCAGTCGGAGGGCTGTGGATTTACAGTTGGAGGACTGTGGGCTAACAGTCGGAGGGCTGTGTGTTTACACTCGGAGGGCTGTGGGTTTACAGTCGGAGGGCTGTGGGTTTGCACTTGGAGGACTGTGGGTTGACAGTAGGAGGGCTGTGGGTTTACAGTTGGAGGAATGTGGGTTTACAGTCGGAGGGCTGTGGATTTACAGTAGGAGGGCTGTGGGTTTACAGTTGGAAGACTGTGGGTTCACAGTCGGAGGGCTGTGGGTTTACACTCGGAGGGCTGAAGGTTTACAGTCGGAGGGCTGTGGGTTTGCAGTAGGAGGACTGTGGGTTGAAAGTAGGAGGGCTGTGGGTTTACAGTTGGAGGACTGTGGGTTTACAGTCGGAGGACTGTGGGTTTACAGTAGCAGGGCGGTGGGTTTGCAGTCGGAGGGCTGTGGGTTTACAGTAGGAGGGCTGTGGGTTTACAGTTGGAAGACTGTGGGTTCACAGTCGGAGGGCTGTGGGTTTACACTCGGAGGGCTGAAGGTTTACAGTCGGAGGGCTGTGGGTTTGCAGTAGGAGGACTGTGGGTTGAAAGTAGGAGGGCTGTGGGTTTACAGTTGGAGGACTGTGGGTTTACAGTCGGAGGACTGTGGGTTTACAGTAGCAGGGCGGTGGGTTTGCAGTCGGAGGGCTGTGGGTTTACACTCAGAGGGCTGTGGGATGACACTAGGAGGGCTGTGGGTTTATAGTTGGAGGACTGTGGGTTTACACTAGGAGGACTGTGGGTTTACAGTTGTAGGACTGTGGGTTTACAGTCAGAGGGCGATGGGTTGATAGTTGGAGGACTGTGGGTTTACAGTTGTAGGACTGTGGGTTTACAGTCAGAGGGCTATGGGTTGACAGTTGGAGGACTGTGGGTTTACAGTCGGAGCGCTGTGGGTTTAAAGTCGGAGGGCTGTGGGCTTACAGTTGGAGGACTGTGACTTTACACTCGGAAGACTGTGGGTTTACACTCGGAGGACTGTGACTTTACAGTCGGAGGGCTGTGGGTTTACACTCGGTGGGCTGTGGATTTACAGTAGGAGGGCTGTGCGTTTTGCAGTCGGAGGACTGTGGGTTTACAGTTGGAAGACTGTGGGTTTGCAGTTGGAGGACTGTGGGTTGACAGTAGGAGGGCTGTGGGTTTACAGTCGGAGGGCTGTGGGTTTACACTCAGAGGGCTGTGGGTTGACACAAGGAGGGCTGTGGGTTTATAGTTGGAGGACTGTGGGTTTACACTCGGAGGACTGTGGGTTTACGGTAGGAGGGCTGTGGATATACAGTTGTAGGACTGTGGGTTTACACTCGGAGGGCTGTGGGTTTACAGTTGGAGGACTGTGGGTTTACAGTCAGAGGGCTATGGGTTGACAGTTGGAGGACTGTGGGTTTACAGTCGGAGCGCTGTGGGTTTAAAGTCGGAGGGCTGTGGGCTTACAGTTGGAGGACTGTGACATTACACTCGGAAGACTGTGGGTTTACACTTGGAGGACTGTGACTTTACAGTCGGAGGGCTGTGGGTTTGCAGTTGGAGGACTGTGGGTTGACAGTAGGAGGGCTGTGGGTTTACAGTCGGAGGGCTGTGGGTTTACACTCAGAGGGCTGTGGGTTGACACAAGGAGGACTGTGGGTTTATAGTTGGAGGACTGTGGGTTTACACTCGGAGGACAGTGGGTTTACGGTAGGAGGGCTGTGGATATACAGTTGTAGGACTGTGGGTTTACACTCGGTGGGCTGTGGGTTTACAGTTGGAGGACTGTGGCTTTACAGTCATAGGGCTATGGGTTGACAGTTGGAGGACTGTGGATTTACAGTCGGAGCGCTGTGGGTTTAAAGTTGGAGGGCTGTGGGCTTACAGTTGGAGGACTGTGACTTTACACTCGGAAGACTGTGGGTTTACACTCGGAGGACTGTGACTTTACAGTCGGAGGGCTGTGGGTTTACACTCGGTGGGCTGTGGATTTACAGTAGGAGGGCTGTGCGTTTTGCAGTCGGAGGGCTGTGGGTTTACAGTTGGAAGACTGTGGGTTTACAGTCGGAAGACTGTGGGTTTACAGTCGGAGGGCTGGGGGTTTACACCCGGAGGGCAGTGGGTTGACAGAAGGAGGGCTGTGGGTTTGCAGTTGGAGGACTGTGGGTTGACAGTAGGAGGGCTGTGGGTTTGCAGTCGGAGGGCTGTGGGTTTACACTCAGAGGGCTGTGGGTTGACACAAGGAGGGCTGTGGGTTTATAGTTGTAGGACTGTGGGTTTACACTCGGAGGACTGTGGGTTTACGGCAGGAGGGCTGTGGATATACAGTTGGAGGACTGTGGGTTTACACTCGGAGGGCTGTGGGTTGACATTAGGAGGGCTGTGGGTTTACAGTTGGAGGACTGTGGGTTTCCATTCGGATGGCTGTGGGTTTACACTCAGATTGCTGTGGGTTGACATTCGAAGGGCTATGGGTTTACAGGAGGAGGGCTGTGGGTTTAAAGTTGGAGGACTGTGTCTTTACACTCGGAGGACTGTGACTTTACACTCGGAGGACTGTGGGTTTACAGTTGGAGGACTGTTTTTTACAGTCGGAGGGCTGTGGGTTTACAGTTGCAACACTGTGACTTTACACTCGGAGGACTGTGACTTTACACTCGGAGGACTGTGTGTTTACCGTTGGAGGACTGTGGGTTTGCAGTCGGAGGGCTGTGGGTTTACAGTTGGAGTACTGTGACTTTACACTCGGAGGACTGCGACTTTACAATCGGAGGACTGTGGGTTGACAGTTGGAGGACTGTGGGTTTACAGTCGGAGGGCTGTGGGTTTACAGTTGGAGTACTGTGGGTTTACAGTTGGAGGGCTGTGGGTTTATTCTCGGAGGGCTGTGGGTTTACAATAGGAGTACTGTGACTTTACACTCGTAGGACTGTGACTTTACACTCGGAGGACTGTGCGTTTACAGTTGGAGGACTGTGGGTTTACAGTCGGAGGGCTGTGGGTTTACAGTTGCAGTACTGTGACTTTACAATCGGAGGACTGCGACTTTACAATCGGAGGACTGTGGGTTTACAGTTGGAGGACTGTGGGTTTACAGTCAGAGGGCTGTGGGTTTACAGTTGGAGTACTGTGGGTTTACAGTCGGAGGGCTGTGGGTTTACTCTCGGAGGGCTGTGGGTTTACAGTAGGAGGGCTGTGGGATTTGCAGTTGGAGGACTGTTGGTTTACAATTGGAGGACTGTGGGTTTACAGTAGGAGGGCTGTGGGTTTACAGTAGGAGGGCTTTGGGCATACAATTGGAGGACTGTGGGTTTATGGTAGGAGGGCTGTGGGTTTACAGTCGTAGGTCTGTGGGTTTACAGTTGGAGCACTGTGGGTTGACTGTAGGAGGGCTGTGGGTTTACAGTTGAAGGACTGTGGGTTTAAAGTCGGAGGGCTGTGGGTTTACAGTTGGAGCGCCTTGGGTTTACAGTCGGAGGGCTGTGGGTTTACACTCAGAGGGCTGTGGGTTGACACTAGGAGGGCTGTGGGTTTACAGTTGGAGGACTGTGGGTTTACACTGGGAGGACTGTGGGTTTATAGTTGGAGGATTGTGGGTTTACACTATTAGGACTGTGGGTTTACGGTGGGAGGGCTGTGGATATACAGTTGGAGGAGTGTGGGTTAACACTCGGAGGGCTGTGGGTTTACACTCGGAGGGCTGTGGGTTTACAGTTGCAGGACTGTGGGTTTACAGTCAGAGGGCTATTGGTTTACAGTTGGAGGACTGTGTGTTTACAGTCGGAGCGCTGTGGGTTTAAAGTCGGAGGGCTGTGGGCTTACAGTTGGAGGACTGTTACTTTACACTCGGAGGACTGTGGGTTTACAGTTGGAGGACTGTCACTTTACACTCGGAGGACTGTGACTTTACACTCGGAGGACTGTGGGTTTACAGTTGGAGTACTGTGGGTGAACAGTAGGAGGGCGGTGGGTTTACAGTCGTAGGTCTGTGGGTTTACAGTTGGAGTACTGTGGGTTTACAGTCAGAGGGCTGTGGGTTTACAGTCGGTGGGCTGTGGGTTTACAGTTGGAAGACTGTGGGTTTGCAGTTGGAAGGCTGTGGGGTTACATTCGGAGGACTGTGGGTTTACAGTTGTAGGACTGTGGGTTGACAGCAGGAGGGCTGTGGGTTTACAGTTGGAGGACTGTGGGTTTACAGTCGGAGGGCTGTGGGTTTACAGTCGGAGCGCGCTGGGTTTACAGTCGGAGGGCTGTGGGTTTACACTCAGAGGACTCTGGGTTTACGTTAGGAGGGCTGTGGATATACTGTTGGAGGACTGTGGGTTTACACTCTGAGGGCTGTGGGTTTACAGTTGGAGGACTGTGGGTTTACAGTCAGAGGGCTATGGGTTGACAGTTGGAGGACTGTGGGTTTACAGTCGGAGCGCTGTGGGTTTAAAGTCGGAGCGCTGTGGGTTTAAAGTCGGAGGGCTGTGGGCTTACAGTTGGAGGACTGTGACTTTATACTCGGAAGACTGTGGGTTTACAGTTGGAGTACTGTGGGTGTACAGTAGGAGGGCGGTGGGTTTACAGTTGTAGGTCTGTGGGTTTACAGTTGGAGTACTGTGGGTTTACAGTCGGAGGGCTGTGGGTTTACACTCGCTGGGCTGTGGATTTACAGTAGGAGTGCTGTGCGTTTTGCAGTCGGAGGGCTGTGGGTTTACAGTTGGAAGACTGTGGGTTTACAGTCGGAGGGCTGTGGGTTTACACTCGGAGGGCTGGGGGTTTACATTGGGAGGGCTGTGGGTTTACACTCAGAGGGCTGTGGGTTGACACTAGGAGGGCTGTGGGTTTACAGTTGGAGGACTGTGGGTTTACACTGGGAGGACTGTGTGTTTATAGTTGGAGGATTGTGGGTTTACACTAGGAGGACTGTGGGTTTACGGTAGGAGGGCTGTGGGTTTACACTCGCTGGGCTGTGGATTTACATTAGGAGTGCTGTGCGTTTTGCAGTCGGAGGGCTGTGGGTTTACAGTTGGAAGACTGTGGGTTTACAGTCGGAGGGCTGTGGGTTTACACTCGGAGGGCTGTGGGTTTACATTGGGAGGGCTGTGGGTTTACACTCAGAGGGCTGTGGGTTGACACTAGGAGGGCTGTGGGTTTACAGTTGGAGGACTGTGGGTTTACACTGGGAGGACTGTGTGTTTATAGTTGGAGGATTGTGGGTTTACACTAGGAGGACTGTGGGTTTACGGTAGGAGGGCTGTGGATATACAGTCGGAGGAGTGTGGGTTTACACTCGGAGGGCTGTGGGTTTACACTCGGAGGGCTGTGGGTTTACAGTTGGAGGACTGTGGGTTTACAGTCGGAGCGCTGTGAGTTTAAAGTCGGAGGGCTGTGGGCTTACAGTTGGAGGACTGTGACTTTACACTCGGAGGATTGTGGGTTTACAGTTGGAGGACTGTGACTTTACACTCGGAGGACTGTGACTTTACACTCGGAGGACTGTGGGTTTACAGTTGGAGTACTGTGGGTGTACAGTAGGAGAGCGGTGGGTTTACAGTCATAGGTCTGTGGGTTTACAGTTGGAGTACTGTGGGTTTACAGTCGGAGGGCTGTGGGTTTACACTCGGTGGGCTGTGGATTTACAGTTGGAGGGCTGTGCGCTGTGCAGTCGGAGGGCTGTGGGTTTACAGTTGGAAGACTGTGCGTTTACAGTCAGAGGGCTGTGGGTTTACACTCGGAGGGCTGTGGGTTTACAGTAGGAGGGCTGTGGGTTTACAGTTGGAGGACTGTTGGTGTACAGTCGGACGGCTGTGGGTTTACAGTAGGAGGGCGGTGGGTTTACAGTCGGAGGGCTGTGGGTTGACACTCAGAGGGCTGTGGGTTGACACTCGGAGGGCTGTGGGTTTACAGTTGGAGGACTGTGGGTTTACACTTGGTGGACTGTGGGTTTATAGTTGGAGGACTGTGGGTTTACACCAGGAGGACTGTGGGTTTACAGTAGGAGGGCTGTGGATATACAGTTGGAGGACTGTGGGTTTTCACTCGGAGGGCTGTGGGTTGACAGTCGGAGGGCTATGGGTTTGCAGTAGGAGGGCTGTGGGTTGACAGTCGGAGGGCTGTAGGTTTACAGTCGGTGGGCTGTGGGTTTACACTCGGAGGGCTGTGGGTTTACAGGAGGAGGGCAGCGGGTGTACAGTTGGAGGACTGTGGGTTTACGGGAGGAGGGCTGTGGGTTTATATCTGTAGGACTGTGGGTTTATAGTCGGAGGGCGTTGACTTTGCACTCGGAGGGCTGTGGGTTTACAGTTTGAGGACTGTGGGTTCACAGTCGGATGGCTGTGGGTTTACAGCTGGAGGACTGTGGGTTTACAGTTGGAGGACTGTGGGATTGCAGTCGGAGGGCTGTGGGTTTACAGTTGCAGGACTGTGACTTTACACTCGGAGGACTGTGAGTTTACAGTTGGAGGACTGTGACATTACACTTGTAGGACTCTGACTTTACACTCGAGGACTGTGGGTTTACAGTTGGAGGACTGTGGGTTTACAGTCAGAGGGCTGTGGGTTTACATTCGGCGGGCTGTGGGTTTACAGTAGGAGGACTGTGGGTTTACCATCGGAGGACTGTTGGTTTGCACTTGGAGGACTGTAGGTTGACAGTAGGAGGGCTGTGGGTTTACAGTTGGAGGACTGTGGGTTTACAGTCGGAGGACTGCGTCTTTACACTCGGAGGGCTGTGGGTTTACACTCGGAGGGCTGTGGGTTGACAGTCGGTGGGCTGTGGGTTTACAGTCGGAGGACTGTGACATTGCACTCGGAGGGTTGTGGGTTTACACTCGGAGGGCTATGGGTTTACAGTAGCAGGGCTGTGTGTATACAGTTGGAGGACTGTGGGTTTACGGTAGGAGGACTGTGGGTTTACAGTCTTGGGGTTGTGGGTTGACAGTCAGAGGGCTGTGGGTTTACAGTCGGAGCGCTGAGGGTTTAGAGTTGGAGGACTGTGGGTTTACAGTTGGAGGACTGTGGGATTGCAGTCGGAAGGCTGTGGGTTTACAGTTGGAGGACTGTGACTTTACACTCGGAGGACTGTGAGTTTACAGTTGGAGGACTGTGACTTTACACTTGGAGGACTGTGAATTTACACTCGGAGGACTGTGGGTTTACAGTTCGAGGACTGTGTGTTTACAGTAGGAGGGCGGTGGGTTTACATTTGGAGGACTGTGGGCTTACAGTCGGAGGGCTGTGGGTTTACATTCACAGGGCTGTGGGCTTACACTCGGAGGGCTGTGGGTTGACATTCGGAGGGCTGTGGGTTTACAGTAGGAGGACCTTGCGTTTACAGTCGGAGGGCTGTGGGTTTACAGTTGGAGGACTGTGGGTTTACACTCGGCGGGCTGTGGGTTGACATTCGGAGGGCTATGGGTTTACAGTAGGAGGGCGGGTGGTTTACAGTGGGAGGGCTGTGGGTTTACAGTTGGAGGACTGTGACGTTACTCTCGGAGGGCTGTGGGTTTACATTCGGAGGGCTGTGGGTTGACAGTCAGTGGGCTGTGGGTTTACACTCGGAGGGCTGTGGGTTTACACTCGGCGGGCTGTAGGTTGACATTCGGCGGTCTATGGGTTTACCGTAGGAGGGCGGGGGGTTTACAGTAGGAGGACTGTGGGTTTCCAGTTGGAGGACTGCGACTTTACACCCGGAGGGCTGTGGGTTTACACTCGGAGGGCTGTGGGTTGACAGTCGGTGGGCTGTGGTTTTACAGTCGGAGGACTGTGACTTTACACTCGGAGGGCTGTGGGTTTACACTAGGTGGTCTGTGGGTTTACAGTAGGAGGGCTGTGGTTATACAGTTGGAGGACTGTGCGTTTATGGTAGGAGGACTGTGGGTTTATATTTGGAGGACTGTGGGTTTACAGTCGGAGCGCTGTGGGTCTACAGTCAGAGGACTGTTGGTTTACAGTTGGAGGACTGTGGGATTGCAGTCGGAGGGCTTTGGGTTTACAGTTGGAGGACTGTGACTTTACACTCGGAGGACTGTGGGTTTACAGTCGGAGGGCTGTGGGTTTACATTGGGAGGGCTGTGGGTTTACAGTGGGAGGGCTGTGGGTTTACAGTCGGAGGACTGTGCGTTTGCAGTTGGAGGACTGTTGGTTGACAGTAGGAGGGCTGTGGGTTTACAGTTGGAGGACTGTGGGTTTACAGTCGGAGGGCTGCGGGTTTACAGTTGGAGGGCGGTGGGTTTACAATCGGAGTGCTGTGGGCTTACACTCGGAGGGCTGTGGGTTGACAGTCGGAGGCCTGTGGGTTTACAGTAGGAGGACCGTGCGTTTACAGTCGGAGGGCTGTGGGTTTACAGTTGGAGGACTGTGGGTTTACAGTTGGAGGGCTGTGGGTTTACACTCGGCGGGCTGTGGGTTGACATTCGGAGGGCTATGGGTTTACAGTGGGTGTGCTGTGGGTTTACAGTTGGAGGACTGTGACTTTACACTCGGAGGGCTGTGAGTTTACACTCGGAGGGCTCTGGGTTGACAGTAAGTGGGCTGTGGGCTTACAGTCGGAGGACTGTGACTTTACACTCAGAGGGCTGTGGGTTTACACGAGGAGGGCTGTGGGTTTACAGTAGGAGGGCTGTGGGTATACTGTTGGAGGACTGTGGGTTTACGGTAGGAGGGCTGTGGGTTTATATTTGGAGGACTGTGGGTTTACAGTCGGAGGGCTGTGGGTTAACAGTCAGAGGGCTGTGGGTTTACGGTAGGAGGGTGGTGACTTTGCTCTCGGAGGGCTGTGGGTTTACAGGTGGAGGACTGTGGGTTTACAGTCGGAGTGCTGTGGGTTTACAGTTGGAGGACTGTGGGTTTACAGTTGGAGGACTGTGGGTTTACAGTCGGAGGGCTGTGGGTTTACAGTAGGAGGGTGGTGACTTTGCACTCGGAGGGCTGTGGGTTTACAGGTGGAGGACTGTGGGTTTACATTCGGAGGGCTGTGGGTTTGCAGTTGGAGGACTGTGCATTTACAGTTGGAGGACTGTGGGTTTACAGTCGGAGGGCTGTGGGTTTACAGTTGGAGGACTGTGACTTTACACTCGGAGGTCTGTGTGTTTACAGTTGGAGGACTGTGACTTTACACTAGGAGGACTGTGGGTTTACAGTTGGAGGACTGTGGGTTTACAGTTGGAGGGCGGTGGGTTTACAGTTGGAGGACCATTGGTTTACAGTCGGAGGGCTGTGGGTTTACATTCGGAGGGCTGTGGATTTACAGTAGGAGTGCTGTGTGTTTACAGTCGGAGGACTGTGGGTTTGCAGTTGGAGGACTGTGGGTTGACATTAGGAGGGCTGTGGGTTTACAGTTGGAGGACTTTGGGTTTACAGTCGGAGGGCTGTGGGTTTACAGTAGGAGGGCGGTGGGTTTACAATCGGAGGGCTGTGGGCTTACACTCGGAGGGCTGTGGGTTTACAGTCGGAGGGATGTGGGTTTACAGTTGGAGGACTGTGGGTTTACACTCGGAGTGCTGTCGGTTCACAATTGGAGGACTGTGGGTTTACAGGCCCATGCTGAGCCCCAGGCTAATGATGAGCTTTGGTATCGACAACACAGGGCATGCTCGAGTTGCAGAGAGAGATAAGGGTAACCTTGCTGAGAGCCCAGCACCCGAGACTGCGCCCACTTGACCTTTGTGTCCGAGAGTGCGCACTCGCCACCTTTACCCCCGAGACTGCATCCACCCTACCATCCGAAACTGCGCCCCCTGCCCCTTGCACCCGAGAGGAAGCCCACCCTACCATCCGACACTGTGCCCACTTTACCCTTGCATCCGAGACTGCACCCACATGCCCCTAACATCTGAGAGGGAGTCCACCCCTGTCGTGAGCCCAGTACCGACAATGGCCTTTGCTCCTCGCTCTTCCCTTACCCACTGCTCCCCATGGCTGCCTTCCCGTGGTGGCACTGAGGCCTCGCCTTGGTGCTGCTCCCTAAAAATGGCTGGGGATCTGAAGGCATGTGATCCCCCTGTGCCATTGACTAAATGTAATCCCCGCCCATTAAAAATTAGCTTCAATTCAATGCAAATACATTGCAACTAGGCATTCACCAATTCAAATTGCAGTCCTGCCACTTCATGGCAGCAATACCAGCTTGGAACTTCCCCACCGCTGACAAATATGGAACCGACACCACGATGTCGAGTTTCTGGGCGAGCGTGCCCATCCTGATCTTTGACCCCCCCCCCCACCACCCCGCCAACGCCTCCTCTCCTGTTCCTACTGGCCAGATAAAATCCAGCCCAATATTTCTTTATATGTCTCAGTGTCATGTTTTATTTTATATACTCCTGTGAAGTCCCATGGGACCTTTTATTACATTACAGGTGGAATATTGTTGTTGTTGGCGATTATCTAGCATTTCCTTAGATAAAATATTCAGGACACAAAACGGGCAATTTCCTGAGTTTGCACTGGTAGAGGAAGCTGTCCACTGGCTGGACTAATCAGAAAGTGGCAGCATCCATATGTATTGAAGAACGAGTTTCCCAAAGCAGTCAAGGTGTGGGCCACTTGCTGTTTGTATCAATCCAGTACTGAGTGACAACATTCTCTTGTTTATTCTGAAGCAGTTTGGAGTGATCCAGTAACATAAAGTTTAAGGCTGTGGTAACCCTGATCAAGCAACCTTTTTGACCTTTGAAAGTTAGACTGGAGAAGATGACACAAGGCCATTATCACCACCCTCATAACAACAACAACAACTTGCATTTATATAGCTTCATTAATGTAGTTAAATATCCCAAGGTGCTTCACAGAGCGTTATCAAACAAAATTGGACACATCAGGAAGTGCAGGGCAGGTGGCCAGAAGCTTGAATGAAGAGGTGGCTTTTAAGTAGCATCATATAGGAGGAGAGAGAGGTAGAGAGGTGAGGAATAGGGAGGGAATTCCAAAGCTTAGGACCTGGGCAGTGGAAGGCATGGCCACCAGTGGTTAAAATCAAGGGTGTTCAAGAGGCCAGAATTGAGGAATGCAGAGATCCCGGAGGGTTGTAGAGCCGCAGGAGCTTACAGAGATAGGGAGGGGCACAACCATGGAGGGATTTAAAAACAAGGATACGGAAGTGTGGGAATAGGTGAATCCTTTGAAGTATTCCAAGGAATTGTACCAGCTGTTTCCTTAGCATTGTAAGCTCATGTGGCTGTTGAAATGTCTGTGGGATGAGCTTGTGCAGGATATTTCCCACCCTTCGGAATCGTTTTGTGTTTTTTGCGTTTCGGGATCATCAAGAACCCCTTTTTGTTCACTGTGTGACTGTCTTCCAAACTGTATTGGAGCCCTTGGGCAGCATTGGTGAGGGGTTCAAAAGGTCGTTGTGTTAGTTTAGTCAAGAACAATGTTCCCAATTGTTGTCAAGCCATCTGGTTTCTGTATAATGGCTGATATGAACTGGAAACCAAGGATACATTCCCCTGGTAAATTGTTTCTTGCCCTCTGGATTGAGCAATTCCAACTGGTCATCTTTAAAGCCATACAGCGGATTGTCATTGAGTGCTGGCCTTGGTGATTTCACTGTCAGAAAGGGACACCAGACCATTCTGTTCAGGTTTTGCCACAGGCATGAGCGGGCTGGCCTAGTTGCTGTGGGCCTTTTCCTCAATAATGTCCTCATTCTCCATGTGACCTTTTTTCCAAAAATATACTTTATTCATAAAAATCTGTAAAAAAAAATACATTACAAAACAGTATAAAACAGTAATAAAAACAAGAAATGCTGGAACCACTCAGCAGGTCTGGCAGCATCTGTGGAAAGAGAAGCAGAGTTAACGTTTCGGGTCAGTGACCCTTCTTCGGAACTCTAAACTCAAGTATAAAACAGTTTCAAGTTGACATTCCAGAAAGTGCAAAAGAAATCAGTTTTCTTCAGTACAGAACGTGAGTTGCCTCACAACCCTTCCATTCCATTTTACATGCAATGTACATTTGCATTACACAGCAAAACCATATTTTGGGGCATACAGCCCGAGGGGTTTCACACAGGTTCCAGTCCCACGGTTCACTATGGTAGGAAGACTTTACACTGTGGCCTTTCCCCATTGAGACTTTGTCGCGTCTGCCCCAAGCTTTAGTGACACTTAGGCGTCATCAGAATGAGGGAGGTAATGGGTACTTTTTACCTCTCTATCCAGAGGTTTGAACATCGTGTCCCTCTGGACACAGTCCATTTTGGATCTCCAGATAAAGCGGAAGATGGCTCGGGGCCAGTTGGGTCACGTCTGCTCTGGATTTGGTGATTCACCCTGATCAGACCTGTACTGTACCCGGCAGGAAGGTCTCTGATAGTCTCGCACTACTCAGGGATGGGGACCACAATTTTGTGTTGGACCTTTCCTGTTATGGAATAGACAGGAAAATACATCTCTACTTCATCCATCTCACCTTGTAGTGTGATTTCTTCTTCAGCTTCCTCATCAGAATGGATATAATGGACAGTGGTTTATTCCTTTCCTTCTTTTGACTGTTACAGCTCTATGATAAGAGTTGGGGCCTTCCTTTCTTCTCCCCGCCTCCAGTTGAACAATACTAACTGATTCCCAGCAACACTTAGCTAAATGGCCCAATCCCATGCAGTTTTCATATCTAACCCTCTCACAAAAACATTGGCCTGATTAACTAATATTAGCACATCCCCAACATGGGTGAGTGACTCTGTTCACTCACTCTGTTGAACCCTGTGGCCTGTATCTTCCTAGCATGCTTGGCAACAGTCTCCATCTCAAGTGTTATTTTGAGAGCTCCAGCAGCTGAGTCTGTCTTCTACCAACAGCTTTCTCCGTATCAATGTTTCCTTCTAAACTGCAGTCAGAGCTGTCTCTCATTGCTTCATCGAGAAACCCAAAATCACATGAATTGTGCACTTTCCTTAGTTCTGCCATCAGCTGAGAATTCATTTCTTTATCACTTTGCCTCCTCTAGTTAAACTTGAACTGTTCCACAATAACAAGTGGCTTCAGGTTCAGATGAACTTGAACCAACTCCTCATGTGATTTGTCTTTAGTTTGTCCAGGAGAGATCAGATTCTCCATCAATGCATATGTTGCAGGTCTGCAGATAGTAGGCAAATCTGATTTCTTTTTGGCATCTGTGCAAGTTCATTTGCCTCAAAATTAAAATTAAAAGTAAGTCTCTTTACATATTCACTCCAATTCATCTCTATTCAATACTCTCTGATTTTTCTAAATAACGTTGGCATGATTTTTTAAAAAACAGTAATGTGAACAACTAACTAAGCAACAAACATGCCCAAAATTCAACATTTTTAACAAAGTACTGTCTGTTATCCTTGTTGCCGCTGTTCTGTCTCAATAAACACTCGTGTTGGTGTGGTAATAACGAGTTGCTTTTACTTCCAGACCCTTGAGCATAGTGCTATCAAAGTAGTAGATAAAGAGACATTGGAGTGTAATGGCTCCAATGTGCTAACTCTCATCAGAAAGCCATCTATCATTCAGTGAACAGTAAGGAAGTCCCACACTTATCATTCAACATGTTGTCATCTCTCAAATCCTTTCATCTAGCTCCATGTTTGAACCTCTCCAATCAGGTCTCTGTTCCTGCCACTAAATTGAAAAGGGCCTAAACCAAAGTCACAAATGACATTTTCTTGGCTGAAATTTATGTTGTGGCGGTTACCGTAAACAATGGCGCCCACATGCACGGGCCAAGCTTCAAGGAGCCGCCGTGATATTAAACGTGGCAGCTCATTTAAATGTCCAGGGTGGTCTGCTGCCTCCCCTGCCCGATGATGTGGAGGGGGTGGGCAGTCCATCCCTGGCAATGGCGTCAGGCGCCGCTACGCAGGCGCCAACACCGACATCGACACCAGTGCCATTTTTAAAGGGCTTCGAGACCTGACATTAAATTTAAATGTTTAAAGAGAAATGACTTTCAAAAATTAAATAAAGTTGTCCCGACCCTCGCCCACACCCCCCACCCCCCACTCCGCCAATGACCACCAAATTCATGACTTGCCTCTTCCCACCAAAACTTTTTACCTTGTGCTCCCAAACTTCCCTCCAAAATTCAAAAACTTTAAACTTTATCCCTTCCCACCACCTCCTAGACCAATCAGATTCATTTGACCCTGCTCCTCACCCCCTCGCCCTGAAAACTTACCTTCTCCTCCCTCCCCACCAGTGTTCTGCCTTGGCTCCCTGGACGGGGATCTGAAGGCAAGGGAGTGCTGGCTACCAGCGCAAATATTGCTCCGGGACCGACAGCAAGAGTGAGTAATTAATTGATTCATTAATTTTAATGAATTAACATTTAAATCTTGATCGAGGCCTTGAGGCCTCACTGCTGCCGGCAATATGGGACTGGGTCTTCCCAGCATTGAGACCCCTGGCACCCCACACCCCACTGTGACTGTGATACAGAATCTGTCCCCATCCTCGTCAACCATTCTGTTGCCATCAAAATAGTCGACCATACCATCATCCTCCCTTGCCTATCCTCTGTTGTCAAGCTCATTGGGACTTCCCTCACTTGGTTCCATTCTTACCTAACTGTTGAGGGCTACAATATGTCCAGAAATGCCATCTCTACCCATCCTTATACCTTTGCCTCAGCATCTATGCTAGCCCCATTCTCCCTCCTTAGCTACCTGCTGCTCCTTGGTGATATCATCTATAGAAATGGAGCCAACTTCCATACATATACTGACAACACCCAACTCTAACACTCCACTACATCTATGTTATCAGATTTACATCGTCTTTAATGAGGCACAATATCCTCCAGTTAAGCACTGGGAAGATTGCAGCCATTGACTCTGGCCCCTGCTACAAATTCTATAAACCTGTCACCGATTCCATCCCTCTCAGCAGCCACAGTCTCACGATGAACCTGAGTGTCTGCAACATTGCTGTCCTTTTTTAAGGCCAAACTGAGCTTCTGACACCATATCCTCTCCTTCACAAACACTGCCTCTTCTACCACTGTAAAATCATCCATCTCCGCTATAGCTTCAGCACATTTGCTGCTGAAACCCTCAGCCATACCTTTGTCACCTGCAGACTGGAGTATTCCAATGCTCTCCTGGCTGGCCTCTGGTGTTTTATAAGTATATCAAGGGGAAGAGAAAGAGTAGGGCCCATTAGGGACCAAAGTGGCAAGCTGTGTGTGGAGTCGGAGGGCATAGGTGAGGTTTTAAATGAGTACTTTTCATCTGTGTTCACTATGGAGAAGGACGATGTAGGTGCAGAGATCAGGGAGGGAGATTGTGATATACTCAAACAAATTAGCATTGAAAGGGAGGAGATATTAACAGTTTTAACGGGCTTAAAAGTGAATAAATCCCCAGGCCCAATAGAGATGTATCCCAGCCTGTTATGTGAGGCAAGGGAGGAGATAGCAGGGGCTCTAACACAATTTTTCAAATCCTATCTGGCCACAGGAGAGGTACCAGAGGACTGGAGGACAGCGAATGTGGAACCATTATTCAAGAAGGATAGCAGGGATAAACCAGGTAATTACAGGCCAGAGAGTCAAACATCAGTGGTAGGGAAACTTTCAGAAAAAATTCAGAGGGACAGGATTAATCTCCATTTGGAGAGGCAGGGATTAATCAGGGATAGTCAGCATGGCTTTATCAGGGGGAGCTCATGTCTAACAAACTTGATTGAATTTGTCGAGGAGGTGACCAGATGTGTAGATGAGGGTAAAGCAGTTGATGTAGTCTACATGGACTTCAGTAAGGCTTTTGATCAGGTCCCGCATAGGAGATTGGTTAAGAAGGTAAGAGCCCATGGCAGCCAGGATAATTTGGCAAAATGGGTCCAAAATTGGCTTAGTGGCAGGAGGCAGAGGGTGATGGCCGAGGGTTGTTTCTGCGAGTGGAAGCCTGTGACCAGTGCTGCACCACAGGGATCGATGCTGGGACCTTTGCTGTTTGTAGTGTACATTAATGATTTAGACCTGAATATAGGAGGTATGATCAGTAAGTTCACAGATGACACGTAAATTGGTGGTGTCGTAAATAGTGAGGAGGAAAGCCTTAGATTACAGGACGATATAGATGGGCTGGTAAGATGCGCGGAGCAGTGGCAAATGGAATTCAATCCTGAGAAGTGTGAGGTGATGCATTTTGGGAGGACTAACAAGGCAAGGGAATATACAATGGATGGTAGGACCCTAGGAAGTACAGAGGGTCAGAGCGAACTTGGTGTAGTTGTCCATAGATCACTGAAGGCAGCAGCACAGGTAGCTAAGGTGGTTAGGAAGGCATATGGGATACTTGCCTTTAATAGCCGAGGCATAGAATATAAGAACAGGGAGGTTATGATGGAGCTGTATAAAACACTTGTTAGGCCACAGCTGGAGTGCTGTGTACATTTCTGGGCACCACACTATAGGAAGGATGTGATTGCACTGGAGAGGGTGCAGAGAAGATTCACCAGGATGTTGCCTGGGCTGGAGCATTTCAGAAATGAAGAGAGACTGGATAGGCTAGGGTTGTTTTCCTTAGAGCCGAGAAGACTGAGGGGGGACCTGTTAGAGGTATACAAAATTATGAGGGGCATAGATAGGCTAGATAGGACGAAACATTTTCCCTTAGCGGAGGTTTCAATAACCAAGGGGCATAGGTTTAAGGTAAGGGGCAGGAGGTTTAGAGGGGATTTGAGGAAAAAAAAATTCTCCCAGAGGGTGACTGGAATCTGGAACAGACTGTCTGATGGGGTGGTCGAGGCAGGAACCCTCACATAATTAAAGAAGTGGGTGGCACAGTGGTGCAGTGGTTAGCACTGCAGCCTCACAGTTCCAGCGACCTAGATTCGGTTCTGGGTACTGCCTGTGCTGAGTTTGCAAGTTCTCCCTGTGACAGCATGGGTTTCTGCCGGGTGCTCTGGTTTCCTCCCACAGCTAAATACTTACAAGTTGATAGGTAAATTGGCCATTGTAAATTGTCCCTAGTGTAGGTAGGTGGTAAAGGAATTGAGGAAAGGTGGTGATGAGGTAGGGAATATAGGGTTAATGTAGGATTAGTATAAATGGGTGGTTGATGGTCGGCACAGGCTCGGTGGGCCGAAGGGCCTGTTTTGGTGCTGTATGACTCTAAGTATTTAGATAAGAACATGAAATTCCATAGCATACAAGGCTACGGGCCAAGTGCTGGAAAATGGGATTAGAATATATAGGTGCTTGATGGCGGGCACAGACACAATGGGGCGAAGGGTCTGTTTCTGTGCTGTATGACTCTAATGCTCCACCCTCTCTAAGCTTCAGCCGATCCAAAATGTTGCTTTCTGAATTCCAAGTCCCACTCACTAATTACCTTTGTCCTTGCTGGCCTACATTGGCTCCAGGTCCCCAGATGCCTGAGATTTAAAATTCGCATCCTAATGTTTCGATCACTTTGTGATTCCCACCCCCCCACCCCCTCCATCTCTGCAACCTCCTCCAGCCAGACAACTCCCACAAGCTGTTTCTCTGAATCTGCCCATTTGTGTGTTCCCCACTCCCTTTGCCTTCAGCTACTTAGGCCACAAGCTCCAGAATTCCCTCCCTATACACATCTACCTACCTCTGCTTCTTTGCCTCTCTTGAAATCTCTACTCTGTGATCAAATGCTTAGTTACCCTTCCTAATGCACGGAGTGTGGTAAATAAGGTTGGTGAGCTGCAGGTGCAGTTAGCCACATGGGAGATAACAGAGTGGTGATAACAGAGATCTGACTCAAAAAAATGGGAGGACTGGATACTAAATAATCTTGGATACAAGGCAGAAAAGAAAGGAGGGGGGGGGTGGCAGAGTTGATTGAGGATAATTTTACAGTGCTGGAGAGCAAGGATGTCCTAGATGTCCTTAGTTGGAACTAAGAAACAATAAAGGTACCATTACACTACTGAGTGTATTCTATTGGCCACCAATTAGTGGGAAAGATATGGAGGAACAAATTCGGATGGAAATTACAGAGATACAAAAACTATAGATTAGTTATAATGGGGCACTTTAATTATCCTAAGATGGACTGGGATAGTTAATATTGTAAAGGGCAGAGAGGGGTAAGAGTTTCTAAAGTGTCTTCAGGAGAATTTTCTACAATAGTGTGTTTCCAGTCCAATGGGGAAGGGGCATTTACTGGATCTGCTTCTGAGGAATGAGATGGGTCGAGTGAATCAACTGTCAGTAGAGGGATCATTCAGGAGACAGTGATCATAGTATCGTAATGTTTAGGTTAGTTCTGGATAAGGCCAAAGAGCAATCTGGAGGGCCAAGGTCATAGAATAAATCATAGAATCATAGAAGGTTTCTAGCACAGAAGAGGCCACTTGGCCCATCGTATCTGTGCCAGCTGAGAATAAAAGGCCGCCCAGCCTAATCCCACTTTCCAACATTTGATCAATAGCCCTGCAGGTTACAGCAATTCAGTTGCACATCCAGGCACCTTCTAAATGAGATGAGGTTTTCTACCTCTATCACCCATGAAGGCAGCGAGTTCCTGACCCCCACTACCATCAGGGTGAAAAAATGTTTCCTTATCACCCCTCTTAATCCTTCTACCAATCACTTTAAATCTATGCCCCCTCATCACTGACCACTCTGCTGAGGTAAATAGACCCTTCCCATCCACTCTATCCAAGCCCCTGACAACCTTGTACACCTCAATCAAATCTCTCCTCAGCCTCCTCTGTTCCAAGGAGAACAACCCCAGCCTATCCAATCTTTCCTCATAGCTGCATTTTTCCAGCCCTTGCAACATCCTTGTAAATCTGCTCTGTACCCTCTCTAGTGCAATTACATCCTTGCTGTAATGAGGTGACCAGAACTTCACATAGTACTCAAGTTGTGGCCTAACCAATGATTTATACAGTTCCAGCATTACCTCCCTACTCTTATATTCTATACTTCGGCTAATAAAGGAACGGATTCCATACTCCTCTTAACCACCTTACCGACCTGTCCTGCTACCTTCAGGAATCTGTGGGCATTTACTCTAAACTCCTTCACTCCCTCTACACCTCTCAGTATCCTCCCATTTATTGTGTATTCCTTTGCCTTTTTTTACCTCCCCAAATACATCACCTCATATTTATCTGGGTTAAATTCCATTTGCCACTTTTCTGTCCACCTGACCAGTCCATTGATATCTTCCTGCAGTCAGCAGCTATTCTCCTCACTATCAGTAAGGTTTTTGTGTCATCTGCAAATGTCTTGATCATTCACCCTTTATTTACATCCAAATCGTTCATATGTACCACAAAAAGCAGGGACCTAGTACTGAGCCCTGTGGAATCACAATGGAAACAGCCTTCAAGTCGCAAAAACACCCATCAATAATTACCCTTTGTTGCCTTCCACTGAGCCAATTTTGTATCCACCTTGCTACATTCCCCTGGATCCTATGGGCTTTTATATTTTTTAACCAGTCTGCCATGTGAAATCCTGTCAAAAGCCTTGAAAAAATCAATGTAGACCACATCAACTGCACTGCTCACATCAATCCCCCTTGTTACCTCCTCAAAAAATTCAATCAAGTTAGTGTTATGACCAAGGCAGGAGTAATGCACTGTTAATTCAGTCCCACTACTCCATAGGTAACAGCACATTAGTAAAGTTTCCCACCTACCAGAAAATAGCCAAATTAAACACTCTATTTGTCCCCAGAATAAAGCACACCAAACCAGGATTCTTTAAACAACAACAGAATGAACTATTTAGTGATAAACTAAGTCTCAACCAATAATCAGATAACTCTATGTGTGAGAGGATTCTTTCCAAACTTCTTTATTTATTATTCTTCCTAACCCTCATGCACACACACATACATCAATAATGGGGGCGGCACAGTGGCGCAGTGGTTAGCACCGCAGCCTCACAGCTCCAGCGACCCGGATTCAATTCTGGGTACTGCCTGTGTGGAATTTGCAAGTTCTCCCTGTGTCTGCGTGGGTTTCCTCCGGGTGCTCCAGTTTCCTCCCACATGCCAAAAAACTTGCAGGTTGATAGGTTAATTGGTCATTATAAATTGCCCTTAGTATCGGTAGATGGTGGGGGAATATAGGGACAGGTGGGGATGTGGTAGGAATATGGGGTTAGTGTAGGATTAGTATAAATGGGTGGTTGATGGTCGGCACAGACTCGGTGGGCAGAAGGGCCTGTTTTAGTGCTGTATCACTAAATCTAAAACCTAAAACTAAACATAATGGTGGTTAACCTGTTTTAAAAGGATGTTTTGTTTTAATAAAATAAAAAGGAATAATAAAATACCTGGGTTGTAACATATAGTAGGATTTTTCCAGTTTGGTTCTATGTCCCAGATTCGAATAGCCAGATGCCATTCAAAGTCTCTTCAGGCAAAGTTGATGAACAGTCTGTGATGGGTAAGTGTTCACGGACTTGGTCTGCAGTAGGTGTCACACAGATCTTTCAGCAAAGGGTGTAGCAACAGGTCTACTTGGGTTTTGAAATAGCAGGCTAGCAATAGAAGCTTTCTTGAGCTTTCAGGATCTCCCAAAACATAAGAGGCAACAGGAATCACTCCTGAGGCAGAGATTTTTCAGAGATTGGAGGCATTAGGAATTTGCTACCTTTTAAAATGCAGGGCTTCCTCTCAGCAAAGGAGCCTTCAACTACAGACAACAGCAACTCTTATACTGGGTCTTTTCCTCTCCTGGGGTCTTTTTCTCTCTCCAGGCAGACCACAGCCACCACCTCAAATGTAGGATTTCTCTTCCCAAGAGAGGCAAGTCTCCCTCTGCAGATAGTAGGTCTCTTCTCTGATCTGCAAACAAGTCCCAGCCAGACTTCACTGCCTCCTGCTTCCAGCTTACTAGTCTTTTTTACATATTGTAAAACTGAAACTGAAACTCTAACAACCAAGTCATGTGACAGTCATAAATCTTCTTGTCATTTGGCTGTTGAGTGGCTTGGAAACAAATGCCTTGCAGTCTGGGTCACTCAGTTCAAACATCAAGTTTCAGAATATTGCGTGCAATTCTGGTCGCCACACTACCAGAAGGACGCGGAGGCTTTGGAGAGGGTACAGAGGAGGTTTACCAGGATGTTGCCTGGTCTGGAGGGCATTAGCTATGAGGAGAGGTTGGAAAAACTTGGATTGTTTTCACTGGAACGACGGAGGTGGAGGGGTGACATGATAGAGGTTTACAAAGTTATGAGCGGCATGGACAGAGTGGATAGTCAGAAGCTTTTTCCCAGGGTGGAAGAGTCAGTTACTAGGGGACATAGGTTTAAGGTGAGAGGGGCAAAGTTTAGAGGGGATGTGCGAGGCAAGTTTTTTACACAGAGGGTGGTGAGTGCCTGGAACTTGCAGCCGGGGGAGGTGGTGGAAGCAAATACGATAGCGACGTTTAAGAGGCATCTTGACCAATACATGAATAGGATGGGAATAGAGGAATATGGACCTCAGAAATGCAGAAGGTTTTAGTTTAGGCAGGCATCAAGATCGGCGCAGGCTTGGAGGGCCGAATGGCCTGTTCCTGTGCTGTACTGTTCTTTGTTCTTTGTTCTTTTATTCAATGTTCACAGAAAATCCTTTTTCTCAATCTTTACAAGCTTTCAAAAAAAAAACTCTTGTGATACCTCTGCCCTTGTTAAAATGAAATGACATTCTTGAATGTGTTTCATTACAATGTAAAACAGAAATTTAAAAAGCATTTTCGACATATTTTCACATTCATGCCCATCATTCACTCCACTTAACACAATTTTGCCCTGTACCATCATTATCCATGTAACTCAATAAGGTTAAATTTGTGACAAAGTATCGGCGATAACATTGTTTTTTTTCCTGAAATGTGTACAATCTTCAAGTGATAAGGCTGTAACAATAAACTCCATCTGAATATTCTGGCATTTTGGTTTTTAAATTTTTCCATAATGGTTCTCCTATTCAGCCAATTGCAACCTTCCAAACATAGTCTCCCAGTCATTTCATGTGTTCCTTCCAAGTATCCCTATAGACCAATACCTCAGCAAGGTTATTTGTACAGTTAGCCACTACTGGGTTCACTAGTCTCTGGGAAGTTTTTCAAGTATTCATTAATCTGTGTGGTATCACTTAACACTGACAAAGACTGTCTGGTGTGACAAAAGCTGATATTTCTTTAGCTCGGGGTGTCAACGGATCTTTCCAGTATCCCTTTAAAAAAATTATCTCTGTAAGACAAATGGCACTAACCACTCTGTCAATACAGTCTTCTAAGTGAGGAATTGGGTTGGAGTCTGCCTTTGTTACTGCATTTACTTTTCTGTAGTCTATGTAAAGTCAGGTTGACCCACCAGGTTTAGGCACAAAAACTATTGGTGAATTCCAGCTGCTTTGACTAGGTTCAATTAAATTGTTTCAAGCATGTATTGAATTTCTGCTTTTACTTGGCCTTGTTTGTCTGGGCTTAAGTGGTAAGGATGTTGTTTTAAAGGAATGGATTCCTCTATATCCACATCATGGTTATACATCCTGGCTTATCACTACAGACTCTTTTAAATGCTGTGAGTAGCCTTGTTAGGTCTTCTTGTTGTTCTGCATTGAAGCACAAAAGCATGTTGTCCAATTTTCCTAGCCATTTGGCTTGAGCTAACCGGATAGTTGGAGGTTCAATTTGAGAATTGTCCAGGCCTCCTTCTGCCTCATCCTCACGATCCTTTTCCTTCTCAACAGTCCCTATTACCTGACATCCCTGTACTGGCTTATCCTCCTTCCTGCGATAATACTGCTTTAACATATCGATATGATACAGCCGATTCTTTTTCCACAGATCTGGGGTGTCAATCAAGCAATTTACCTTACTAACTCTTTTGACCACTTTATAGAGACCACTGAACCGTGCTTTTAATGGTTCACCTTGTAAAGGTAATAATACTAATACTTGATCCCCTGGTTGAAAATTTCGGATCTTTGTGTTCTTGTCTGCCCATTTTGTCATATTGGCTTGGGATTCTTTAAGGTGTTCCTGAGCCATTTGCAAGCTTTTGTGAGCCTTTCCCGGATCACAGATACGTAGTCCTGTATTGAAGATTCATACCTTTGCTCTAAGAACCTATCTTTGATGAGTTTTTGAGCACCTCTTAATTCATGTCCGTAAACCGAAACCTGCTTACTCACTCAGTGAATCTCTATTGGCAAGGAAAAGAAAGTCTCACCCTTCACCCCAGTCATGGGGATGCTCATGACAGTATGCTCTAATCCATTGTTTTGAGAGTCTGATGGCACCTTTCTAAAGCTCCCTGTGTCTATGGGTGATATGCTAAAGTTTTTAAATGTTTAACACCCAAATTACTCATGACTTCCAGAAATATTTTAGACATGAAATTAGAACCTTGATCCGATTGAACTTCAAGTGGTAATCCATATCTCGTAAAGAATTGGGTTAACTTCTCTACTACTACTTTAGCAGTAATTGCCCTCAAGGGAATGGCCTCTGGAAATAAAGTAGCCATATCCATGATACTGAGTATATATTGGTGTCCTGCTTTTGTTTTTGGCCAGCGTCCTACAAGGTCTACCAATACCCGACTAAATGGTTGCTCAATAACTGGTATGGGAATTAGAGGTGCTAATTTTATGGTAGGTTGCAGTTTTACCACCATTTGGCATGTATGGCATGTCCTCCAAAACTGCCTCATGTCCTTTGTAAGGCCTGGCTAGTAATAATGCTGACTTAGAGGTGAGTTGGGTCTTCCAGATCTCCATGTGTCCTGCTAGAAGAATGTCATGTTCTAACCTTAGTAATTCCTGGCAATATTTATGTGGTGCCACTACCTGTCAAACAACCATCTGGTCTTCATCCGCAGGTCTCCATTTCCTCCTCAAAACCCCATCTTCAACATAATAGTCTTCCGCAACTCCTTTTGCCTCAGCTTCTGTCAGAGATGACTGTGCTATTCTATGTAACTCTGGATCAGCTTGCTGTGCTGCAATTATAGAAGATTTGTTAAACATCTCATTTGGTTATCTTAATCCCCAAGGAAAGTTTCTGATACTCGGCTATCTGTTTGTGGTGCCAATTTTACCTCTGACAATGAAACTTGCTTGACCATCGCTCGAGTTACTGCACATGCAGGGAATATTCCTGGAACCTGTTCCCGTAATTTTTATATTTCTTTAACTTCACTTGGTTTTTCTGTGACTACAGGAGAAACTGGTACTTTTGCTCCAGGCAAATCATTCCCTAGGAGTAGGTCAATTCCCTCTACCAGCAAACTCTGGACAACTCCAACAGTTACACTCTAGGTCACACTCTGGGTGCACTCGAAACAAAGGTACAGGTATATACTCCCCACCACTCGTTACAAAGGTGCGGGTAGACACTCCCTGCCAATACCATTAACTAAAACTTTAGTGTTCAGTGCCCTCTCTGGTTGAAATGTTATACCATTCCTCAGCAAAAGAGTTTGGGTGGCTCCTGTATCCTAAGTATAACGATAGGTTTGCCTGCCTCACTTGAGGGATATGGAGTTACTTTTCCTTTTGACAAGAATTCATTATAATTTTCAGGCATCTTATTCTCAACCTCTACACTCACTTTAGTTTTTGTATCTGGTTTTACAGCTGCCATTAAAGCTATAGCCTGGCTTGCTGTACTGTCAGCCAGAGCCCCTTTTTCTGCATTAGCTTTATGTACCCCAACAAGTCCCATGGGTTTCACTCGCAACTTCCAACAAAGTTGTCCCACCTTGTGGCAATGACTACACTTCAGCTTGCAGACCTTACCTTCAGCACCTTCCTTTCTGGCCTAAGGAGGGAGCCTGGGGAGTTTCCAGCTGTTCCTTCTTGTCCCTGGCTACTTCTATCCTTCTCGGGTTTGTGGGGGCGACAGACAAAGGGTTTTGGCTTATTCACAAGCTCAAAATCATCAACGATTTCTGCTGCTTGCCTGGTTTTTAAAACCTTCTGGCTCTCTACATGAGTTCTCATTATAAGAGGGATTGAATTTTTAAACTCTTCCATGAGAATCGATTCTCTAAGATCCTCATATGTGGCTTCCATCTTTACTGCCTGTATCCAATGGTCAAAATTAATTTACTTTACCTCTCAAATTCTACATCAGTCTGCCCAGCCAATCTCCGTAGGTTCCAAATTTCTGTCGGTAAGCTTCAGGGACTAAATCATACAGGACAAGAAGAGCCTCATTTGCCATCTCATAATCTGCAGAAGTCTCTTCAGTGAGCAGGGCATAAACTTCATGAGCTCTGCCCATCAACCTGCTTTGCATAAGCAGTGTTCAGCTTTCTTTTGGCCATTTCATTTGTTTGGCTATTTTTTCAAAAAGAATGAAAAATGCCTCTATGTCCCTTTCCTCAAACTTAGGGAGAGCTTGTATAAATTTAAACATCTTTTCGCTGGTCCTGGGCTGGATTCAGATTCTTCCTGACAAGAATTTTCCATGAGTCAAGACTACCCCTTTTGTCTTAGTTCCATCTCTTTTAATCTAAATTCCCTCTCTTCTCTTTCACTTTCTCTCTGAAGGTTACTTTAATTTACTTTCATGCAAGAAGTCTTGCAGATGAATTCAGAGCATGGATCGGAACCTGGGATTGTGATATTATAGCTATTATGGAAATGTTGTTGAGGGATGGGCAGGGCTGGCAATGTTCCGGGGTACCTATCTTTTCAGCGTGACAGAGGTGGAGGTAAGCGAGGAGGGGGAGTTGCACTATTGATTAGGGAGGACATCACGGCAGTACTGAGAGAGGATATCCCGGGGGGAATGTCCAGCGAGGCCATGTAGGTAGAACTTAGAAATAAGAAAGGGGTGATCACTTTGATGAGATTATACTATAGGCCTCCCAATAGTCAGAGGGAAATGGAGGAGCATCTATGTAGGGAAATCACAGATAGGTGTAGGAATTATAGGGTTGTAATAGTAGGTGGGACAGATAAGATATAGGAGAATCCTAAAAGATTCTATAAGTATATTAAGAGTAAAAAGATAGCTAGGAAGAGAGTGGGTCTCCTTAAGGATCGGTGTGGCAATCTATGTGTGGAGCCACGGGAAATGGGCAGGTCTTAAATGAATATTTCTCATCCGTATTTACCGTGGACATGGAAGCTAGTTAGTTCAAGGGAGGGAACAGTGATATCCTGGAGCATATCAACATTACAAAGGAGGAGGTGTTGGAGGTTTTGAAATGCATTAAGGTGGATAAATCCCCAGGGCCTGACCAGGTGTATCCTAGGATGCTATGGGAAGCAAGGGAGGAGATTGCTGGGGCTCTGGCAGAGATTTTTGTATCATCGGTAGCCAAGGGTGATGTACCGGAAGACTGGAGGATAGCTAATGTTGTGCCTTTATTTAAGAATGGCAGCAGGGATAAACCAGGGAACTACAGGCCGGTGAGCCTTCCATCAGTGGTGGGAAAGTTATTGGAAGGGATTCTGAGAGACAGGATTTATATGCATCTGGGAAAGTGGGCAAGGGAGTGGCAAATGGAATTTAACGCAGACAAGTGTGAAGTGATGCATTTTGGGAAGTTAAACTAGGGCAGGACATATACAGTGAATAGCAGGGCCATGGAGAGTGCTGTTGAGCAGAGAGACCTTGGGGTGCAAGTACATAGTTCCCTGAAAGTGGCAACACAGGTAGACAGGGTGGTGAAGAAGGCGTATGGCATGCTTGCCTTCATTGGCCGAGGCATTGAGTACAAGAGTTACAGTTGTACATAACATTGGTTAGGCTGCATTTGGAGTACTGTGTGCAGTTCTGGTCACCGCACAACAGGAAAGATGTGATTAAGCTAGAGAGGGTGCAGAAAAGATTCACAAGGATGTTGCCTGGTTTGGAGGGTTTGGGTTATAAAGAGAGATTGGATAGGCTGGGTCTGTTTTCCCTGGAGTGAAGGAGACTGAGAGGGGACATGATAGAGGTATATAAAATGATGAGAGGCATAGATAGGGTAGATAGCCAGAGTCTGTTTCCCATGGTAGGGGTGACTAAAACTAGAGGGCATAGATTTAAGGTGAGAGGGAGGAGGTTTAAAGGGGATCAAAGGGGTAAATTTTTCACACAAAGAATAGTGGGTATCTGGAATGAGCTGCCAGAGGAGGTGGTGGAGGCAGGAACAGTAGTGACATTTAAGAGGCATCTGGACAGGTACTTGAATGAGCAAGGCATAGAGGGATATGGAATTAATGCAGGCAGGTGGGATTAGTATAGATAGGCATTATGGTCGGCATGGAGGCGGTGGGCCGAAGGGCCTGTTTCTATGCTGTACGACTCGATGACTCTATGAAGTGCTCTCTCTTTCTCCTGTTCCTCTTTTTCCAATTCAAGTTTTCTTAGTTCTTTTTCCTGCTCGAGTTTTCTTGTTTCTTTTTCAGCCTCAAGTTGTTTAATTGGTAATTGAATTCTAGCAAATTTAACTGCATCTTCTTCTTCTTCTTCCAATTTTAAATGCTAGGCTACTTTATCAATTATCTCTGCATTTTTAGCACCTGATTTCAATTCTAACCCCAATTATGCTGCCAATTCTTTTAGTTTAATCTTGGTTAAAGTTGTCAAGTCAATGAGGGATACATTTTCCTTTCCCAGAAAAAACTGTTGCAACTGCTAATGCCATTCCGATGGTATAGCCTTCACCCTTATACAAGAAACCCGGTTCTTTTATTTTTTCTTTCAAATTATTACTCCCTTTATGCTTAATGTACTTAGCGTTGGAAACTATCCAAACAATAGCACCCAATTAATATGTTCTGACCAAGGCGGGAGTAACTTGCTGTTAATTCAGTCCCACTACTCCACAGGTAACAGCACATTAGTAAATTTTCCCACCCACTGAAAAATAGCCAAATTAAACACTCTATTTGTCCCCCAGAATAAAGCACACCAAATCAGGTTTCTTTACACATCAACAGAATTAACTATTTATTAATAAATGAAGTCTTAAACAATAATGAGATAACTCTATATGAGAAAGGATTCTTTTGAAACGTCTTTTAGTTTAGTTTAGTTTAGTTTAGAGATACAGCACTGAAACAGGCCCTTCGGCCCACTGAGTCTGTGCCGACCATCAACCACCCATTTATACTAATCCTACATTAATTCCATATTCCTATCATATCCCCACCTGTCCCTCTATTTCCCTACTACCTACCTATACTAGGGGCAATTTATAATGGCCAATTAACCTATCAGCCAGCAAGTCTTTGGCATGTTGGAAATAACCAGAGCACCCGGAGGAAACCCACGCAGATACAGGGAGAACTTGCAAACTCCACACAGGCAGTACCCAGAATTGAACCCGGGTCGCTGGAGCTGTGAGGCTACGGTGCTAACTACTGCGCCACTGTGCCGCCCTAATTCTTATTCTTATTCTTCCTAATCCTCATGCACACATCCATGCATTCAACAAAAAAAACAGTTAATTTGTTTTAAAAGGATATTTTAGATTACAACTGTTTCTTCAGAATAATAAAATAACTGGGTTAGATTAGATTAGATTAGAGATACAGCACTGAAACAGGCCCTTCGGCCCACCGAGTCTGTGCCGACCATCAACCACCCATTTATACTAACCCTACACTAATCCCATATTCCTACCAAACATCCCCACCTGTCCCTATATTGCCCTACCACCTACCTATACTAGTGACAATTTATAATGGCCAATTTACCTATCAACCAAGTCTTTTGGCTTGTGGGAGGAAACCGGAGCACCCGGAGAAAACCCACGCAGACACAGGGAGAACTTGCAAACTCCACACAGGCAGTACCCGGAATCGAACCCGGGTCCCTGGAGCTGTGAGGCTGCAGTGCTAACCACTGCGCCACTGTGTAACGTTCTGGTAGGATATTTCGAGGATGGTGAGGTGTCCCAGAGTCAAATAGCCAGATTCCACTCAAAGTCTCTCCAGGCGAGGTTGATGAACAGTCTGTGATGGGTAGGGGTTCACAGCATTTTGTCTGCAGCAGGGTCACACAGATCTTTCAGCAAAGTGTGTAGCAACAGGTCCATTTGAGTTTTGAAATAGCAGTCTAGCAATAGAAGCTTTCTTGAGCTTTCAAGATCTCCCAAAACAAGCTTTAGTAGAGATCCCTATTGCTAAATCTGGAAATAATTAGGTTTTTACAGGAAAATTGTATGGAGTTTTAGTACTGTGGCTGCTCCATTAACCGATTTGCTACAAAAAAAGAAAAACAAAGTAGTATGGTCAGATGAATGCCAGGCAGCTTTTGAAAAGCTAAAGGCAATCCTAATTAATGAACCAGTGTTGGCTGCTCCAAATTTCACTAAACCTTTAAAATAGTAATCAATGCTAGTGACCTGTGAGTTGGTGCAGTCCCTATTGCAGGATGATGGATCGGGCATAGAGAAGCCAGTAGGGTACTTTTCAAGAAAACTAAATTGCCATCAAAAAAAGTACTCCACTGTGGAAAAAGAAACATTAGGACTTTTGCTGGCTGTCAAACATTTTGAAGTATATGTCCACCAAGACCTAAAGAAACACTAATATACACTGACCATAACCCATTAACGTTTGTGGAAAAATGTAAAAACTGAAATGCTAGAATATTTAGATGGAGTGTGTTGTTACAGCCTTATCATTTGAAAATTGTGCATATTTTGGGGAAAAACAATGTTTTTGACGCTTTGTCATGAATTTAGCCTTGTTAAGTTACAAGAATGGTGATAGTACAAAGAAAATTCTGTAAATTATCAGTAGAGTGAATGGGGGTATGAATGCAAAAAGAGTTAGTGTTCTTTCCAGTTTCTATGGTTTGTGCATTGTAATGAAACACATTTTTAGAATGGCATTGCATTTGGCCAAGGCTGGAGGTGTCACGGAACTGTATTTTTTTCTCTTCTGATTAAAAACAGTGTGCCTTTAAGGCTCTGTTAAAAACAATGTGTCTTTAAAAACTAAGCAGCACAGTGGGCCATGACTGCACCTGTCTCCTAGGCCATAGTGGGAGAGAGAGTTCACATGGTGTACTGTAACAATTTAACTGTGTGTAAAAACCAGCTTAAACCAGTTTTGAGGACACCAGCGAAGTGTGCTTGCCTTGAAAGAAGAGAATTCTCTTAGCAGAAATTCTACAATGAGCTGCAGGCTGTGTTAATTGCTTAAAGAGAAAAAAGAAGAAAAAAAAAACCCTTTTGAAGAGAACATTCTTATTGCTGGAGGTAGCAAAATTCCTTTTCTTTACTTCCAATCTAAGAGTCTTTGCTTCAAGATTGACTCTTTTTTGACTGATTGTGTTTTCTGGGATTCGCAGTAAAGTTTCAACTGAAATTTACCAATTTTAAAATCTAAACATAGACCTGTCGTTATACTCTGTGTTGAAAGAACTGTTTGACATCTGCTGCAGCCTGTGGAGTGATAGGACTGAATTGACAGTGTATTGCTCCCGTCTCAGTCATAACAAGTGGTTTAATTGATCTATGTTTGATTGTGTTCATCTGTTCACTGATCACTGATCTGTACTCACCGTGATTAATGACTTAAGCCTGAGGGTGGAGTTATACTGAATTTTGAGAAGGTTCTGGAAAGAACAGACAGAGACCACTCTCCCCCACCCTGCAAAGAAAATCAGCCGCATTGCTGTCTCCCAGAGAACCACCGAATCAGCCGTCCACATCTTCAAACTGGAATCCTCAGGAAAACCGAAGGAAAGTCGCACAACCACAAAATCCTGAAGCCAGCCGAGTCACCAACCTCCACAGACTGTATACCCCTTTTATTTCTCTGGGCTCTAATTTAACCAATCTATCCTTCCCCACTATATAACCTATTTGTGTGTCTGAAAATTGGAGCATATTTGATTTTACTTTTTCAGTTTAAGCACAATAAACTCAAGAAAACCTGTCCTATTGGTTTTTTTTTATGATCACGGTGCATAAACAATTAAACACTCACTGAATTGGCAAGTATATCCACTTTAAAAAGAAATAAATCTGTTGTAGTCAAACAAGGAGAGGGAAAAGAGGGGGACCCATGGATCCCTCCTCACCTGATCGTAACAATATTGGACATTTTTTTTTATATTTGGAAAAGAGGGGGATATTATGGGAAGACCTTAAGAGCGAAGCGCCTTAAGAAGCTATAAGTGAAGGTCACTGGAGAAAGTGCTGTTGCATCATACATAGCCAGGGAGTTGTGTGTGTAGCCCGACAGAGTGATATGTGTTTAGAATTGGCTCGTGCAGTAACTATTTGTATATATATGTCCTAGTTTAAGTCTAATGAAAACCCACATTTTCTTTGGATATTACTTGTAGTCCTATAAATCTTACAATAGTTCATTTGCAAAGGAACAAGCACTATTACACAAGGAATGATAGGGTGAAGAGCAAGGAGTGATGGAGTGTAGAGTGAGGGTGCAGAGTAAAGAGCAAGGAGTGACAGAGTGAAGAGCAATGATCGACAGGGTGATGAGCAAGAAGTGACGGAATGATGAGTGAGAAGTGACAGGGTGCCGTGTGAGGAGCAATGGGATGAAGAGTGAGGAGTGATGGGGCGATGAGTGAGGAGTGACAGGGTGAACAGCAAGGGTGGACGGGATAAAGAGCAAGGAGTAATGGGGTGAGGAGTGATGGAGTGAAAAGCAGGAACTCAGGAGGTAGTAGGCTCAGGGAGTGCATCAAGGAAGTAAGCAGCAGAATATAACAGAGTGACAGGTGAAGATGTATAAATGGGACAGATGCTATGGTGGGGGTTTAGAAATGGGACTGAATGACAGATAAGGGAGAAGGACATTACCACAGTGATGTGATGTAGACAATGGGAACAGGAGCACATGGGAATGAAGTGATGAGAAAGAGACACACACTCAGCAGGAACACCAAGGTGACAGATGGGTAATATAGACAATTATGCAATGACTTAACATGACAAATGCTACAAGTGATCCAGAGTGTTTAGGAACGACCAATCGAGTGGTTTAGCTAAAGCTCGTATCTCACCAGCTCTTTTGCAACTTTAGAGTTGTCACTAACAGTCTGACTGTGGTGAAGAGAGGATTTGTGTCCCAAGAGAAGTGTTATGAGCAGGTTTATAATCAAGGCTATTGCATGAACTGCTTTAAGAAGACTAATATAGGCTTTCAATGCCACCTGTCTTGCCCTCCCAAATTAACGGTGCTGAGGATGCTTTTCCCTTCTTGTCCTCACTTTCCCCACCATTCCTGACCTGATCCCATTTTTGCCTTTTCTTGTGTGTCCCTTCCGTGTCTCATTGGTTCTTCCTGCATGTTGCAGCTGACCCTGACTTCTACTCAACGACAGTGGGAAAATTCTATGGTTGACTCTCACTTTAATCAGTAACATGCTGAGGTCAGTGAGACAAAGGCATCTGGGCCAGATGATATAAGCATTGGGATCCTCAAGAAAATGAGTTGGTAGTTTAGGCCGGGTCATACCTTGGGCTAAGGTTTCAGGCTTTAATTTCAAGTTTCCTATAAAAGTTATCTTCACAATCGCAAGCAAAATCTTCCAGGCACCAGCGCAATTAAGCAGCATAAAAGAACAGAACTGCTCCTTTTTCTTTCTATTAAACTATATTCCTTGTTGTATTTAAGAGTGGGAATCAGGTGCAGTTTTATTAATACAGCTGAAATGGGTTTATCATGAAAGATAAGCATTTTAAGTGTCCGGACCTCCACCTGTGAGTAACCTGATATTAAATCATCGGAAATGACTTCAAAAAAAAAACTATATTGAACCATTTCTTAGCTTAATCAGTGTACACTAGTCAGTTTCTTAGTAAATTAAGCATTCTTTAATATGAAAAAGCTTTAGAAATGTGTCGACTAGTGCCTGTGCGCCTAAAAAAAAACACAATTTGAAGAGCCATCCTGAAGCAGTGGAATTGGCAGAAATGTGCAATGTCAACTTGGCCAACCAGTGTCAAAGATCCTGGAAAACACCAACGCCTGTGTTTTGGGGCGTAACCCATTTAGATTTAAAAATTCCCCAATGTTTTATGATGGTTCGGCCGATTCCACCCAGACTGCCTTGCTATTACTGGCATAAAGGAACAGAAACCCGAACCCCATATTGCTCATCCAGTTCTGAATGTCACGATATGAGGGAGACATTCCAGAGCTGGAGGCAGTGCAGAGAAAATCCAGAAGGCTGATCCCTAGTGTCAGGAAATCGGAGATGCTCATGAGGCCAGAATTAGAGAAGTGCAAATATCTAGGAATGTTGTGGGGCTGGAGGAGATTACAGAAACAGGGAGGGGCGAGGCCATGGAGGGATGAGAAATTTAAATCAAGACTTTGCCAGACCAGGAGTGAATGTAGGTCAGTGAGCACAGGGGTGATGGGCGAACGGACAGCAGACTTTTGGATGCGTTCAACTTTACAGAGTGTGGAAGATGGGAGGTTGGCTGGGAGTGTGCTGGAATAGTCAAGTCTAGAGGTAACAAGGGAATGGCTGAGGGTTTCAGCAGCAGATAAGCTGAGGCACAGGCAGAGACAGGCGATGTAATGGAGGTGGAAGTCGGCAATCTTGGTAATGGAGACGATAACTGGTTAGGAGCTAGCTCAGGATCTAATATCACTGAGGGGCAGTAGTTAGATGAGCAATAGGATGGGGCCAAGGATAAATCCTTGGAGTAGGTGAGCAGGATGAGAACCTATTGCAGCTGATTATCTGGCTATGATTAGATAGCTAAGAATGGAACCAGATGAGAGCAGTCCCACCCAGCTGGACAACAGTGGAGAGGTGTTGGAGGAGGATGGTGCTGTCAATCGTGTCAAAGACTGCATATAGTTCGAGAAGGATGAGGAGGGAAAGTTTACCTTTGTCACAGTCACACAGGATGTCATTTTGATAAGAGCTGTTTTGGTACAGTGGCAGGAGCAGAAACCTGATTGGAGGTATTCAAATATGGAGTTCTGGGAAAGATGGAAATGGACTTGGAAGGACAGATGGAAATGGACAGTGGCGCAGTGGTTAGCACTGCAGCCTCACAGCTCCAGCGACCCAGGTTCAATTCTGGGTACTGCCTGTGTGGAGTTTGCAAGTTCTCCCTGTGTCTGTGTGGGTTTCCTCCGGGTGCTCCGGTTTCCTCCCACAGCCAGAAGACTTGCAGGTTGATAGGTAAATTGGCCATTATAAATTGCCCCTAGTATAGGTAGGGGAATATAGGGACAGGTGAGGATGTGGTAGGAATATGGGATTAGTGTAGGATTAGTATAAATGGGTGGTTAATGGTCGGCACAGACTCGGTGGGCCGAAGGGCCTGTTTCAGTGCTGTATATCTAAATCTAAATCTAAATAGAAAGGAAGGTTGGAGATGTGACGGATTAATTTTTAAGGAGAGGTGCGCTAACAGCAGATTTAAAGGAGAGAGGGACAACACCTGAAGAGAGAGAGAGAACCATTAACACTATGGGCTAATATGGGGACCAATAGGGGAAGTTGAGTAATCAACAGTTTAGTGAGAATAGGATTGAGGGAGCAGTAGTTGGGTCTTATGGACAAGATAAGCTCAGAGAGGGTATGAGAGGAAACGGAAGAGAAACTAGAGCAAGATACAAGTTAAGGGCTAGGGCGGGGGGCAGTCTTAGAGGACGTTTGGCCAAGTGGGCAAGTGAAAGGGAGGGAAGAAGCAGAGGTAGCTAAACAGATGGCCTTAATAATAGTGGCGAAGAAATCCATGAGCTCTTTGCAGTTGAGAATGGAGGAAACAGGGAGAAGGGTTCAGAAGATGGTTTGCAGTTGAGAGAAGAAGCCGAGGGTTATCTGTGCATTCCAGGCTGATCCTGGAACAGTGAGCAGTTTTAGCTGACAAGAGGAGTACCCAATAGTGTTTTGTGTGGTCCAGTCAGATCTGGCAATGGAGGGTTAAACCAGTTGTCTGCCATAAATGTCCAAATCTGCGTCTGTTAGTTACAGTGATGAGTAAGGATTTTATCATATGTATTATTTCTGCACTCTTGTACCAAACAGGTAGACCAAAATAGTCTTTCCTGTCCTGTATTTTTCCTGTGTTCCTGTGTTGCAACACTTTTTATTTTGACACCTGAAGGTCAATAATTTCTACTCCTGGGTCTGAAGTGAATTCTTCTTGTTTTGTTTCCTGTCTGGTTGCCATGGTGCTATTTCCGATTCACGGAGGATTGACAATGATGCCACAAATAGATGATCCCCTCCAGCAGCCTGATTACATTCCAAATTTGGTCATGCTTTTCAGGAAGAAAGGATGTGGAATCACTGTGTGGGGGAGTCGGGGGGGGGGGGGGGGCGGGGAGGTGGTGGTCATGTGTAAGAACAGGAGAAGGATTCATGAATTTCCAGCATCAGCGACAATCTGTAGCTGTGTCATCATCGAAGGAAAAAAGGCTATTGATGGTTTCAGGTCTGTGGTGAAGAAAAACAAATTACTGGATCGGTATCCCCATTGCATTTCTTTTTAAAGGGTAATATTTGGAAACATTTGTCTCTTTTACCGAAGCTGATGAACACACGGCCTTCAGTCCACTTGTCCCCTGTAGTTAGTCACTATGTGGCACAAGGCATTGCTGAGGCACAAGTTTCTTTTCCAATTTTCTCTTGACGTCCCCCCCGGCCCACCTCAACATGAACTCTATCCTTTGACCCCCAGTCCCTTCAATGTGGCCTCTGCCCTTAGACCTCCCCCAGCTTCCTCAATGTAGGGTCTATCCTTTGACCCCTCCAAGCCCCCTCAATGTGGTGTCTGTCCTTTGACCCCTCCAAGCCCCCTCAATGTGGTGTCTGTCCTTTGACTCCCCTCCCACTCAGTGTGGCTCAGATGACATCTGTGTGCAATGTGGTTCTTAACCAATTTCTACCATTGTGACAAGGTGGGGGAGCTCAGGAACTGGCTAGCAGGGAGTAGAGAAGTTGAGGCTGGAGATTCGGAAGGCAGAATGAAGGTTTAGTTGGTTGTGGAAGTGAGGTAGGGGGAGACGCAGATGTTTTATAAAGGTTGAAAGCGGTGAACCTTTGATGACAGGAACTTTAAATGAGGAGGCAATGCCAGAGGAGAGGGAGCAGTTAATATTGGTGCTAGGAGGGATAGATAAATAATTAGGAATGGGATTGGAAGGAGGTCAAAGGAGTATGTGATAGTCTCATATAGGTGACAACACTGATGAGTCTCAGTGCAGAAGTTAAAGACGCCTGTGGGCTGCAATAAGTATGTTCCTATTAAAGATATCAAGGGATATGGGAATAGTGCGGGAAAATGGTGTTGAGGTAGAAGATCAGCCATGATCTAGTTGAATGGTGGAGCAGGCACGAGGAGCTGAATGCTTTACTCCTGCTCCTTTTTCCTATGTTCCTATGTAACAAAGCCTGTTTTTTAAAAATTCATTCATGGGATGTGGGCGCCACAGGCCAGGCCAGCATTTATTGCCCATCCCTAATTGCCCTCGAGAAGGCGGTGGTGAGCTGCCTTCTTGAACCGCTGCAGTCCATTTGGAGTAGGTATACACACAGTGCTGTTAGGAAGGGAGATCCAGGATTTTAACCCAGCGACAGTGAAGGAACGGCGACATAGTTCCAAGTCAGGATGGTGTGTGACTTGGAGGGGAACTTGAAGGTGATGGTGTTCCCATGTATTTGCTGCCCTTGTCCTTCTAGTTGGTAGAGGTCACGGAAGGTACTGTCTAAGGAGCCTTTTTGCATTGCTGCAGTGCATCTTTGAGATGGTACACACTGCTGCCACTGTGCGTCGGTGGTGGAGGGAGTGATTGTTTGTAGATGGGGTGCCAATCAAGCGGGCTGCTTTGTCCTGGATGGTGTCGAGCTTCTTGAGTGTTGTTGGAGCTGCACCCATCCAGGCAAGTGGAGAGTATTCCATCACACTCCTAACTTCTGCCTTGTAGATGGTGGACAGGCTTTGGGGAGTCAGGAGGTGAGTTACTCGCCGCAGGATTCCTAGCCTCTGACCTGCTCTTGTAGCCACGGTATTTATATGGCTACTCCAGTTCAGTTTCTGGTCAATGGTAGACCCTAGGATGTTGATAGTGGGGGATTCAGTGATGGTAATGCCATTGAATGTCAAGGGGAGATGGTTAGATTCACTCTTGTTGGAGATGGTCATTGCGTGGCGCTTGTGTGGCGCGAATGTTACTTGCCACTTATCAGCCCAAGCCTGGATATTGTCCAGGTCTTGCTGCATTTCAACACGGACTGCTTCAGTATCTGAGGAGTCATGAATGGTGCTGAACATTGTGCAGTCATCAGCGAACATCCCCACTTCTGACCTTATGATTGAGGGAAGGTCATTGATGAAGCAGCTGAAGATGCTTGGGCCTAGGACACTACCCTGAGGAACTCCTACAGTGATGTCCTGGAGCTCAGATGATTGACCTCCAACAACCACAACCATCTTGCTATGCGCTAGGTATGACTCCAGCCAGCAGAGTGTTTTCTCCTTGATTCCCATTGACCTCAGTTTTGCGAGGGCTCCTTGATGCCATACTCGGTCAAATGCTGCCTTGATGTCAAGGGCAGTCACTCTCACCTCACCTCTTGAGTTCAGCTCTTTTGTCCATGTTTGAACCAAGGCTGTAATGAGGTCAGGAGCTGAGTGGCCCTGGCGGAACCCAAACTGAGCATCACTGTGCAGGTTATAGCGAAGCAAGTGCCACTTGATGGCACTGTTGATGACACCTTCCATCATTTTACTATTGATTGAGAGTAGACTAATGGGGCGGTAATTGGCCGGGTTTGACTTGTCCTGCTTTTTGTGTACAGGATATACCTGGGCAATTTTCCACATTGCAGGGTAGATGCCAGTGCTGTAGCTGTACAGGAACAGCTTGGCTAGGGGCGCAGCAAGTTCTGGAGCACAGGTCTTCAGTACTATTGCCAGAATATTGTCAGGGCCCATAGCCTTTGCAGTATCCAGTGCCTTCAGTCGTTTCTTGATATCACACAGAGTGAATTGAATTGTCTGAAGTCTGGCATCTGTGATGCTGGGGACGTCAGGAGGAGGCTGAGATGGATCATCAACTCGGCACTTCTGGCTGAAGATTGTTGCAAATGCTTCTGCCTTATCTTTCACACTGATATGCTGGGCACCCCCATCATTGAGGATGGGCATATTTGTGGAGCCACCTCCGCCAGTTAGTTGTTTAATTGTCCACCGCCACTCACGGTTGTATGTGGCAGGACTGCAGAGCTTAGATCTGATCCGTTGGTTATGGGATCGCTTAGCTCTGTCTATCACATGCTGCTTATGCAGTTTGGCATGCAGATAGTCCTGTGTTGTAGCTTCACCAGGTTGACACCTCATTTTGAGGTATGCCTGGTGCTGCTGCTGGCATGCCCTCCTGCACACTTCATTGAACCAGTGTTGGTCTCCTGGCTTGATGGTAATGGTAGAGTGGGGAGTATGCCAGGCCATGAGGTTACAGATTGTGGTTGAGTACAATTCTGCTGCTGCTGATGGCCCACAGCGCCTCATGGATGCCCAGTTTTTCATTGCTAGATCTTTTCGAAATCTATCCCATTCAGCACGGTGATAGTGCCACACAACACGATGGATGGTATCCTCAATGTGAAGGCAGGACTTCGTCTCCACAAGGACTGTGCGGTGGTCACTCCTACCAATACAGTCATGGACAGAAGCATCTGCGGCAAGCAGATTGGTGAGGAGGAGGTCAAGTATGTTTTTCCCTCTTGTTGGTTCCCTCACCACCTGCCGCAGACCCAGTCTAGCAGCTATGTCCTTTAGCACTCCCTCAGCTCAGTCAGTAGTGGTGCTACCGAGCCACTCTTGGTGATGGACATTGAAGTCCCCCACCCAGAGTACATTTTGTGCCCTTGCCACCCTCAGTGCTTCCTCCAAGTGGTGTTCAACATGGAGGAGTACTGAGTCATCAGCTGAGGGAGGGCGGTAGGTGGTATTCAGTAGGAGGTTACCTTGCCCATGTTTGACCTGATGCCATGAGACTTCATGGGGTCTGGAGTCGATGTTGAGGACTCCCAGGGCAACTCCCTCCCTACATGTATCATGTATACCACATCCCCGGGATGGTGATGGCAGTGTCTGGGACATTGTCTGTAAGGTATGATTCCGTGAGTATGACTATGTCAGGCTGTTGCTTGACTAGTCTGTGGGACAACTCTCCCAACTTTGGCACAAGTCCCCAGATGTTAGTAAGGAGGACTTTGCAGGATCGACAGGGCTGGGTTTGCCGTTGTCATTTCCGGTGCCTAGGTCGATGCCGGGTGGTCCGTCCGGTTTCATTCCTTTTTATTGACTTCGTAGCGGTTAGGTACAACTGAGTGGTTTGCTAGGCCATTTCAGAGGGCATGTAAGAGTTAACCACATTGCTGTGGGTCTGGAGTCACATTTAGGCCAGAGCAGGTAAGGACAGCAGATTTCCTTCCCTAAAGGACATTAGTGAACCAGATGGGTTTTTACACCAATCGACAATGGTTTCATGGCCATCATTAGACTAGCTTTTTAATTCCAGATTTATTAATGAAATTCAAATTCCACCTTCTGCTGTGGTGGGATTTGAACCCATGATCGCAGAGAAATACCCTGGGTCTCTGTGTTACTAGTCCAGTGATAATACCACTACGCCACTGCCTACCCTGGTTGAGCACAGGTGAGGCCATGGGCCAGAAAGATGTTATGGCATCTGAGCAAATGGTCTGGGATTTAGTGATTGAGATCACCATGAGCTGCTTGTACTTGGTGTCAGTTGGAGGTGGCAAGGGAAGGCTGTCAAAGGAGGAAGCTTGTTGTCGTGAAGGAGACTTTACCCCAGCAAGATACTAGCGTCGGAAGAGGATTTGGTTGCGAGAGCAAGAGATGATGTTGCTTGAAGTAGCCAAGACAGATTTGGTGATGAATGACTGAGGCTGATGGACACCACTGAGTATGGCATCAAGGAGCCCCAGCAAAACTGAAATCAATGGGAATCGGGAGGAAAACTCTCCACTGGTTGGAGTCATACCTAGCACAAAGAAAGATGGTTATGGTTGTTGGAGGTCAATCATCTCAGTCCCAGGACATCACTGCAGGAGTTCCTCAGGGTAGTGTCCTAGGCTCAACCATCTTCAACTGCTTCATCAATGACCTTCCATCCATCATAAAGTTAGAGGTGGGGATGCTCGCTAATGATTGCACAATGTTCAGCACCATTCGTGACTCCTCAGATACTGAAGTGGTCCATGTAGAAATGCAGAAAGACCTGGACAACATTTAGGCTTGGGCTGGTAAATGGCAAGTAACATATGCACCAAACAAGTGCCAGGCGATGACCATCTCCAACAAGAGAAATTCTGGTCATCTCCACCTGACATTCAACAGAATTACCATCACTGAATCCCCCATCATCAACATCCTGTAGGTTACCATTGACCAACTGAACCAGCCATATAAATACCATGGCTACAAGAGCAGGTCAGAAGCTGGGAATCCTGCGGCAAGTAACTCACCTTCTGACTCCCCAAAGCCTGTCCACCATCTACAAGGCACAAGTCAGGAGTATGATGGAAAACTCTCCACTTGCCTGGACTTGCTCCAACAACAACACACAAGATGCTCAACACTATCCAGGACAAAGCAGCCTGCTTAATTGATCGGCACCATATCCACTATCTTAAACATTCTCTCCCTCCACCACCAATGCACAGTGGCAGCAGTGTGTACCATCTACAAGATGCGCTGCAGAAACTCACCAAGGCTCTTTCGACAGCACCTTCCAAACCCGCGACCTCTACCACCTAGAAGAACAAGGGCAGCAGATGCATGGGAGCACCACCACCTGCAAGTTCTCCTCCAAGCCACATACCATACTGACTTGGAACTATATTGCCATTCCTTCACGGTCGCTGGGTCAAAATCAAATCACTCCCTCCCTAACAGCACTGTAGGTGTACCTACCTGACATGGACTGCAGCGGTTCAAGAAGGCAGCTCACCACCACCTTCTCAAGGACCATTAGCGATAGGCAATAAATGTTGGCCTTGCCAGCGACACTCATATCCCATGAAGGAATAAAAATCAATACATACGCTCAGGCTTAAGGTGGCAAAGTGGGGTTTGTACTCTCACTATTACAACTACAACAACAATTTCAATAACACTCATGGAAACATAGGAATTTCTTGATGTGAAATGACCAAGATCCATCTAGTTGACCTGCTACCATCCGATGAGTGCCATGATAGAATATTGGAGTTCTTGACTCGTCATAGCAATCAATCGCTATCAATAGTCTGCAACATGACACAAGGTAAAGTGCAGTAGTGGACAGCCTTGGGAACCATAGATCAATGCAGACAAAGGGACATCTGAATGTCGTGGAAAGGGAATGGACACTGAGCTAGGCTGGACCAAGTTGGGAATGTGGCAAATTTAATGGTCAGGAAGAGACAAGTGCATTTGTGAAGAAGAGGATTTAAAAGGGGGTGGGGAAGTTGCAGAGGCCTAGATAGCTGAATGAGCAGCTACTGACAATGAAGCAGAGGGAGTGGAGGACATGAATTCGGAGGCATTGGAAGAGGACAGCAACAGGGAAGGATTTGAAGAGGAAGCCGAGAATCTTAAAACAAAAAGCAAAATACTGTGGGTACAGAAAATCACTCAGCAGGTCAGGCAGCATCTGCGGGAAAAGGGGAAAAAAAGTTAACGCTTCAGGTCTTTAACACTTCATCAGACTAAAAGATATTAGAGCTGAACATCTTTTCAAGAGGAACAGAGCAAGGGAACGGGAGGAGGGAGAAAAATTGACCAGAGCACACATGAAAGGAAAAAGAGAGATAGAAAGTGATGAGATGCAGAACAGGAGATGACAAAAGGACAGATGTGATAACAGCAGAAAACAAAAGGAAGCATGCTGAGAGAAATAAAAGATATAAATGAGAGCTAGAGAATGTGAGTATAGAATAGCAAAGTGGGGGTGAAGCATGAAGAACTGTATAACTAAGCAGACCCCAGTGGCCCAGGAGCCTGGTAATTAAAAAGAGACAAGAGAACTAACATCATCCTCAAATTATTAGGATTTGCAACATTGAATGCCTGATGTCACAGATTTATTAATCAGACACTAATTAAGCATGCACTAAACAAGCAGTACTTACGATAAACCTTGTCTGGGCAAAATTCAACAGCCTCCTAAAACTGGTGCAGTAATCACGATGCATGATTAACACACACATCCGTTCCTTCCAATACAGGCAACATGCAAACTTTGCACTGCCTGCTAATTATACTAATAGCGGCCTACACCCCAGTGCGAGAGGCACTGTTGAGTTGCTGCATGCCTCAGCAGACGCCCCAGGTTCTTGCGAAGTTGGTACCACTTAAAGATAAGCTACACTATTTTAAAGGGAAGGTGCATTCTGGCTGCTGCAGAGGAAGGAAGTGGCTGGGAAAGACGTTCTAAGCAGGGATTGATTAATGGCACAATATGGCAGAGAACATGCCCCAAGGTTCTCAGATACAACACTGGAGGCCTCGGTGCATGAGATGGAGAGGCGGAGAGATGTCTTCTATCCGCAGGGGGACACACACTGAGAAGGCAGTCGGAACAGACAGTCATGGCAGTCATTGCCAGGAGTCAATCTCTGAGGCCCTGGATGCAGTGCCGCAAAAAATTCAATGACCTCACACAAGTGGTCAAGTTCAGTGATTTTCAAATGCAATATTCCACCAGTTAGCCTTACATCAGTAGTGGGGAGAATGCTGGAGTCTATTATAAAGAATGTGATAGCAGAACACCTGGAAAGCATAAACAGGATTGGACAAAGTCAGCATGGGTTTACAAAAGGGAAATTATGTTTAACAAATCTACTGGGGTTTTTTGAGGATGTAACTAGTAGAATAGATACGGGAGAACCAGTGGATGTGGTGTATTTGGATTTTCAGAAGGATTTTGATAAGGTCCCACATAACAGTTTAGTGTGCAAAATTAAAGCACATGGGATTGGGGGTAATATACTGGCATGGATTGAGAATTGGTTGACAGACAGGAAACAGTGAGTAGGAATAAATGGGTCTTTTTCCAGTTGGCAGGCAGTGACTAGTGGAGTACCACAGGGATCAGTGCTTTGGCCCCAGCTATTCACAATATATATAATGACTTGGGTGAGGGAACTAAATGTAACATTTCCAAGTTTGCAGACGACACAAAGCTGGGGAGGAATGTGAGCTGTGATGAGGATGCAAAGAGGTTCCAATGTGATTTGGATAAGTTGGGTGAGTGGGCAAATGCATGACAGATGCAGTATAACGTGGACAAATGTGAGGTTATCCACTTTGGTTGTAAAAACAGAAAGGCAGATTATTATCTGAATGCTGATAGATTGGGAAAGGGGGAGGTGCATCGAGACCTGAGTGTCCTTGTACATCAGTCGCTGAAAGCAAACATTCAGGTGCAGAAAACAGTTAGGAAGGCGAATGGTATGTTGCAAGAGGATTAGAGTACAGGAGCAAGGATGTCTTACTGCAGTTATACAGAGCCTTGGTGAGACCACATCTGGAGTATTGTGTGCAGTTTTGGTCTCCTTATCTGAGGAAGGATGTTCTTGCCATGGAGGGAGTGCAAAGAAGATTTACTAGGCTGATTCCTGGGATGGCAGGATTGACGTATGAGGAGAGATTGGGTCGACCAGGCCTATATTCACTAGAGTTCAGAAGAATGAGAGGGGATCTCATAGAAACCGATAAAATTCTAACAGGACTAGACAGGCTAGATGCAGGGAGGATGTTCCCGATGGCTGGAGAGTCCAGAACCAGGGGTCACAGTCTCAGGATACGGGGTATGCCATTTAGAACCAAGATGAGGAGAAATGTCGTCACTCAGAGGGTGGTGAACCTGTGGAATTCTCTACTGCAGAAGGCAGTGGAGGCCAAGTCATTAAATATATTCAAGAAGGAGATAGATATATTTCTTAATGTCAAAGGGATCAAGGGATATGGGGAGAAAGCGGGAACAGGGTACTGAATTAGACGATCAGCCATGATCTTTTTTTGAATGGTGGAGCAGGTCTGAAGGGCTGAATGGCCTACTCCAGCTCCTATTTTCTCTATTTCTATGTTTCACAATGAAATGCCTTGCGCATTGGCAGGCCAATCAGAAAGCCTGCTGTCTTTGTCAAGGAGCATGGAGGAGTCCAGAACCAACTTTGCACAGGGCTTTGCACAGAGCTTGGAGCCCATTCTTTTCAGCGTAGAAGTGGTGGCCAACTCTATGAGAAAACATGCAAACCCAACCATGATACAGTGTCTCAGCTTCCATTGCAACACAAGCAGAAGCCCCCACTGTCTGAGTGCTGCAGTGAAAACTCAGATGGAAGTCATCATGGCTGCAGATACCAGTGCTCAAAGGGGCTTACAGGATCTACAGCAGTGCAACAAGCTGTCCTCTAACATATTAGTAGGATTGCTGATGTGCCACCCTGTCGGTCTGGTAATGACTCTGTGGAGCAGGATGACAGCATTCATACTCTTACTACTGCCACTGTGCCAGTGCCCCTTGTTATGACCAGGTGAGAAGGGATTCCCTCTCAGCCTGTGCCTGGTTTAACCATAACAGGTTTTAAATTTAAAACACCGTGTTTTTAGCTCCCCCTTCAGTGAATCCTTGTTCACTGCTCCAATTGTGAGGCAAAGAAATCAGACAGGTTTCCTTGAATTTAAACAAGAAAGGTAGAAGTTTATTAATCTTAAACTTTAATCCGGTTAACGACTACAAATATGCGATACCACCACACTAGCATGCATACATGAGACACATACATGCAGATAGAGACAGAAAAAGTAGAAAGGATAAAGGGGAAAAGTTTGAGGCAATATCTGTTGGTTATTTACTGTCCTTTGAGTTCAATGTGAAGTCTTTGGTTGCCGGTAAGTCCTGCTATTCATTTGGGCCTAGTTCACACTTCAACTTGTTTCGATGTCGGAGTCTTTTCTCTCTTGGTGTGTACATGTCTCCCGTGGCCTGGTAGCTTGGGAAAAAGTGAGAGAGAGAGACAGCCAGGAGAGAGACTACCTTGTTCCAGCTTCAGTTGCAAAAACAGCCTTTTGTTCCTTTCTGTGTGGCACAATTCAAAAAGCACCAGGTTGCCCAGCAGGTTAGTCATGTGACTAACTGGCTTAACCACTCCTGCCTTTGTGGATTGTATCTTCTTAGCAGGCCCTGGAATGTGCTTCCTTACACCTTCAATGTCTGGTGATCAAAATCCATCTGGGTTAATTGGATCAGGGAATAGTCCTTTATCTCCACAAGCAGCGTCTCTGAGTATGCAAAAGTCCTCCCAGCCCAAATGCCTGGTGATCTCTTTAACAAGTAATTTCTTCACTCCAGCAACAGTTTAAAATTAATGTTCATGTGGCAAAATTAATATGCCTCATTCGTGGCAGGTGGGGGTTTGCATCTCACCTTGCTGTGACCTGCCAGCTTGCTAGCCTCGACTGCTGCTGCCCATGCCCAGTCCAAAGCTGGACTGCATGAGCTCATCCTGCAAGGCCATCTGTAGTCCCCTCCCCCAGTAAAAATCAGCAGCCTTCCACCAGCCATGCTGCCACAACTGGGGTAGCACCCATTACGAGCGCTTCCATTCTTTTGGTTAAATTATGAAGATTTGTATTTTAAAACTGAAAAGGATTCCACAGATGCTGGAACTTTGTGTTTTGTTAAAAAGAGGTCATCAGAAGGTCTTTTGGACTGAGCTTGTAAACAACAGCTACTGGAAGCATCAAGGAGTGCTAAAAACAAGCCCTTACTGGAACTTACCTGTCTTCAGATAATTACCCAGCAGGGTTTTTTTTGACTTAGGGAAAGATGCTTACAAAGAAGTGACAGGTCACGATTTATAGGGGTCAAGAGGCTTGATTCTTGTGACATTAATTTCGGTTTTGCTTTGGACAATGAGTTGGTGATGTAGACAGTGTTAAAAAAGACAGTTGGAGAAAATTTGGCAAGGGAGCAAACCCCAACTCAGCTTATTCCATCTCTTTAAAAACCTGCCAACTTTTCCATCTCTTTGAGAAGCTCTGAGAAGCAAGTATAAGAAACTGCTGGAAACCCCTGTTGCTGCAATATTCCTGGAAAGCCTGCCCAAACTGATCTTCAATGTCAACAGACAAAAACAGTTCTAGGAAGATCCCAGTGACACCCGTCTACGCATATTCGGGATGCCAAACCAAAACAAAAGGACATCTGATATTTTTCAATATCTTCTCTTTTTTTCTTCAAGAATTGGCAAGTATTTGGCCAAAGTACATATTTTGTCTTTTTTTTGTAATAGAGCTCTGAAGAGTAAATTTCTTTATTTATTCATTTCACCGTTGTATGTGTATGTCTGTGTGTGTGAGGGGCTAAGGTAAAAAGGAATTTTTATATTTCAATCTGTGTGTTAATTCTTTGCATTGTTACTGGTTAAGACATGTTTTTATAATAAACTGATAATTTAGTTGTTTATTAAAGAACCTGGTTGGTGGATTTTATTCTGGGATAAAAATAGAGTTTATGATTGACTGTATGGGTAAATGGGAAAAAATTTAAATATATTGTGTCCCATGGAGAAGTAGAACTAGCAAAACAGTGCATTCCTCCTGCCTCAGCTGTAACATACTGTGGAGGAGCACAGAGGCAGGCAAAGGCATCTGAACCACAGGCACTAAAGGGAATTCACAAAGGTACATTTGCATGGAATATTGTGGCAGTATGGCTCTTATTTTATGCATGCTGCCCACATATCCATGGGTTGCTCTCTGGAGTTATGGCACATCTGGTTCGTGGCCCTTGCCGTGCAGTAGCCACCCTCTGGTTTCTCGTGGTAACTTACATACTGATGGTACACCAGACTGGCGCAGAATGAAGGCATCATGATTGCTGTCAGGATAATGGGCACTGACCTGCATGATGCTCTGAGTATGGTCACACACCAGCTGGATTTTGAAGGAGCGAAGCATCTTCCAGTTATGGTACATCTGAGAGTTGGCAGACAATGCCCGCAAAGTGACATGTGTGCAATCAGTGGAACCCTGCACCATGGAGAAAACTGCTACTCTTGTGAAGCTGCATCCACCCTCTGCCTGCTTGTCTCTGGAAAGAGAGACAATGTATTCCCTTCTCTTTGCATACAGAACATAGCAGTGGACGGTGAAATGTGAGATATTGGAGATGTTGCTTGCTCTAGCCTTGATGGAGCCTGCTGGGAAGATGTTCATGGCCATAGTCACCTTCACAGCCACTGGCAGTGCCATCCTTGTCCTGCTCAAAGGCTGCACCTCTGCCTGTAACAGGTGGTAGAGTTCAGTGAGCACCTCTTTACTGAAGCGGAGATGTCCAACACATTGCAGTTGAGTTAAGTAAATTGCTTCTGGAATACTCTGGGTGGATAGGGCCTCCTGCTGAGCGTCCTTCTCCTTCCCCATCCTTCTCCTCCATCCTCCAGCAGCTTGTCCTGCTCTGTGTCTCCTCTGCTTATTCTCCCTGTCACACTGTAGGTGACAGGAGAATGGAAACTACTGCACCCAAGTCTGGGAGCAAGTGGTCTGAGCAGAAACCTTGAAGTCAGGACCAAGTCCTTCAGTACCTGCCACACCCACTCCCTGAACACTTCAGCAACTTTAAATATCTCGAGAAACCAAACACTTCTACAATCGCAGCAACAGCCAGTAGAAATCAATCAGAAACTATCCTGAATGTAGATTGTGATCTCTTTAAATAGCACTGGTGGGGGAATCCTTCCTGCTGCTGAATGCATGTTCAGCTGTGCGAGGTTAAGAGAGGGCATTGGCTGGACCACTGAAGTTGAAAATGGAAGTGCTGATGTCAAATTGGTATTGCACATTGATTGTCACCATTTGCCTACTCTGAATATTTCTGGCACATGCCCCCTGTGGCTGCATTACCACCTCACCAAAATGGCTGCTGCCGGGCCCACCCCAAAATGAGCGTTTGCGACACAGGCACCATTTTGGATCTGAAACAGTATCCATAGCACCAGAAAAAGGAGCACGACGCATCCAAATTTTCAGCTTGTGAGTTTTAGTCGGACAAGTAAAATATGTATCATTACTGAGCTCGGTACACAGGTTCATCTGAAGTGTCTGGTCCCGACACCCAATTTTTATACCTCTTTTAGTTTGTAAGATGTGACAATTCGCATGTTTCTATATTTTTATGTTTATATGTCTCAACTAACAAAGAGCCACTTGAGACATTTGAGCACAAAAATCAAGAGGCTGACCCTCCAGTGCAGTACTGAGGGAGCGGTGCACTGTTAGAGGGTCAGTACTGAGGGAGTGCTGCACTGTCTGAGGGTCAGTACTGAGGGATTGCTGCACTGTCAGAGGGTCAGTACTGAGGGAGCGCTGCACTGTCAGAGGTCAATACTGAGGGAGGGCTGCACTGTCGGAGGGTCAGTACTGAGGGAGTGCTGCACTGTCAGAGGGTCAGTACTGAGGGAGTGCTGCACTGTCAGAGGGTCACTACTGAGGGAGTGCTGCACTGTCAGAGAGTCAGTACTGAGGGAGCGCTGCACTGTCGGAGGGTCAGTACTGAAGGAGCGCTGCGCTGTCAGAGGGTCAGTACTGAGGGAGTGCTGCACTGTCAGAGGGTCAGTACTGAGGGAGTGCTGCACTGTGAGAGGGTCACTACTGAGGGAGTGCTGCACTGTCAGAGGGTCAGTACTGAGGGAGTGCTGCACTGTCAGAGGGTCAGTACTGAGGGAGTGCTGCGCTGTCAGAACGTCAGTACTGAGGGAGCGATGCACTGTCAGAGGGTCAGTACTGAGGGAGTGCTGCACTGTCAGAGAGTCAGTACTGAGGGAGTGCTGCACTGTCGGAGGGTTTGTACTGAGGGAGAGCTGCACTGTTGATTGAGTTTTTTGAGGAAGTGACAAAGATGATTGATGAGGGAAGGGCAGTGTATGTTGTCTATATGGACTTTAGTAAAGCCTTTGACTAGGTCCCGCATGGCAGACTGTTGCAAAAGGTGAAGTCACACGGGATCAGAGGTGAGCTGGCAAGGTGGATACAGAACTGGCTCAGTCACAGAAGACAGAGGGTAACAGTGGATGGGTGTTTTTCTGAATGGAGGGATGTGACTAGTGGTGTTCCGCAGGGATCAGTGCTGGGACCTTTGCTGTTTGTAGTATATATAAATGATTTGGAGGAAAATGTAGCTGGTCTGATTAGTAAGTTTGCAGACGACACAAAGGTTGGTGGAGTTGCGGATAATGATGAGGATTGTCAGAGGATACAGCAGGATATAGATCGGTTGGAGACTTGGGCGGAGAAATGGCAGATGGAGTTTAATCCGGACAAATGTGAGGTAATGCATTTTGGAAGATCTAATACAGGTGGGAGGTATACAGTAAATGGGAGAACCCTTAGGAGTATTGACAGGCAGAGAGATCTGGGCGTACAGGTCCACAGGTCACTGAAAGTGGCAGGTGGATAAGGTAGTCAAGAAGGTATTCGGCATGCTTGCCTTCATCGGTCGGGGCACAGAGTATAAAAATTGGCAAGTCATGTTGCAACTGCACAGAACCTTAATTAAGCCACACTTAGAATATTGCGTGCAATTCTGGTTGCCACACTACCAGAAGGACGTGGAGGCTTTAGAGAGGGTACAGGGGAGGTTTACCAGGATGTTGCCTGGTCTGGAGGGCATTAGCTATGAGGAGAGGTTGGAAAAACTTGGATTGTTTTCACTGGTACGACGGAGGTGGAGGGGCGACATGATAGAGGTTTACAAAGTTATGAGTGGCAAGGACAGAGTGGATAGTCAGAAGCTTTTTCCCAGGGTGGAAGAGTCAGTTACTAGGGGACATAGGTTTAAGGTGCGAGGAGCAAAGTTTAAAGGGGATGTGTGAGGCAAGTCTTTTACACAGAGGGTGGTGAGTGCCTGGAACTTGCTGCCAGGGAAGGTGGTGGAAGCAGATACGATAGCGATGTTTAAGAGACATCTTGACAAATATATGAATAGGAAGGGAATAGAGGGATATGGGCCCCGGAAGTGCAGAAGGTGTTAGTTTCGGCAGGCATCAAGACCGGCGCAGGCTTGGAGGGCCGAATGGCCTGTTCCTGTGCTGTGCTGTTCTTTGTTCTTTGTTAGAGGTGTCTTTTGAATGAAATGTTAAACTGAGGCCTCGTTTCCCCTCTCAAGTGGACATAAAAGATCCCCGACACAATTTTGAAGAGGAGCAGGAGAGGTCTCCCTGGAGTCCTGGTCAATAGTTATCCCTCAATCAACATCCCAAAAACTGATTATCCAGTCATGATCCCATTGCTGTTTGTGGGAGCTTGCTGTGTGCAAATTGACTGCTTCATTTCCTACAGCAGAACAGTGACTGCACTTCAAAAGTACTTTGTTGTCTGTAAAGCACTTTAAACTGTCTGGACATTGTGAAAGCTGCTATGTAAATGCACATCTTACTATCTTTCCTTCGATTGAACTGTATCTTCAGCTAGAAGTGCCGAGTTGATGATCCATCTCGGCCCCCACCTCACAGATGCCAGTCTTCAGCCTATCAATTCACTCCACGTGGTATCAAGAAATGTCTGAAGGCACTGGATACTGCAAAGGCAATGGGCCCTGTCAACATTCTGCCAATAGTACTAAAGACCTGTGCTCCAGACCTTGCCGCACCCTAGCCAAGCTGTTTCGGTATAGCTACAACACTAGTATCTACCCGGTAATGTGGAAAATTGAAAATTGCCCAGGTATGTCCTGTACACAAAGAGCAGGACAAATCCAACCCGGCCAATTACCGCCCCATCAGCCTACTCTCAATCATCAACAAAATGATGGAAGGTGTCGTCAACAGTGCTATCAAGCGGCAATTACACAGCAGTAACCTGCTCAATGATGCCCAATTTGGGTTCCGCCAGGGCCACTCAGCTCCTGACCTCATTAAAGCCTTGGTCCAAATATGGACAAAAGAGCTGAATTCATGTGGTGAGGTGAGAGTGACTGCCCTTGACATCAAGGCAGCATTTGACCGAGTATGGCATCAAGGAACCCGAGCAAAACTGGAGTCAATGGGAATCGGGGGTAAACTCTCTGCTAGTTGGAGTCATACCTAGCACAAAGGAAGATGGTTGTGGTTGTTGGAGGTCATTCATCTGAGCTCCAGGGCATCACTGCAGGAGTTCCTCAGGGTAGTGTCCTGGGCATCAATGACCTTCCTTCAATCATAAGGTCAGAAGTGGGGATGTTTGCTGATGATTGCACAATGTTCAGCACCATACAGCACCACTCCTCAGATACTGAAAGTTACCATTGTCCAGAAACTGAACTGGAGTAGCCACATAAAAACCATAGCTACAACAGCAAGTCAGAAGCTGAGAATTTTGTGGCGAGTAATTCACCTCCAGACTCCCCAAAGCCTGTCCACCATCTGCAAGGCAGGAGTGTGATGGACTACTTTTCTCTTGCCTGGATGAGTGCAGCTGCAACAACTCAAGAAGTTCAGCACCATCCAGCACAAGCCTCATGGATGCCCACTTTTGTTCTAAATTCATCCCATTTAGCACAGTGGTAGTGCCACACAACAGAAGGTATCCTCAATGTGAAGGCGGAACTTCATCTCCATAAGGACTGTTCAGTGGTCACTCCTACCAACACTGTCATGGACAGATGCATCTGCAGCAGGTAGATTGGCAAGGATGAGGTCAAGTATGTTTTCCTCTCTTGTTGGTTCTCTCACCACCTGCCACAGGCCCAGTCTAGCAGTTATGTCCTTTAGGACTCAGCCAGCAGTGGTGCTACTGAGTCACTCTTGCTGATGCACATTGAAGTCCTCCACCCAGAGTACATTCTGCACCCTGGCCACCCTCAGTGCTTCCTCCAAGTGCTGTTCAACATGGAGGAGTACTGACTCATCAGCTGGGTGAGGGCAGTAGGTGGAAATCAGTAGGAGGTTACCTTGCCCATGTTTGACCTGATGCCATGAAACCTCATAGGGTCCAGAGTCAATGTTGAGGATCCCCAGGGCAACTCCTTCCCGACTATATCCCACTGTGCTGCCACCTCTGCTGGGTCTGTCCTGCCGGTGGGACAGGACACACTCGGGGATGGTGATGGCAGTGTCTGGGACATTGTCTGTAAGGTATGATTCCGTGAGTATGACTATGTAAGGCTGTTGCTTGACTAGTCTGTGGGACAGCTCTCCCAACTTTGGCACAACCCCCCAGATGTTAGTAAGGAGGATTTTGCAGGGTCGACAGGACTGGGTTTGCCATTATCATTTCCGGTGCCGAGATCAATGCCAGGAGGTCTGTCCAGTTTTGTTTCTTATTGACTTTGTAATGGTTAGGCTCAACTGAGTGGATTGCTAGGCTCATTAAAAGTCAACCACATTGCTGTGAGTCATGTGTAGGCCAGACCAGCAGACATTAGTAAGCCAGATGGGTTTTTAAACAACAGTCGACCATGGTTTCATGGCTATCATTAGACTAATTTTTTTTAATTCCAGATTTCTATTCTTTTATGAATTTAATTCAAATTCCATGTTTTGCCATGGTGGGATTCAAGTCCACGTCACCAGAGCAATACCCTGCAGTCTCTGGGTTAGTAGCCCAGTGACAATACCACCATCTCCTCTGCCATTAACCAGGGTCAATTGGTGCAATCTTAGTGTTGCCAACTCTTGTTTGACGTATTTCTGGAGTTTGCATCACATGAACTCCCAGCTCCAATTATTCCTATCTGCAATACCTTTAACAATGATAAATAAAAGGGTTCAAAGAAAATGAAATAAAAAACAACTTTTTTTATTAGCCTTCCGATTCTACTCTCAGGGTTGCTTGCCACAGTATTCAGAAGATTAGTCTTTAATTCTTGGAGATTCCAGGTCCATTCTGGAGGGTAAGAAGCCCAATACTCAGAATCAGTTGTGATTTCCTGCTAGTGGGCTGCATGTGCACAGTTCTTTGAAGGTGGCAGAACATATTGAAAGAGTGATTAGTAAATCATGTGGGATCTCGGGCTTCATAAACAGAGGCATTGAGTACAAAATCAGGGAGGTTTTGCTGAAACTTTATAAAGCTCTGGTTATACCACAACTAGAGTATTGCATCCAGTTCTGGTCACCATACTTTAAGAAGGATGTGAGGGTCCTTGAGAGGGTGCAGAGGAGATTTACCAGAATGGTTCCAGGGATGGGGGATTTTAGCTACAAGGTTAGCTTGGAAAAACTGTGGTTGTTCTCCCTGGAGCAAAGGAGATTGAGGGGAGATTTTATGGAGGTGTGCAAGATTATGACAGACTTAGGTGAGTTAGACAAGGAAAACTGTTCCCATTAACTGATGGTACAAGGACTAGGGGACACAGATTGAAGGCTTTGGGCAAGAGATGCAGGAGGAATGAGATGAAGAACTGTGTTACGCCGAGAGTTGTACTGACCTGGAACTCGCTGCCCACGAGGATGGTTTAAGCCGTGAAAATCAATGATTTTAAAAGGAAATTGAGTGAGTGCTTGAAGGAAATAAACTTGCAGGGCTACGGGGATCGAGCAGTGGTGTGAACAAAGAACAAAAAAGAACAAAGATAATTACAGCACAGGAACAGGCCCTTCAGCCCTCCAAGCCTGCGCCGATCCAGATCCTCTCTTTTTTAGTTTAGTTTAGTTTAGAGATACAGCACTGAAACAGGCCCTTCGGCCCACCGAGTCTGTGCCGACCATCAACCACCCATTTATACTAATCCTACACCAATCCCATATTCCTATCACATCCCCACCTGTTCCTTTATATTTCCCTACCACCTACCTATACTGGGGGCAATTTATAATGGCCAATTAACCTATCAACCTGCAAGTCTTTGGCATGTGGGAGGAAACCAGAGCACCCGGAGGAAACCCACGCAGACACAGGGAGAACTTGCAAACTCCGCACAGGCAGTACCCAGAATTGAACCCGGGTCCCTGGAGCTGTGAGGCTGCGGTGCTAACCACTGCACCACTGTGCCGCCTCTCTAAACATGTTGCCTGTTTTCTAAGGTTCTGTATCTCTTTTCTTCCTGCCCATTCATGTATCTGTCTAGATACATCTTAAAAGACTCCATCGTGCCCGCATCTACCACCTCCGCTGGCAATGCGTTCCAGGCGCCCGCCACCCTCTGCGTAAAGAACTTTCCACGCATATCCCCCCTAAACTTTTCCCCTTTCACTTTGAACTCGTGTCCTCTAGTAATTGAAACCCCCACTCTGGGAAAAAGCCTCTTGCTATCCACCCTGTCTATACCTCTCATGATTTTGTACACCTCAATCAGGTCCCCCCTCAACCTCCGTCTTTCTAATGAAAATAATCCTAATCTACTCAACCTCTCTTCATAGCTAGCGCCCTCCATACCAGGCAACATCCTGGTGAACCTCCTCTGCACCCTCTCCAAAGCATCCACATCCTTTTGATAATGTGGCGACCAGAACTGTACGCAGTATTCCAAATGTGGCCGAACCAAAGTCCTATACAACTGTAACATGACCTGCCAACTCTTGTACTCAATGCCCCGTCCGATGAAGGAAAGCATGCCGTATGCCTTCTTGACCACTCTATTTACCTGCGCTGCCACCTTCAGGGAACAGTGGACCTGAACACCCAAATCTCTCTGGACATCAATTTTCCCCAGGACTTTTCCATTTACTGTATAGTTCACTCTTGAATTGGATCTTCCAAAATGCATCACCTCGCATTTGCCCTGATTGAACTCCATCTGCCATTTCTCTGCCCAACCCTCCAATCTATCTATATTCTGCTGTATTCTCTGACAGTCCCCTTCACTATCTGCTACTCCACCAATCTTAGTGTCGTCTGCAAACTTGCTAATCAGTCCACCTATACTTTCCTCCAAATCATTAATGTATATCACAAACAACAGTGGTCCCAGCACGGATCCCTGTGGAACACCACTGGTCACACGTCTCCATTTTGAGAAACTCCCTTCTACTGCTACTCTCTGTCTCCTGTTGCCCAGCCAGTTCTTTATCCATCTAGCTAGTACACCTTGGACCCCAAGCGCCTTCACTTTCTCCATCAGCCTGCCATGGGGAACCTTATCAAACGCCTTACTGAAGTCCATGTATATGACATCGACAGCCCTTCCCTCATCAATCAACTTTGTCACTTCCTCAAAGAATTCTATTAAGTTGGTAAGACATGACCTTCCCTGCAGAAAACCATGTTGCCTATCACTGATGAGCCCATTTTCTTCCAAATGGGAATAGATCCTATCCCTCAGTATCTTCTCCAACAGCTTCCCTACCACTGACGTCAGGCTCACCGGTCTATAATTACCTGGATTATCCCTGCTACCCTTCTTAAACAAGGGGACAACATTAGCAATTCTCCAGTCCTCCGGGACCTCACCCGTGTTTAAGGATGCTGCAAAGATATCTGTTAAGGCCCCAGCTATTTCCTCTCTCGCTTCCCTCAGTAACCTGGGATAGATCCCATCCGGACCTGGGGACTTGTCCACCTTAATGCCCTTTAGAATACCCAACACTTCCTCCCTCCTTATGCCGACTTGACCGAGAGTAATCAAACATCTGTTCCTAACCTCAACATCCGTCATGTCCCTCTCCTCGGTGAATACCGATGCAAAGTACTCGTTTAGAATCTCACCCATTTTCTCTGAGTCCAAGCATAACATTCCTCCTTTGTCCTTTAGTGGGCCAATCCTTTCTCCAGTTACCCTCTTTCTCATTATATATGAATAAAAGGCTTTGGGATTTTCCTTAACCCTGTTTGCTAAAGATATTTCATGACCCCTTTTAGCCCTCTTAATTCCTCGTTTCAGATTGGTCCTACATTCCCGATATTCTTTCAAAGCTTCGTCTTTCATCAGCCGCCTAGACCTTATGTATGCTTCCTTTTTCCTCTTAGCTAGTCTCACAATTTCACCTGTCATCCATGGTTCCCTAATCTTGCCATTTCTATCCTTCATTTTCACAGGAACATGTCTCTCCTGCACGCTAATCAACCTCTCTTTAAAAGCCTCCCACATATCACATGTGGATTTACCTTCAAACAGCTGCTCCCAATCTACATTTCCCAGCTCCTGCCGAATTTTGGTATAGTTGGCCTTCCCCCAATTTAGCACTCTTCCTTTAGGACCACTCTCGTCTTTGTCCATGAGTATTTTAAAGCTTACGGAATTGCGATCACTATTCCCAAAGTAGTCCCCTACTGAAACTTCAACAACCTGGCCGGGCTCATTCCCCAACACCAGGTCCAGTATGGCCCCTTCCCGAGTTGGACTATTTACATACTGCTCTCGAAAACCCTCCTGGATGCTCCTTGCAAATTCTGCTCCATCTAGACCTCTAACACTAAGCGAATCCCAGTCAATGTTGGGAAAATTAAAATCTCCTATCACCACCACCCTGTTGCTCCTACATCTTTCCATAATCTGTTTACATATTTGTACCTCTATCTCACGCTCACTGTTGGGAGGCCTGTAGTACAGCCCCAACATTGTTCCCGCACCCTTCCTATTTCTGAGTTCTGTCCATATTGCCTCACTGCTCGAGCCCTCCATAGTGCCCTCCTTCAGCACAGCTGTGATATCCTCTTTGACCAGTAATGCAACTCCTCCACCCCTTTTACCTCCCTCTCTATCCCGCCTGAAGCATCGATATCCTGGGATATTTAGTTGCCAATCATGCCCTTCCCTCAACCAAGTCTCAGTAATAGCAATAACATCATACTCCCAGATACTAATCCAAGCCCTAAGCTCATCTGCCTTACCTACTACACTTCTTGCATTAAAACAAATGCACCTCAGACCACCAGTCCCTTTATATTCATCATCTGCTCCCTGCCTGCTCTTCCCCTTAGTCACACTGACTTCATTATCTAGTTCCTTACAGGCTTTTGTTACTACCTCCTTACTGTCAACTGACCTCAATTGGTTCCCATCCCCCTGCCACATTAGTTTAAACCCTCCCCAACAGCGTTAGCAAAAGCACCTCCAAGGACATTGGTTCCAGTCCGGCCCAGGTGTAGACCGTCCAATTTGTAATAGTCCCACCTCCCCCAGAACCGGTCCCAATGTCCCAAAAATCTGAACCCCTCCTTCCTGCACCATCTCTCAAGCCACGCATTTATCCTGACTATTCTTTCATTTTTACTCTGACTATCACGTGGCACTGGTAGTAATCCTGAGATTACTACCTCTGAGGTCCTACTTTTTAACTTGGCTCCTAACTCCCTAAACTCTGCTTGTAGGACCTCATCCCGTTTTTTACCTATATCATTAGTGCCTATGTGCACAATGACAACTGGCTGTTCACCCTCCCCCTTTAGAATGTTCTGCAGCCGATCTGAGACATCCCTGACCCGTGCACCTGGGAGGCAACATACCATTCGGGAGCCTCGTTTTCGACCACAGAACCGCCTATCTACTCCCCTTACAATCGAATCCCCTACGACTATAGCCCTTCCACTCTTTTTCCCGCCCTTCTGAACAGCAGAGCCAGCCACGGTGCCATGGACCTGGCTACTGCTGCCTTCCCCTGGTGAGCCATCTCCCTCAACAGTATCCAAAACGGTATACTTGTTTTGGAGGGAGATGACCGCAGGGGACTCCTGCGCTGCCTTCCTGCTCTTTCTCTGCCTTTTGGTCACCCATTCCCTTTCTCCCTCAGCAATCCTAATCTGCGGTGTGACCAATTCACTAAACGTGCTATCCACGACCTCCTCAGCATCACGCATGCTCCAAAGTGAGTCCATCCGCAGCTCGAGAGCTGTCATGCGGTCTAACAAGAGCTGCAGTTGGACACACTTCCTGCACGTGAAGGAGTCAGGGACATCAGCCATGTCCCTGAGCTCCCACATTGAGCAAGAGGAGCATGACATGGGTCTGAGATCTCCTGCCATTTTTAATCTTAAGCTTAACTTAGTTAAATGAAAAAGGAACGAAAAGTTTTTACCAATCACAATAAAACCAGAGAAATCGAAAAAGCCTTACCTTATAAACACCCCACCGAGTCCTTTTTTTTTGGTTAGAGGAGGAGGGCGGGTGGGAGACACAACAAGTGTGGTGTCTCGGGTTCAGAAACCGCCCAAATATATAGTGTTTTACTTACCCAGCAGCCCCCTGGCCTCCGCCGAAAAACAAAAGGAAATTAAATTTACTTTCAAACTGACCTTCCCAGCTGCTCACTCGCTCACACTCTGCTCCCGAAAAAGCTGCTGCAATGAAAAAGGACTAACTGTGTGGGACTAACTGGATTTCTCTATGGAGAGTTGGCATGGACTCAATGGGCTGAATGGCCTCCTTCAGTACTATAAATGACTCTATGACTAGCTGTGTCTGGTAGGTAGAGGGACCTCTGTCAGGAGTGTGACCTCGGAACATGGACTCTCAAATCTCAACTTTGAACATTCCTATATCCGGTAGCAACCCCCATCAACCCAAACCCCAACCCGAGCTTTAACACAACTGATGCTTTCCATGTTACACAGCCAACCTCAGGCTGCCAATCTAGGGTTCACACTCACCAAGCCTTAGGCTGAGACAGCCCAATGTCCCTTCCCTTTGTAGCCAACTACCAGAGGAGGTCTCCGTCCCATCAGCTGGGTTGGGGATTGGCTAGTGTCCTAGCCAATCGCATGATTCAGGTTCCCCCCCCACCCCCCACTACCACGCAACCCTCTTTCCCCACATCCCACCACCACTCTTCCCCTCTCAGCTATTTATAATGAGGTCTCATTTTGTTGGTAATCCATTCTCCTTCATTTTATCAACTAAAAGCAGACACCGAGGATCAGAGTAGCCTTGAGGCTCTGTCAAGCACTGTTAGTAGAAATTAAAACAGCGAGGCACTAGAAAGCTATGCAGCATAGGGTTATCAACCCTTCAACCCTTGGAGTCTCCAGGAATTAAAGATTATTCGCCAGGACGCTGCTGTGAGTTAACCCAGGAGAAACATCAAAGGGACAGTAAAAAAAGTGTTTTATAAAGATGTTCTTTGAACACTCTTGTTTATTAGGTACACTGGAAAACAGGCTGATTGACAGTCAAGAATCATGCAATCAGGTAATGTCGAGTCAGTTTGTTTTCTGATTGGTGAAGTTAGGAAGTGCGCCATGAGGATGGACATGTCTGCTGGCCAATGGGGGGAGTGTGGGGGTGAGACATTATGCAATGAAAGCGCCTGGATATGTCCAACTCGAGTTGGTTATCCTCATGCAACCCAGTGAGCCCAGAGAACAAGGAGAAAATGGGGGATAAACACTTTTAAAAAGGGAGGAAGGAATGAGATAAATATTTCCTTTGTGGCTGGTTCCATATTGGGTTGTGTTTAGTGTGATGCTAGTTCACTGCAGTGTTTCCACACAGGGCACTTCCCTATCTCAGTAACATTAGTTTTGAGTGGTTTACCACAAGGTTGGACAGGAGATTGTGAGCCAAGCTACTCTAATGTGCCTTGTAGCAACTAGTGACAGAGGAGTGAAGGTGTGAGGCCTTGTTATACATCCCCTGTGGTGTGCATGAGGGGAACATGTTGAGGTAATAACTAGGTCAATGGCACAATGACCAATCCAAACTCCCATTTGTATCAGAAAATTCAGTGCCCTGTCAGCAGCGAATTATTTCTACCATTGACACAATAGTTAGTCAAGATAAACTCCCGATTCCAGATGTGAAGAGACAATATAAGATAAGGGTATAATTCTAAAGGGGATGCAGGAGCAGAGGGACCTGGGTGCATATGTGCATAAGTCATTGAAGGTGTCAGTTCAGGTTGAGAGAGGGTTACTAAAGCAAACAGTATCCTGGGCTTTATTAATAGGGACATAGAGTACAAGAGCAAGGAAGTTTTGCTGAACTTGTATAAGAAACTAGTTCAGCCTCAGCTGGAATATTGTGTACAGTTCTAGGTGCTGCACTTTAGAACAGATGTGAGGGCATTGGACAAAATACAGAAAAGGTTCACAAGAATGGTTCCAGTGATGAGGAAGTTAAGTTATGAAGATAGATTGGAGAAGTTGGGACTGTTTTCCTTGGAGAAGAGAAGGCTGAGAGGAGGTTTGATAGAGGTATTCAAAATCATTAGGGGTCAGAACAGAGTAGATAAAGAGAAACTGTTCCCACTCGCAGGGCTGCAAGAAGAAGGCGGGAGAGTGGCACTAGGTGAATTGCTCATTTGGAGAACCAGTGTAGACACGGTGGGATGAATGGCCTCCTTCTGTGCTGCAACAATTCTGTCATTATGTGATTCTGTGATGTGTCGCCTGGGACCCGGCTACGTGAAAATTTGCCTGGTTAACAGCAGAGGTTGAGTGCCACTTAACTGGAGAACAGTACAGGAAGGTGGCAGGGAAGCCTGATTGCATACACTGGCATGTGACATTCAGAGACATGACAGAATTTTCCACATGGATCAATGTGCTTCTCAGGTTGAGTTACATTACCCCGGCCATTGCTGATTTGGTGTATGAGAGAGACCAGAGTGGGAAGATAAGCAATGAGGATCTTCTTTTGGAATTCTCTTCTCTGCTTGGAAGTTCTCTCCCTTTTTATACAGCTCAATCCCAACTGAAAACAATTCAAAAGCAAAACTGACAACAGGAAGTCAACCTTTTGACCTCCATCAATCTTGACCTGGCACTTCTTTGTAAACAACTTCTCCACGTGTCCAAAGTTCTTTGTTGGTTATTGAGCTGCAAGACAGGTGGTTTCCCGGAAAGGCTTGTTGTTGTTGTTGGAAGTCAGGAAAGGCTTGTATTCCTCACAAGATCTCTCAGTGCCCCTTTTGAAAAACATTTCCAGCGACCCGGGTTCAATTCTGGGTACTGTCTGTGTGGAGTTTGCAAGTTCTCCATGTGTCTGCGTGGGTTTTCTCCGGGTGCTCCGGTTTCCTCCCACAGCCAAAAGACTTGCAGGTTGAAGTGTAAATTGGCCATTATAAATTGTCCCTAGTATAGGTAGGTGGTAGGGAAACATAGGGACAGGTGGAGATGTGGTAGGAATATGGGATTAGTGTAGGATTAGTATAAATGGGTGGTTGGTGGTCGGCACAGACTCGGTGGGCCGAAGGGCCTGTTTCAGTGCTGTATCTCTAAATAAAACTAAAAATAAATTTAAAGGTAAATTCACTGGTTCGGTGCTCCCAGAGGACCCTCACTTGAAGGAAACATCAGTCAGAGATAGGGCTCCTACACTGGAGTCCTAATTCCAAGGCCTGAGCTCCCTTTGAGTAGGGGGCCTGTTGCCAGAGTGGCATCACTGAATTTACCATATAAAGGAAACATTTGACAGGAATAGTTAAAGAGCCTACTCAATTTGGAGTACTAAAGCTAAGAGGCCTGGCAAAGTAACCTTAGATTTTCTGTTCAGCTGCTAGACTGGTGGGACATGTGGCCATGTGATCAACTGCGTCAGGACTTTTGCCCTTTAAAATTTTTAAGGACCCCTCTCTCCATCACCATTGCAACACCGCACGCTAGGGAAATGCTGACTAATACTGGTATGGGGAAAATGGGAATTAATGGCCTTTTGGCGCTATAAGCTGAATATTGAAGCTTGAGGTGCTCCTGATATTGGCTCTTGGGCCTCATTATAATGGAGCAGGTGATATATGAAGAGTTCATCGGTAAAGGGAGGGCATGAACGGGGCATTACTAATGTCACAGAGGCTCTCAGACAAGTGGGTCTGGGGTTCAGGACTGGGCAGGGGAGGGTAAATGTTGGGGTCAAATCTGTGATTGGGTTTCGGATTGAGGGACAGAGCCAGGTTGGGTCCAGGAATCAGGGGCAAAACAGGAAACAGGGCATTAGGAGCAGAGCTGAGAGAGTGGGAGCAGAGTGTTGTATGATTGCCTTTAAGAGGAATGTACCTTTATGATCTTAGTATGCTAATGAACAAGTACCAGGATGTGGTCATGTGACCACATGCCAGTCTCTGTAACCGTAACACCAAGAGGCAAGGCCTGTTAATAGTTAGCTCCATACTGTATATAATAGTTAGCTGTTTAATAAAACCTGTTTTGAGATCTTCAAATAACCTGAATTCCATGTATCTCATTTTATGTTACATCAGACAACGTAAAAAAAAGCTTCTCATTGCATGGTGGCAGCTGTGATGAGAAGACAGAATCCAAGATTGAAGACCCCAGGAAAACAGCTTTAAAAACTATCTACAACTGGAAGATGAAACGTTAAAGAAAAATTCCCAAACAGGGAAAGAAGAAAACACTTACCTCCAGCTGCAGTGGCAGAGCTGAACGACAGGCTGCAGATCAATCACTACGATCCGGTGAGTCAGTCTGCCGTCAGTACAGGAATCCCCATTTCAAGAAAAAGAGAGAAGCCAGAAGTCCGGAAAAAAATGATATATTTTGTCTTTCAAAGGCTCCCTGGGAGAGTAAAAATTCAAGGAAGACCCAATCCCTTTCTTGAGCTGAGCAGATCTGCACCATTACTAGAGGCACCTGACAGTGAAATGTGCATGAATCCTCCATTCACACAGCTCACAGCTGAGCTGTAAAAAGAAACCCCATTGAATCACTGGAATGCTGCAGATCTTACACTTACTTAGCCAGAGTTGGAAATAAAATCATAAAACCACTCAAGCATTAAGAATTGCCTCTTGAACGGCTATACAAAAAAACTAGCAGAGAAAAAAAAGCACTTGAAATACATGTTGCACAACTGTGTAAACAATCAGATAGAGGAATGGAAACTAGACAAACAGACAAACTGCTGCAGTCAACAGCAAATCAGCCAAGAGAGTTTCTTAAAAATGAAACCAGTACAGAGTCACAGGACCAGGTCTTAAAGTAAGCTATTAAAGAAGTTTTAAAACACAATAACAACAGGAACATGGATATAAATTTTCCCAGCATGACTGGAAAGCCTTGGATATCCTATGTGCGTTAAAAACTGTTCCAATAGAGAATGCAATTATGATTTACAGCCCAAGTAATCACAGAACTAGAAAAGCAAGCTATAAAAATGATAGTGATTGGAAATGAGGGATTGCACAGAATCAATACCTGTGGATTATCTGAACAGGACAGTAAGATCCCGTTAAGATATGGAAAGTGCTGGAAGATCAGCTCCGATTACGACTTAATTTCAGAATTCATCGCCTGGAATTGACGTCCTGCAGGCAACAGATACAGGAATCAATAGACCAGTTTGTCAGTAGATGCCGAAGTAAGGATTTTTTGGAAGCTGAGCTGTCAGACTGAATAACGGAGCTGATGATTGTATCAACACCCATTGAAACATTTCAGAAACACCTCTTGGGGAAAAAGAAAGGTCACAGCATTGATGCACTGCTGGAAGATGGCAAAAAATATGAAGCCATCATAGCTGGACAACAGCACCTACAAGCACTAGGTGCAACCAGCAGTATAGGCATCATAACCAGGTCGAAAAGAGCAGACACACTGTGTGGTAAGTAGGGTCTGTCCTACTCATGGCAAAATTGCCCTGTATTTCAAGACCTGTGCAAGGTGTATGGTGCAAAAGGACACTGGGCCTGCCTATGCATGAATTCTGGCTCCAAAAACATAGCAAGAAATAACAGTAGGACATGAGTCAACAGGCACAGCAACACTGCAACAGCAGCAAGGAAAGCACCAAAGACCTGTACAATTGCAAGCCGATACATGAGGTCCACAGCAAAACAGACCTGGGACAAGACTCAGGTAGGAGTAAGTCTCAGTCAGAAGATGAGTAAGCATTCCACCTTGTAAACCTGACACACCATGTTGATGAAGTCCAATAACTGGAAGCTTTCACCACCATCAACATCATGTGCCCAACGACAGCTGGAAAATACGCACTCAAGGTCAAGATTGACACTGGTGCTAGTGCAAATATTCTACCAGTCCAAATCCTCAAAGTACTGGAGTTGTTGGAGATCTATAATACAACCGACAACTGCCAAGTTATCTGCATAAGGGTCACCTATCCCTTGCAGTGGCACATTAACAATGCAATGCAGATATGGCAAGTCGGCATGGAAACCACAAACATTCTACCTAGTAGACACGAGCGGACCGGCAGTGACAGGGATACCAGCGTGTAAGGACCTCAGCATCATAACGATCCACGAGAGCATTGCGAAGGGGAAATCCCCAAGGACCAGAACCCACTTGCAGACTCTGACCAGCATCAAATGGTGCAGCCTGGAAACTCAGCAACAACACAACTATGCCGCACTCTCACCTCTGCTCACCAGCACCACAATGAGCCAGAACAGACAGGTATCTCCAGGAGTCCAAGTACTCGTCCCCCAACAAGTTCTCGACCTTGAGCCCCAAGCCTGCAGATGTGGAGGATGAGGAGAGGTGAAGGGCACACAATGTCCTGAAGAGGCAGAGGAGGAATGAGTTGAAGCATTGTCTATTAGCTTTTCGAGATGAGGTGCCAGAACTTTCCAAGAATGACAAGGGCACAAAAGTGGTCATTTTGAGAAAAGCAACAGATTATCTTAGCAGGCTGAAGGCAGAGCAACAGAAACTGAATTCAGAGAGCGAGAAACTTCAGAAAGAACAGCAACAGATGAGACACAAATTCCCCGAGCAAGAGTTGCCAATGCACCGAGACGATCTATGGACTTTTGAGCATCTATATTTGTAAATTTCACAATCTCTATCAATGTGTAAATAATTTTGACATTATCCAATGTTATATGTTTTTGCTTTTAGCATACCAGACTTATCTTTGGAAAGAAGGGGGATGTTGTGTGACTGCCTTCAAGAGTAATGTACCTTTAAGATCTTAGTATGCTAATGAGCCAAGTACCCAGGACATGGTCATGTGATCACGTGCCAGTCTCACTCTGCTACTGTAACTCTTTCTCTTTCTCTTTTGGGCCTCCTTATCTCGAGAGACAATGGATACGCGCCTGGAGGTGGTCAGTGGTTTGTGAAGCAGCACCTGGAGTGGCTATAAAGGCCAATTCTGGAGTGACAGGCTCTTCCACAGGTGCTGCAGAGAAATTTGTTTGTCGGGGCTGTTGCACAGTTGGCTCTCCCCTTGCGCCTCTGTCTTTTTTCCTGCCAACTACTAAGTCTCTTCGACTCGCCACAATTTAGCCCTGTCTTTATGGCTGCCCGCCAGCTCTGGCGAATGCTGGCAACTGACTCCCACGACTTGTGATCAATGTCACACGATTTCATGTCGCGTTTGCAGACGTCTTTATAGCGGAGACATGGATGGCCGGTGGGTCTGATACCAGTGGCGAACTCGCTGTACAATGTCTCTTTGGGGATCCTGCCATCTTCCATGCGGCTCACATGGCCAAGCCATCTCAAGCGCCGCTGACTCAGTAGTGTGTATAAACTGGGGGTGTTGGCCGCTTCAAGGACTTCTGTGTTGGAGATATAGTCCTGCCACCTGATGCCAAGTATTCTCCGAAGGCAGCGAAGATGGAATGAATTGAGACGTCGCTCTTGGCTGGCATACGTTGTCCAGGCCTCGCTGCCATAGAGCAAGGTACTGAGGACACAGGCCTGATACACTCGGACTTTTGTGTTCCGTGTCAGTGCGCCATTTTCCCACACTCTCTTGGCCAGTCTGGACATAGCAGTGGAAGCCTTACCCATGCGCTTGTTGATTTCTGCATCTAGAGACAGGTTACTGGTGATAGTTGAGCCCAGGTAGGTGAACTCTTGAACCACTTCCAGAGCGTGGTCGCCAATATTGATGGATGGAGCATTTCTGACGTCCTGCCCCATGATGTTCGTTTTCTTGAGGCTGATGGTTAGGCCAAATTCATTGCAGGCAGCCGCAAACCTGTCGATGAGACTCTGCAGGCACTCTTCAGTGTGAGATGTTAAAGCAGCATCGTCAGCAAAGAGAAGTTCTCTGATGAGGACTTTCCGTACTTTGGACTTCGCTCTTAGACGGGCAAGGTTGAACAACCTGCCCCCTGATCTTGTGTGGAGGAAAATTCCTTCTTCAGAGGATTTGAACGCATGTGAAAGCAGCAGGGAGAAGAAAATCCCAAAAAGTGTGGGTGCGAGAACACAGCCCTGTTTCACACCACTCAGGATAGGAAAGGGCTCTGATGAGGAGCCACCATGTTGAATTGTGCCTTTCATATTGTCATGGAATGAGGTGATGATACTTAGTAGCTTTGGTGGACATCCGATCTTTCTTAGTAGTCTGAAGAGACCACGTCTGCTGACGAGGTCAAAGGCTTTGGTGAGATCAATGAAAGCAATGTAGAGGGGCATCTGTTGTTCACGGCATTTCTCCTGTATCTGACGAAGGGAGAACAGCATGTCAATGGTCGATCTCTCTGCACGAAAGCCACACTGTGCCTCAGGGTAGACGCGCTCGGCCAGCTTCTGGAGCCTGTTCAGAGCGACTCGAGCAAAGACTTTCCCCACTATGCTGAGCAGGGAGATTCCACAGTAGTTGTTGCAGTCACCGCGGTCACCTTTGTTTTTATAGAGGGTGATGATATTGGCATCGCGCATGTCCTGGGGTACTGCTCCCTCGTCCCAGCACAGGCATATCAGTTCATGTGGTGCTGAGAGTATAGCAGGCTTGGCACTCTTGATTATTTCAGGGGTAATGCTGTCCTTCCCAGGGGCTTTTCCGCTGGCTAGAGAATCAATGGCATCACTGAGTTCCGATTTGGTTGGCTGTATGTCCAGCTCATCCATGACTGGTAGAGGCTGGGCTGCATTGAGGGCAGTCTCAGTGACAGCATTCTCCCTGGAGTACAGTTCTAGGTAGTGCTCAACCCAGCGGTCCATCTGTTTGCTTTGGTCAGTGATTATGTCCCCCGATTTAGATTTGAGGGGGGCGATCTTCTTGATGGTTGGCCCAAGAGCTCTCTTCATGCCATCATACATTCCTCTGATGTTTCCGGTGTCTGAGGCCAGCTGAATATGACTGCATAGGTGTTGCCAGTAGTTGTTTGCGCAACGCCTAGCTGTTCTTTGTGCAGTACTTCTGGCTGCTTTAAGTGCTGCGGATGTTAAATCGCTGGGGGCTTTCTTGTAGTTCAACAGTGCAATGCGCAAAGCGGCTATGACAGGTTCCAGCTCTTCATTATGAGATTGAAACCAGTCTGCATTTCTCTTCGCACTTTTGCCGTAGGTGGTCAAAGCTGACTCATAGATGGCGTCTCTGATGTGGGCCCACTTGGTCTCAGCATCCCCTGTGGGAGTGTTTTGAAGGGCTGTTACAAGTGAATTTAGAAATTTTTGTAACAGCTGTGGGTGAGAAATTCTGCTCGTGTTGATGCGCGGGTGGCCCTTCTGCTTGGAATGATGCAACTTCTTTGGTCTGAGTCTAACCTTGCTGCACACCAGGGAGTGGTCGGTGTCGCAGTCCGCACTGTGGAAGCTGCGTGTGATTTGAACACTGTTTAAGGCGGCTCGCCTTGTGACAATGAGGTCGAGCTGGTGCCAACGACGCGATCTTGGGTGCCTCCATGAAACCTGGTGATAGGGTTTAGTGTGAAAGAACGAGTTGGTGATGCAGAGGTTATGATAGGTACACAACTCAAGCAGTCTCTGCCCGTTCTCATTCATCCTTCCAACGCCATAGCGCCCAAGGCAGGAGGGCCATGAGTCATGGTCGGCCCCAGGTATAGAGACTGAGACCCAGTGAGCACCCAGGTATAGAGACTGAGAATGGGAGAGCTGCTGAATGTGTGGCCGCTGAGGGGGCTCCTGCTTCTGCTGTGTGTCCTGGCAAAGTCCGAGCAGAGAGGTAAGCGCGAAAAGACAAAAAAAAACTGAGCTCACAACTGGTCAAAGTATCCGAGTGAAGTGAGACAAGTGACAGAGATAGGGGAAAATTCACCCCAAAAAAGAGACTTCACTTAAAATGCATGAGATACAAATAATTAAGAATAGTGTGTGAGATACTTCAGAATTGTCCATGTGCAGGAAAGCCGATAAAACTGCAAGTAGCTCATCTTGACCAAGGGAAACAAAAGCAGTAATGCTACTAATACACGGCAGACTCGTCAGTGGCTGAAAAGATGAAAACTTTCTCCTGGATTGCTGACGGCGCTGGTATTTCCAGTTATTTCTGTGGTTTTTTAAAAATATATATATTTCAGCATTCTTAGCATTTGCTGCCTTTTCCTGCCCCAGAAATTGGGAGGTAGAGTTTGGTGAGAGTTTGATAAAGTTGCTCGCAGCTCTTTGAGAGGAATTTCCCCCTTTAATCTCGTCAGGGAGCGTCAGCAGGAGAATTCCTGGACATGTGTGGTTGTAGGTCTGTATGTGCCTATATGTTATCTTAGTGTGTATATCTATATACACACTATCTTAGTGTGTATATCAGCATAGTGGCTCCTGGGCTGGAAGCTCCCTGGGAAGCTCCCTTGCTGTTCAACTCTATCCATGGCCATCTGCTCCCATCCCTAACGTTTTCTCCCCCAATCTGCCCTCTTAAACTGTTTAAATTCCCCTGGCTCTTTAAATCAGTTCATTTTAGCCCTATCTAAAGGCTAACAGTTAGTTTAGTGTATGTTACCTGGGCCCACTGCCCTCCCCCAGCCACACCTGCTCTTTGTTTTCTCAATGAAATTGATCCGGATGAAACTGACGAGCACAGCTGCCGATACTTCAATCTCCGATCCTGCTGTCTTCACAGTCCAGAGTGTCTGCAGCCAAGGCATGCGGTAAGTTCATTGAGGTGAAGAAGGAGCTGCGGGACCCGAGAGAAGTCCTGTGAAAAGGTGCCCCGAACACCCAAAACATCCACGAACGGCCCCCCCCGGCCGCAACTTCAAAGCGCCCGCGGGAGATGGCTCGGAGAGCATCTGCAGCGCACTGTCGGCAATGCTGCATGCCTTTATTTAAACCACTGCAAAAAAAAAAAACCCTTAGCAAATGTAATCACCTCTAAGTCTGCCAAATGATGCTTCACCTCCCGAAGGACATGGATGAGCTTTCCGGACGTCAATGGTGGGCACTGAGGAAATGTTTTATTACCTGCACCAGCTTCCACCACCCCCCCTCCCCCCCCTTTACCCACCTTCCACCGCCCCCCCCCCCCCCCCCCCCGGTCCCCTTCCCTGCTCCACCCTCTCAGCTCACCCCCTCACAACCCCGTCCCAGCCCTCACCCCCCTCGCACCATCTTCACCCCGCACCCCCTTCCCCTGCACCCCCCCCCCACCCCCTCCCTCTACCCCTCCCCCTTGCATCCCCTCCTCCCACCGGCACCATCCTACACCTGTGTAGGGGCCCCAACAACCCCACTGCCTTGTGGGCGTCTCGGGAGAGACCAAGGCTAAGGGAGTAAACCCTAACAGATAATCCGGAGCGGAACCCCGTAGGCGGTCATGTGTCACCTTTGGCATGTTTCCGGCAGTTCCTGCAGCCATACTGGTGCCAAACGTCGTGTCCTGCACTCCTTTGGACCCCACCAGAAAGGCCGAGAGGGGGGTTTTGACGACTGGGCAACTCTCAACCTCCATAAATTTGCCCAGGCATGCGCCATGGAGAGGTCACTCCATAGTTGCCTCACAGCGACTAAAACAACACGGAAGGCAGCAGTTACGGGTTATAAGTCCAGATAAATTGCCGTAGAAACTGGGCGCCACGGGTTGCCTTTGTCGGTGGGAGAGGTCATTGCACCTCACTGGACAGCTACCGCCCGCCTCAAACCGGGCAGCCCCCGGTCAATAAGGTTCTGTTCCGCCACAATCTGCCTGCTTCAATGGGTGCTTGGAGCTCAGGGTCATTGCCCGAAAGGTGGACTGATACACCGCACCAAACAACATGAAAAAAGGAAAGAAGGTACCAGCCCTTCGCTTTGCAAGCTGGAACGTCAGAACAATGTGTCCTGGCCTGTCGGAAGACCTTACACAAATCAACGATTCTCGGAAGACCGCCATCATTAACAACGAGCTCAGTAGATTCAATGTGGACATTGCAGCACTTCAGGAGACTCGCTTCCCCGCGAGTGGCTCTCTAGCAGAGCAAGACTACACCTTCTTCTGGCAGGGCAGGGATCCTGAAGAACCAAGACAGCATGGAGTGGGCTTCGCCATCAGAAACTCCTTGCTCAGCATGATAGAGCCTCCCTCAAATGGCTCGGAACGCATACTGTCCATCCGACTGCTCACCACCTCTGGTCCAGTACACCTACTCAGCATCTATGCTCCAACACTCTGCTCCCCACCTGAAGCTAAAGACCAGTTCTATGAACAACTCCATGACATCATTAGCAGCATCCCCAAAACCGAACACCTGTTCCTGCTGGGGGACTTTAATGCCAGGGTTGGGGCCGACCATGACTCATGGCCCTCCTGCCTTGGGCGCTACTGTAACACCAAGGGACAAATCCTATAAATAATTAGCTCTGTACTGTATATAGTTGTTAGCTGTTAATAAACCTGCTTTGAGATCTTCAATCAACGTGAACTCCACACATCTCATTTTATGTTGCAGCAGAAAACACAGAAAAGCTTCTCATTGCACAGAGATGAGAGGGTCAGGAGCAGTGGTAATGTTTGTTAAATGCTGGGTGGGAAGGAGCACTCCTGTTCCTCCTTGTAGATAACAGGCAGATCTAAGTTTTGGTTTTCATCAGTGCAGGCAGTGCAAGGGCAACCAGTCTTGCACTGGGGGCCACAAACAGTTGTTAAGCCCCTTACACAAGGGTTCAATTCCTGTTTCTGACATGGGCCCCAAAATTCTAGTTTTCCTTTGCCAATATGATGGGCGGTGCACATCCAATGGGAAACATGCGTGCGCTTCTTGTCTGCCATACTGGGGACAGAGTAGACCAGTTAGTGCAGGAGGAAAAGGTGTTGCGAGGGCAAATTTACAGAGCAATCTGTCAGATGATGTAATTCTGTCAGCCACACACAGTCACAGTCCTCCTGCCAGTCTATGGGTTGACATGTTGGGGGAACTCCCTTCCCCTCCCATCACTTACAGCGGGAGATCCCGGAAGCAGCCAGGAGAGCGGATCCTGAAGAATTTATTGCCCAAATCTGCTTGCATTAACGAGAAGAGGATCTGGAATGGAAATCAAGTTCCAGCATTCTATCTTTTTATCATCTTCAGACTAAATTTTTTTATCACCTTCAGACTAATTAACGTCATCTGTTCCGTGGAGGCAGTGAAATCTGGGTTGCCATTCATTTAGGTTAGAATGGAGCAGAGAGGTGCTGACTAAGACACAGTGAAGTGGTTAAGTGTGTCCAACAGAGCCAATTACTGACTTCCACAGCAGCTCATCACTGACACCCATTAGACACAGGGTAGGAGGCACTGAGACTGTTTGCTTCCAAGGAGATAGTGTTTGATGTCGGATAAACTATTAGCAATGACGAACTGACATTTAGCTATCAAAGCCTTTCCTTCCTTTCACATTCTGCAATCTAATCTGCTGTAGGGGGTTCACCCTTATGTTATTTAACCCAGTCTGTCACTTGCTGCAATCCCAGCTACCCAGGAATGATTGTGCCACATGGAGTATTTGATCATCAGTTTGTTTTCACAGCCTTCAGTCCCACAATTATCCAGAAGCTTCTTGAAACAAAATGATCATTTGGCCGGAACTGCTTCTGCTGAAGTAACAATAGAAAATGCTGGAAATACTCAGCAGTTCAGGCAACAGTGGTGGAGAGAGAAACACAGTTAATGAGCTGTATTTTCCAAAGCCTACTTGTGATGGGAGTGGATGCGAGCGCGATTTGAATATTGTGCTCTTGGAGGTCGGCATTGGGTCCCGACATCTCCAGAACGCAAAGCTATTTGCAAAGGGCCAAGAGGAGGGAGGTGTTCTGATATCTGTGTTGTGTGGCACTATCACCGTGCTAAGTGGGATAGATTTCAAACAGATCTAGCAATGAAAAACTGGGCATCAATGAAGCGCTGTGGGCCATAATCAGCAGCAGAATTGTACTCAACCAGAATCTGCAACCTCATGGCCCGGCATATCCCCCACTCTACCATCAAGCCAGGAGACCAACCCTGGTTCAATGAAGAGTGCAGGAGGGCATGCCAGGAGCATCACCAGACATACCTCAAAATGAGGTGTCAACCTGGTGAAGCTACAACCCAGGACTACTTGCATGCCAAACTGCCTAAGCAGCATGCAATAGAGAGAGCTAAGTGATCCCATAACCAACGAATCAGATCTAAGCTCTGCAGTCCTGCCACATCCAGCCGTGAATGGTGGTGGACAATTAAACAACTAACTGGAGGAGGTGGCTCCACTAATACCCCCATCCTCAATGATGGGGGAGCTCAGCAAATCAGTGCAAAAGATAAGGCTGCAGCATTTGCAACAATCTTCAGCCAGAAGTGCTAAGTTGATGATCCATCTCAGCCTCCACCTGAAGTCCCCAGCATCACAGATGCCAGTCTTCAGCCAATTCGACTCACTCTGCGTGATATCAGAAACAAATGAAGGCACTGGATACTGTAAAGGCTTTGGGGCCTGACAATATTCCGGCAATAGTACTGACGATCTGAGCTCCAGAACCTACCGCATTCCTAGCCAAGCTGTTCCAGTACAGCTACAGCACTGGCATTTACCCAGCAATGTGGAAAATTGCCCAGGTATGTCCCATAGACAAAAGGCAGGACAAGTCCAACCTGGCCAATTACCGCCTCATCAGTCTACTCTCAATCATCGGCAAAGTGATGGAAGGTGACATCAACAGTGCCACCAAGCAGCATTTGCTTAGCAATAACCTGCTCAATGATACCCAGTTTGGGTTCCGACAGGGCCACTCAGCACCTGATCTCATTACAGCCTTGGTTCAAACATGGACAAAAGAGCTGAACTCAAGAGGTGAGGTGAGAGTGACTGCCCTTGACATCAAGGCAGCATTTGAACATCAAAGAGCCCGAGGAAAACTGGAGTCGATGGGAATCAGGGGGAAAACTCTCTGCTGGTTAGAGCCATACCTAGCGCAAAGGAAGATGGCTGTGGTTGTTGGAGGTCAATCATCCGAGCTCCAGGACATCACGGCAGGAGTTCCTCAGGGCAGTGTCCTAGACCCAACCATATTCAGCTGCTTCATCAATGACCTACCTTCAATCATAAAGTTAGAAGTGGGGATGTTCGCTGATGATTGCACAATGTTCAGCACCATTCGCGACCCCTCAAACACTGAAGCAGTCTGTGTAGAAATGCAGCAAGACCTGGACAATATCCAGGATTGGGCTGATAAGTGGCAAGTAACATTTGCGCTACACAAGTGCCAGGCAATGACCATCTCCAACAAGAGAGAATCTAACCATCTCCCCTTGACATTCAATGGCATTACCATCGCTGAATCCCCCACTATAAACATCCTAAAGGCTACCATTGACCAGAAACTGAACTGGAGCAGCTATCTCAATACCGTGGCGACAAGAGAAGGTCAGAGGCTAGGAATCCTGCGGCGAGTAACTCACCTCCTGACTCCCCAAAGCCTGTCCACCATCTACAAGGCACAAGTCAGGAGTGTGATGGAATACTCTCCACTTGTCTGGATGGGTGCAGCTCCAACAACACTCAAGAAGCTCGACACCATCCAGGACAAAGCAGCTTGCTTGATTGGCACCCTATCTACAAACATTCACTCCCTCCACTACCGACGCACAGTGGCAGCAGTGTGTACCATCTACAAGATGCACTGCAGCAATGCACCAAGGCTCCTTAGACAGCACCTTCCAAACCCGCGACCTCTACCACCTCGAAGGACAAGAGGAGCAGATGCATGGGAACACCATCACCTGCAAGTTCCCGTTCAAGTCACACACCATCCTGACTTGGAACAATATCGCCGTTCCTTCACTGTCGCTGGGTCAAAATCCTGGAACTCCCTTCCTAACAGCACTGTGGGTATACCTACCCCAAATGGACTGCAACGGTTCAAGAAGGCAGCTCACCACCACCTTCTCAAGGGCAATTAGGGATGAGCAGTAAATGCTGGCCTAGCCAGTGATGCCCGCATCCATGAATGAATTTAAAAAAATCACTTTCACAGTCATTCACACATCATCAAAGGAAGTGACATCAACCAGCTTGTGACAGTTCAGTTGGAGCTGTGTTCATCACCTAGTCACATGTGTATGATAGAGCTGTCTTGTCAACCTGCCACTTAACAATAAAGAACCCACAATTTAATTACCGTTCAACTCAAGATTGTTTGGCAACCTATTGATGAAGAAAGCGATAACACAATATGGTGGCAGCTTGTTGTTTCTGAAGCTTCTTGCGTTCTGGGCACACCATCTACATCTGGTAGCGTTGAGGTGGCGTTGAAGAGCACAGTATGGAGGTAGCGGAATGCACCGAAATAGCAGTACAGCAGAGAGGTTCAGAAACGGCGTTCATTATGGACAGCAATTTCTCCTGTTGAATTCCATTGGAGGCAACGGTGATGGCACAAGACTGTTCGTTTCGACAACCATCAGCTGAATTCGGTGCTCAAGAATGTGTGACTACAGAAACGGGCACTGTTATTTTGGTGGTTGTCAGCGAGAATAAACAAGAATTGGGCAGAATTGGGCTCAAGAGAGGCAAGCAGACTCAGTTCATAACCGAGCAGTACCGCCATTGCGCGCTGTGCTTTCCCTCCATAACCGCCTCGTGGGCAGAATCTCTTAATCGCAGGCAGAAAGCCTGCGCTACAGGCACTAAGCACAGGGCATGGCTGAACTCCAATGCTGGATACACAGGAAACCAGCATTTTTTTTTTCTGCAGGGAAAGCCTCAGTAAAAAAAAGAGGGAGTCACTTAAAGGGAAAAGCTTCCGCTAAGGATTCTACCAGACCAGTAATACCCATCACTGAATTGGAAAGCCCAAGACCTCCTATATGAATTCCAACTCCTCAAGCAATGCATGGAGTTGTATTTTTTTGGATATTGCTGTCTTCAAGCTGGACAAGCAAGCGATCAAAATAAAAATCGTGATCGGCAATGAGGGTTTATACCGTATCAACACATCGGGATCATCTGAAGCAGACTAGAAGGATCCAGCCAGACTCTGGACTATATTAGAGGACCGACTGAAGGTCAAGATTACTTTTCAAATTCATCCTCTTGAACTAAAGGTGTATAGGCAGCAAACAACAGAGACCATTGATCAATTCATGAGCAGATGCTGCAAAAAAGGAAAAGCCTGTGGTTTCTCAGAAAGTGAGTGAACTGAAATGATTATGGAATTTGTCATTGCGTCTATCCCGATAGATGATTTTCAAAAAGAGCTACTCGACAAAGGAAAAGGGTATGACATTGAAAGTCTCCTGAGAGATGGCAGGAAGTTTGAGGCCATAGCTGCAAGCAGACACTCGGTACAACAACTATCGGTGAGATAACCAGTTTACCTCAGAAAGGCAAATAATGTAGCAAGTGCGGACTGGTACACCAACTAAGAAACTGTCCAGCTTTCATGGATAACTGCAAGAAAGGACACTGGGCAAGGCTGTGCAAGAGGTCATACTGGCCAGAAGTCACAACCTGACATGGAACAGACACCGCCTTGTGAGAGGAACAGGGATTCATTCAAAAGAGGCCAATCAAAATGCAGCCATGTCCACGAGATCGACATGGACATGAGTAACATGGAGACCATGGATAGTGAGTAAGCCTTTCACATTGTAACAATTGGCCACCAGAAGGACTTGGTTACTTAGCAGGAAGTATTCATCCCATTGACATCATATGCCCAGAGAAATCTGGACAGCACAAGTTTTGACTCAAGATCGATACAGGGGCAAGTGCAAATATTTTGCCATTGAGAATACCGAAGAACACGTAACTGATGAGATGGGAAGCCATGATGCAACCTACAAATGCAAGACTCATTGCGGACAACGGTACCCCAATTCAATGTTTGGGAACACTAAAACTGGAATGTAGGTATGGAAACTCTTCATGGTCGTAGCAAACATTTTACATTATCGATACAAACGGTCCAGCTGTTGCAGGGCTACTAGCATATAGCGAGCTTCGAATGGTGACAATCCATGAGATCAGCAATGTGCCAAAGACAGACAACCAAAACAGATGTGATCCCATTGAATCCATCCAAGATTACAACAAATGTACCCGGATCATTTTTATACCATGGGAAATTTCAAAGGAGAAGCTACTATACATGTGAGAGATGACACCACTCCTTCTGTTGATCCAGCAAGGAAAGGTAATGTTCACATCAAGGACAAACTCAAAGCCAAGCAGGATACTATGGAGAGGCAAGCAATTTTTCAGTGTGTTTAGCAGCACACGGATTGGTGCAGTTCTATAACAGCGGTGTTAAAAAAAGACGGCAACATCAGGGTATGTTTACACCCTAAAAGGCTGAACCGGGCATTAAAACGATGTCCCCATAAAATTCCTACCTTAGGATACTGGTCAGTCCATCTCTCTGAAAGTTCACAGGAGTTAACAACTTTCAGAATTTCCTTTGGAAGATATTGTTTTTTGTGCTTACCGTTTGGTCTATCAGTAAGCCAGGTTCTATTTCAACAGCAGATGGATCATATCACGGAGAATTCTCCAGGGTGTGTCTGTATTGCAGACAATATAGCAGTGATGGGCAGCACAAAAGAGGAGCACGACATGCTAATGTAAACAACCAAAAAGGAAGGCCTTTTGTACACGAATCACACCAATTTTGTCGGTTCCATTAACACAGATGCAGGCATAAAACCAAATCTGGATTGGTTAGAGGATATCCAGTCCATACTAAGTCCACAAGACAATGGAGACTTACAGACATGTCTCGGAGTATTTAATTTACGAGCTCCCTACATCTCAAACGTTTCAGAGACGTCTTCATCCTTACAGGAACTCCTTAAAAAAGATACACTGTTTTTGTGGCACGAGAACCAGCAGCATGCATTTGACTCGCTGAAGCAATCACTGTCAACAGAGGCATGTTTACAGTATTATGACCTGAATAAGGATACCATTCTTGAAGTGCATGCTTCATTGAAAGGTTTGGGAGCATGCTTACTGCAAGGGGGTTGTCCAATTGCTTTCGGGTCAAAGAGCTTGTCGCCCACACAGGCCAACTATTCCAACATAGAAAGGGAGACACTAGCTCTGATATTCGGAATCACCAAGTTTCACACTTATCTTTTTGGGAAGCATTCCATAGTTGAGACAGATCATAAACCACTGGCTATGATACGGTAGAAACTGCTCAGCAGTGCTCCACCCCATCGACAGCGACTATTGATAAAAGTGCAAGGATATGACTGTGAAGTCAGAGAATCTTATGGTGACCTCTGACACTCTTAGCAGGTTACCCAATCCCAGAAAGTGTGAAGACAGTCTACTAAACATTCAGGTTGACAAAGTTGACATAGAGCTGGAAGATGTATTCCAGATGGATTTGACACGCTGTGTGAGGAACTACAGAAATAAACTTCCAAAGAACCGGTTTTGAAAGAGTTACGGCAGCTTATTGTCAAAGGATGGCCTGACACAATACATGAAGCTCTTCAGACTCAGAATCTTTTGGCCATACGGAGATGAGTTGGGGGCATCTAAAGGTGTCATCTTCAAAGGAAGGCAGGTGCTAGTTCCACAAACACTTCACCTTGACATTCCTTTACAGTTGCACCAAGGTCATATGGGCATTGAGAAGTCCAGAAGACCTGCACGTGAAACTGTCTACTGGCCAGGAATTAACAGTGACATCAAGCAAGTGGTCCAGTCATGTGATGCAGCAATCAAACCAACATAAAGAGCCACTCCATCTACACAAAGTTCTATCACATCCTTGGCCTAGGATAACAACTGACCTCCCCTCTGTAAAAGATACTAATTTTCTATTTCTTACTGACTACTTCTCCAAGTTCCTCATAATCCATCAATTGAGGGACATGTCAAGTCAATCAGTCGCCAACACTATCAGTGCAATATTCACTTTAGTTGGCCCACCTGAGGAAATAGTATCAGACAATGGACCACAATCCCCTGCCAAACCATTCAAAGGCATGTAAGAAATGGAATGTAAACCATGTTACATTGTCACCGCATTACCCTAGGCCAGATGGCATTGCAGAAAGAATGGTACACACAATCAAGTCACTGATTGTGAAGCGTCAAGAGACCAAACAAGATCTGCATGTTAGCCATGTGGCACCTTAGAGTAATACCAATTAGCACAGGATTATCGTCACTTGTGGAAATTATATTTGGAAGGCAAATTCAGATGACTCTACCAAGTCACCCCATCATGAAATCTTCATCCATACAGGGCAAACTGTTAGCAAAAGAAGAGAAGATGAAAGCTGTGCACGATAAACATGCAGGCGTTGAACTACCACTGTTACAGATTGGACAGAAGGTCAGAGAGTTCCATTCACAGGACAGAACGTGGTTTCCCGCAGGGGTGTCCAAAATCTACATTGAACCAAGGTCATATGAAGTTACCACCCCTAACGGAGCATTGCTAAGAAGAAATCAAAGTCAGCTTAGGAAACTAGCTAAAACGTGATGGAAGGTGTCGGTGACAGTGCTATCAAGTGGCACTTGCTTAGCAATAACCTGGTCAGTGACGCTCAGTTTGGGTTCCGCCAGGGCCACTCAGCTCCTGACGTCATTACAACCTTGATTCAAATATGGACAAAAAAGCTGAACACCAGAGGTGAAGTGAGAGTGACTGCCTTTGACATCAAGGCAGCATTTGACCAAGTATGGCATCAAGGAGACCTAGCAAAACTGGTGTCAATGGGAATGAGGGGGGAAAACTCTCCGCTGATTGGAGTCATATCTAGTGCATCGGAAGATGGTTGTGGTTGTTGGAGGTCAATCATCTGAGCTCCAGAACATCACTGTAGGAGTTCCTCAGGGTAGTGTCCTAGGCCCAACCATCTAAGCTGCTTCATCAATGACCTTCCTTCAATTATAAGGTCAGAAGTGGGGATGTTCGCTGATGATTGCACAATGTTCAGAACCATTCACAACTCCTCAGATACTGAAGCAGCCTGTGTCCAGATGCTGCAAGACCTGGACAATATGCATGAATGAATGAAAAACAACATTGTGCCTGACAACCCCATTGCATTGAAAACAAGTTCATATTCCAATCCACAGAACGTAGTGAAGAAAAATGCTCAAGCACAGTATGACTGTTATTACAAGGCTTTGTTTTGTATTAAAAACTTAGAATTCTGTGTGCTTTTAATAACTGAAAAGGATTTTTCAGTGGACTTTGAGACACCTGCAAAAAGCAGAATTTGTAAACAAGGACAGGAAAAACAATCATTTCAAGGAAACCAGCAAAGGGTTTGACCTCCTCAAAGCTACTACCTTTGGCTGATAAGTGGCAAGTAACATTCGCAAGGGTCAAGCAATGACTATCTTAAACAAGACAGAATCTAACCATCTCCCCTTGACATTCAATAGCATTACGATCGCCGAATCCCCCACTATCAATATCCTGGGGGTTACCATTGACCAGAAACTGAACTGGAGTAACCATATAAATACTGTAATTACAAGAGCAGGTCAGAGGCTAGGAGTCCTGTGGCACGTAACTCACCTCCTGACTCCCAAAAGCCTGTCCACCATCTACACGGCACAAGTCAGGAGTGTGATGGAATACTCTCCACTTGCCTGGATGGGTGCAGCTCTAACAAAACTCAAGAAGCTCGACACCATCCAGGACAAAGCTGCCTGCTTGATTGGCACCCGATCTACAAACATTCACTCCCTCCACCACTGACGCACAGTGGCAGCAGTGTGTACCATCTACAAGATGCACTGCAGCAACGTACCAATGCTCCTTCAACAGCACCTTTCAAACCTGCGACCTCTACCGACTAGAAGGACAAGGGCAGCAGATGCATGGGAACACCACCACCTGCAAGTTCCCCTCCAAGTCACACACCATCCTGACTTGGAACTATATCGCCGTTCCTTCACTGTTGCTGGGTCAAAATCCTGGAACATCCTTCCGAACAGCACTGTGGGTGTACCTATCTCACATGGACTGCAGCGGTTCAAGAAAGCAGCTCACCACCAACTTCTTAAAGGCAATTAGGGATGGGCAATAAATGCTTGCCTTGCCAGCGATGCCCACATCCCATGAATGAATGAAAAACAACATTGTGCCTGACAACCCCATTGCATTGAAAACAAGTTCATATTCCAATCCACAGAATGTAGTGAAGAAAAATGCTCAAGCACAGTATGACTGTTATTACAAGGCTTTGTTTTGTATTAAAAACTTAGAATTCTGTGTGCTTTTGGAATCTGATAAAGGATTTTTCAGTGGACTTTGAGACACCTGCAAATTCAGAACTTTTAAACAAGGACAGGAAAACCTATCATTTCAAGGAAACCAGCAAAGGGTTTGACCTCCTCAAAGCTACTTTTTGAAAGACAAGAGAGACCCTGTGTCTGGACATGTGACTTGTTTATGAAGGTTTTGGTTTCACTTTGGACCTTTTAAAAAACAGTGAGTTGGACAAAGAGCAGGCATTCGAAACTTGTTTTTTGACCTGCCCGGAGATCAGAGAGGAAGACCTAGAAAAAAATATGACTTCTCTCTGGAAAGGAATCCCGCATCCAGAACAAAGAACAAAGAACAGTACAGCACAGCACAGGACATTCGGCCCTCCAAGCCTGCGCCGATCTTGATGCCTGCCTAAACTTAAACCTTCTGCACTTCCGGAGACCGTATCCCTCTATTCCCATCCTATTCATGTATTTGTCAAGATGCCTCTTAAACGTTGCTATCGGACTTGCTTCCACCATCTCCCCCTACAGCAAGTTCCAGGCACTCACCACCCTCTGTGTAAAGAACTTGCCTCGCACATCCCCTCTAAACTTTGCCCCTCTCACCTTAAACCTATGTCCCCTAGTAACTGACTCTTCCATCCTGGGAAAAAGCTTCTGACTATCCACTCTGTCCATGCCACTCATAACTTTGTAAACCTCTATCATGCCATCCCTCCACCTCTGTCGTTCCAGTGAAAACAATCTGAGTTTATCCAACCTCTCCTCATAGCTAATGCCCTCCAGACCAGCCAACATCCTGGTAAACCTCTTCTGTACCCTCTCCAAAGCCTCGACGTCCTTCTGGTAGTGTGGCGACCAGAATTGCACGCAATATTCTAAGTGTGGCCTAACTAAGGTTCTGTACAGCTGCAGCATGACTTGCCAATTTTTATACTCTATGCCCCGACCGTTGAAGGCAAGCATGCCGTATGCCTCCTTGACTACCTTATCCACCTGCGTTGCCACTTTCAGTGACCTGTGGACCTGTATGCCCAGATCTCTCTGCCTGTCAATACTTCGAAGGGTTCTGCCATTTACTGTATATTTCCCACCTGCATTAGACCTTCCAAAATGCATTACCTCACATTTGTCCGGATTAAACTCCATCTGCCATTTCTCCGCCCAAGTCTCCAACCAATCTATATCCTGCTCTATCCTCTGAGAATCCTCATCACTATCCGCAACTCCTCCAAGCTTTGTGTCGTCTGCAAACTTACTAATCAGACCAGCTACATTTTCCTCCAAATCATTTATATATCTCTTGAGAACAAAACCTTGTATTTCAAAGATGACAGATTCCTATTGCTTCCTGTCTCTGAAGAATCCCTGCATCAGGTGTGTTTCCTGTTGGTTTCTGTGTTTTAAGAAATCCTAAAGTCTGAAGAAATCTTCCACTGCTATTCTGCTGCTGTAAGACCTAAGCAGACCTGTTGCTACACCCCTGATAGAAGACCTTATGTGAAGCCTGTTGCAGTTTAATTACTGTGAGTACCTACCCATCACAGACTGTTCACCAACCCCTCCTGGAAAGACTTTGAGTGGCATCCAACTATTCAACTCTGAGACACCTCACCAAACTGAAGAACATCCTACCAGAATGTGACAAACTAAATTATTTTATTATTCCTTTTATTCCTTTTATTCCTTTGAAACATCTGTAAACCAAAAATACCTTTTTTCCCAGTTAACTGTTTTTTGGATGTATTTGTGTATGCATGAGGGCTAGGGAGAAAAAGGAGTTTAAAATCTTCTCGTATATAGATTTTCTTCAATATTGATTGAGACTTAGTGTTATTATAAATAGTTAATTTTGTTGTTGATTAAAAAATCTGGTTGGTGGGCTTTATTCTGACAACAAATAGAGTATCTAATTGGCTGTTCTTTGGTAAGTAGGAAAATCTATTGGTATGCTGTGACCCATGGAGAAGTGGGACTGAATTAACAGTGCACTCTTCTGGCCTAGGTCGGAAAACTGACAAAATAAACATACAGGTTGAGAGAAAAAAGTTGACAGGTCTACTTCTCAACCAAGCTATGCTGTGACAAGATCAGGTTGAGTCAGTAGACCACCTGTACATTTCAAAGACACTGGACTAAAGGACTTGAGAGTCAGTGCAAATGGAAATATTGTTCAAAACTGTTCTCTTTCATTGTGAACATAGTTTATTTTTTGTGTATTTCTATTTTAGGAAAGAGGGATGTTGTGATATCACTTTAACAGTTTGAGTAATTCACACAGCATCACAGGTGGTGACATTAACCAACAAGTGACAGTTCAGTTGGAGTTGTTTGAGTCACCTAGTCACACATGTATGATAGAGTCCTCTTGTAAACCTGTTACTTCACAATAAAGAACCCACAGTTTAATTACCTTTCAATTCAATATTGTTTGGTACCTTATTGCTGAAGAAAGCAATAACACAACAGGAGGGAATGGGTCAGACGCTCGCCTCCAATTAAGTGCCTGTTGAGATCATTGAAAGGCTCATTAACAGGCTTGTCAGCAGTAGTGAACAATTTTTGAAGGCGGGGAACAGGGAAGACACCATGTGGAGAATATGACAGGGTTCTGAAAATGTGAACACTGTGGAGGACCATGAGGGCTATGGGAAGGGCTGATTGAAATAAAGCAGAGACACCAAATAAAGCTCAGCTGCTTCAGATGTGCCTCAGTGTAGCTAACGCTGCAGCTGGAAGAGTTGAATCTCTCATTGCGAAGTAGTAGGAATCGTGAGACTGACGTGAGGTTGCTGGTATGAACACACAAAGCCCATATGAACAGACAAATTAGGAGCAGGAGTAGGCCACTCAGCCCCTCGAGATTGCTCTGCCAGTCAATAAGATCATAGCTGATCAGATTGTAACCTCAACTCCACATTCCCGACTACCCCCAAAGACCTTTCACCCCCTTGCTTATCAAGAATCTATCTACTTCTGTCTTAAAAATATTCAAAGAATCTGCTTCCACCACCTTTTGAGGAAGAGAATTCCAAAGACTCACAACCCTCTGAGAGAAAAAATGTCCCTTCACCTCTGTCTTAAATGGTCGATCCCTTATTTTTAAGCAGTGACCCCTAATTCTAGATTCTCCCACAAGAGGAAACATCCTTTCCACATCCACCCTGTCAAGATCTCTCAGGAACATATATGCTTCAATCAAGTCACCTCTTACTCTTCTAAACTCCAATGGATACAAGTTGAGCCTGTCCAACCTTTCCTCAAGACAACCCGCCCATTCCAGGTATTAGTCTAGTAAACCTTCTCTGAACTGCTTCCAATGAATTTGCATCCTTGCTTAAATAAAGAGACCAGTACTGTACACAGTACTCCAGATGTGGTTGCACCAATTCCCTATATAACTGAAGGATAACCTCCCTACTTTTATATTCAATTCCCCTTGCAATAAACAATAACATTCTATTAGCTTTCCTAATTACTTGCTGTACCTGCATACTGACTTTGTGCGATTCATGCATTAGGACACCAGATCCCTCTGCATCTCAGAGCTCTACAATCTCTCACCATTTAGACAAAATGCTTCATTTTATTCTTCTTGCCAAAATGGACAATTTCCCACTTTCCCACATGATATTCCATTTGCCAGATCTTTGCCCACTCACTTAACGTGTCTATATCCCTTTGTAACTTCCTTATGTCCTCTTCATAACTTACTTTCCTTTGTGTTATCAGCAAATTTAGAAACCATACCTTCGGTCCCTTAATCTAAGTCATTTATATAAATTGTAAAAAGCTGAGGCCCCAGCACAGATACCTGTGGCAGACCATTCGTTACATCTTGCCAACCAGAAAAGGACCTATTTATGCCTACTTTCTGTTTCCTGTTCACTAGCCAATCTTCTATCCATACCAAAATGTTACCCCCTGCACCATGAGTTTCTATTTTCCACAATAACCTTTGATGTGGCTTCTTATCAAATCAAGCCCTGCTGAGGGAGTTGAGATGGGAACAGGCTACTTTGACATTGGACTGAGCAGCCAGGATGAGCTTCAGCAGGGATCACTTGTGGACCTAGGAGGCATCTCACAGTCAGCAGCTCATCAAGCCAACAGGCAGGTCATGGATGCCACATTCCGAAGAGCAGGGGACTACATCCACTTTGACACAGATGGGTCTGCACAGGCACAGAGAGCTTTGCTGCCATCAATGGATTCCCTCAGATCCGGGGGTTATCGATTGCACCCATGTAGCCATCAAGGCACTGACAGACCAACCAGTCAAATTCCTCAACAGAAAGGCTACCACTCATTGAATGTCTAGCTGGTCTGTGACCACAAGAGGCATGGGAAAACAGGGTGTTGCCCATGCCCATACAAGACCTACGAGCTCCCTGGTGCTGCATCACTAATGGTAACGACAAGTCCAGTGATGGCTGCCGTTTGCCTTTAGAAATTGCAGTCAATGACCTGTTCCCTCCAGAGTGTTTCCAGAGCCTCTAACTGAGCATTCCCAGGCTAATTACTCCATTTGCATTTTAAAATAGTGCCATGGCTTCAGGACCGGAAATGCTCCAGCATCAGATTTCCAAACCCAAAATGAAAATCCAGCCCATTGTTTCAGTTCAGTGATCCTTTGTCAAAACTGGAAAATTAATGTTCGAGACAGGGAAAGGGGAGAGGTGAGGACTGAACTAAAGGGAAGGTCTGTGATAGGGTGGAAGGCAGTAGTGATTAAATGGCAAAAGGTGTGATAACGTAAAGCACAAAGGGGTGGTAATGTAACAGTAGAGGTAAAAAAGATTGGTCTAGAGCAGTTGTCCAACTTTTTCAGGCGGAGGGCCGTATTACAATTTTTGCGTGGCCCGGGGTCTGGTGAGCAAACTTCGAAAGATAAAGGCGTTAAAAATTTATCTTACCAATAAAAACAATAGCAAATGTGCATTTTTGTGAAGAAGCTTTAAATGCGAAGACTAATTTATTGATTTACTTTCTCGTAACTATATTTAAAACTGATTTAGTTACATACCTGGCATTGTTTTTGCTTGCATAAGTAGTCAATCTCTGCACACACACTTGATATAGCGATGCAGAGTATTCTGAATAAATGTCCACCTTTCAGGAGTGGGATCTCTCCCTCTCTGTCTCTCTCTCCCTGTGTTCCTCCCTCTCTGTGCCTTCCTCGCGCTCTGTGTTCCCCGTCCTGTCGCCCCCCCCCCGTTCCCCTGTCTCTCTGTCCCCCCGTATCTCTGTTCGCCCCTCTCTCTTTGTTACCCCCTCTGTTTGTTTTCACTTCCTCCCTGTTTTCCCCCCTCTCTCTCTGTTCCCCTCAATCTCTCTGCTTCCCTCCCTCTCTCTGTCGCTTCTCTCTCTTTGTTCCCCCCTCTCTCTGTTCCCCTCTCTCTGTTCCCCCTCTCTCTTTGTTCCCCGTCTCTTTGTTTTCCCCCTCTATTTTCCCTCTCTCTCTGTCCCCTCTCTCTCTTTGTTCCCCCCACTTTCTTTGTTTCCCCCCCTCTCTTTGTTTCCCTCCTCTCTGTACCCCTCTCCCTTTCTGTTCCCCTCTCTCTTTGTTCCTTCCACCTCTCTCGATGTTTCTTCCTCTCTCTGCTTCCCCTCTCTCTATTTTCCCCCTCTTTGATTCCCTCCTCTCTCTCTGTTCCCTCTCTCTCTCTGTTTTCCCCTCCCTCTGTTTCCCCCCTCTCTCTATCCCCTCTCTCTCTTTAATAAAAGCAAAATACTGCGGATGCTGGAAATCTGAAATAAAAACAAGAAATGCTGGAAATACTCAGCAGGTCTCGCAGCATCTGTGGAGAGAGAAGCAGAGTTAACACTTCAGGTCAATGACCCTTCTTCAGAACTGGCAAATATTAGAAATGTGAAAGGTTTTAAGCAAGTAAAGCAGGGGTGGGGCAAAAGACAATAAAGGAGACGGTGTCGATCGGACAAGGTCACAGAATAACCGACCAGAAGGTCATGAAGCAAAGGCAAACAATATGTTAATGGTGTGTTGAAAGACAAAGCATTAGTACAGATAGGGTGCTAGACACTTTATCAAACACCAGGAGGGAAATAGAAAGCAATGGAGGTGAACAAGGTAAAAGAGACAAACGAAAATCCCGTCGGAGAGAAGAGCAGAACCTCTTCAAGGTAGGCATTCCTGGAAGAGAAGTGGCAGTGAATTAAACACTAAAATAAAATCAAAATACTGCGGATGCTGGAAATCTGAAATAAAAACAAGAAATGCTGGAAATACTCAGCAGGTCTGGCAGCATCTGTGGAGAGAGAAGCAGAGTTAACGTTTCAGGTCAGTGACCCTTCATCAGAACTGGCAAATATTAGAAATGTGAAAGGTTTTAAGCAAGGAATGTGGGGGTGGGGCAAGAGATAACAAAAGAGAAGGTGTAGATAGGACAAGGTCACAGAGAATAACCGACCAGAAAGTCATGGAGCAAAGGCAAACAATATGTTAATAGTGTGTTGAAAGACAAAGCATTAGTACAGATAGGGTGCTAGACACTTTATCTCTCTCTTTGTTCTCCCCTCTCTGCTCCCCTCTCTCTCTCTATTCCCCCACCTCTCTGTTTCCCCCTCTCTCTTTGTTCCCTCTCTCTCTGTTTTCCCCCTCTCTTTGGTTTCCCCCTCTCTCTCTTTGTTTTTCCCCTCTCTCTGTTTCCCCCATCTCTCTCTTTCTGTTTCCCCCCTCTCTCTCTCGGTTTCCCTCCTCTCTTTCTCTCTGTTCCACCCTCCTCTCTCTCTATTTCCTCCTCTTTCATTGTTTTCTCCCTCTCTCTGTCTTACCCTCTCTCTCTCTCTATTCCCCCTCCCTCTCTCTGTCACCCATCTCTCTCTCTCTGTCCCCCTCTCTGTTTCCCCTCTCTCTCTGTTCCCCCCTCTCTCTGCCCCCTCCCCCTCTCTCTCTGCCCATCTCTCTCTCTCTGTCTCTGTTCCCCCCTCTCTCTCTATTCCCCCTCTCTCTCTCTGTCCCCCTCTCTGTTTCCCCTCTCTCTCTGTTTCCCCCCTCTCTCTCTGATCCCCCCTCTCTCTGCCCCCTCCCCCTCTCTATCTGCCCCTCTCTCTCTCTGTCTCTGTTCCCCCCTCTCTCTATTCCCCCTCCCTCTCTCTGTCATCTATCTCTATTTCTCTGTTTCCCCTCTCTCTCTATGACCCCCTCTCTGCTTCCCCTCTCTCTCTCTGTTCCCCCCCTCTCTCTCTGTCCCCCCTCTCTTGACCCCCCGCTCTCTCTCTCCTTATTTCCCCTCTCTCTGTCCCCCCTCTGTTTCACCCTCTCTCTCTGTTTCCCCTCTTTCTCTCTCTGTTCCCCCCCTCTCTCTGTTCCCCCTCTCTGTCCCGCCCTCTTTCTCTGCCCCCTCTCTTTCTCTCTCTCTGTTTCCCTCTCTCTCTCTCTGCCCCCCCTCTCTCGGCCCCCCGCTCTCTCTCTCTCTCTCTCTCCTTGTTTCCCCTCTCTTTGTTCCCCCTCTCTGTTTCACCCTCTCTCTGTGTTTCCCCCCTTTCTCTCTCATTTCCCCCCCTCTCTCTCTCTGTCCCCCCTCTCTGTCCCCCCTATCTCTGCCCCCTCTCTTTCTCTCTCATTTCCCCCCCCTCCCTCTCTCTGTTTCCCCCTCTCTCTCTCTGTTCCCCCCTCTCTGTCCCCCCTTTCTCTGCCCCCTCTCTCTCTCTCTGTTTCCCCCTCTCTCTCTCTGTTCCCCCCTCTCTGTCCCCCCTTTCTCTGCCCCCTCTCTCTCTCTGTTTTCCCCTCTCTCTGACAGTTGCACTGAGTGGGAGTGCTCAGCACAGCAGCTTTGTGCTTGGTCAGTTTGTTTAAAAGCATTGCGCTGAGTTTCACAGCTGCTGAAGCAGGAACGCGCTTCCCAACATCGGACAGATTCAAGGTTTACCGGGGGGGGGCTTTTTTAAAAAAGTTGGAAAACCTCCAATCTGTCCGATGCTGGGAAGCATGCGCCTGTTTCAGCAACTGTGAAACTGACAGTGCAATGGTGTTAAAAAGGCCTCTCTGCAGGAAGACAAAAGGAAATTTCCCATCTCCAGTCAGGGAGCCCTGGCGAGGATGAGGAACAGCCATAGGCCGGATGGAAATCTTTAGCGGGCCGGACCCTGCCCGCGGACCATATATTGGGCAACCATGGTCTAGAAGGGCTTAAATTGTAAGAGCAGAACCATTCCCAGCACTTGCTGTCTGAGAAGAGAGGAGCAGAGGGCATGATCTGAAATTGTCCCATTTCATCCATCACCATCAGGCCAAAACATAGGGAAATTTCCGAAGTCCACATTGGCAGATGGAAAGCTTGCTTGTGGCAGACTGCTTCAGAAAATGGTGGGCAGTGTGCATGATCCCACCCCCAGAAGCCCGTTGTTCTGATGTGGATTGCTCTGCTCTGGAAGCAGATTGAATAATAACTTGGAAAAAGGAATTGGATAAATACTTGAAAAGGATAAATTTTCAGGGCAATGGGAAAACAGCAGGGGAGCGTCTTACTGGATAGCTCTTTCAAAGAGCCAACACATGCACAAAGGGCCAACTGGCCTTTTTCTGAACTCCATCATTCAATGATTCGAGAATCCAGCAGAGACATTTGTTTCCTTTTAAGCCCCGTTAGTAATTTATAAGGATTGAAGTGTGATATTTGCTTTCTTTCCTTTACATTAAAGATAATTTTCTCCTCTTATGTATAGTTTGCTCACTGGACTAACCCGTGCAATGAAAGATAGAATTATAGAAAGTTTAAGGCACAGAAAGAGGCCACAATGAAAGATGGCCTAAACTATTCAGATTTAGACTTTACGAACTGCTGAGAGGTAATCTGCTGTATATCGGAGACTGAGCCCCTGATACCTGCTGCTCCACAGATACTACTTTTAAAACCAGCCACTAAGGGGTGTTGGCTGATCACCAAGCAGATACCTTACAAAGTACACAGTATTCACAGCACAGGAACAGGCCATTTAGAAAGACTGGTCTGTGCCCATGTTTTCTTTTCTTTTCTTTTTTTTCTTTCTTTCTTTTGGGCCTCCTTATCTCGAGAGACAATGGATACGCGCCTGGAGGTGGTCAGTGGTTTGTGAAGCAGCGCCTGGAGTGGCTATAAAGGCCAATTCTGGAGTGACAGGCTCTACCACAGGTGCTGCAGAGAAATTTGTTTGTTGGGGCTGTTGCACAGTTGGCTCTCCCCTTGCGCCTCTGTCTTTTTTCCTGCCAACTACTAAGTCTCTTCGACTCGCCACAATTTAGCCCTGTCTTTATGGCTGCCCGCCAGCTCTGGCGAATGCTGGCAACTGACTCCCACGACTTGTGATCAATGTCACACGATTTCATGTCGCGTTTGCAGACGTCTTTATAACGGAGACATGGACGGCCGGTGGGTCTGATACCAGTGGCGAGCTCGCTGTACAATGTGTCTTTGGGGATCCTGCCATCTTCCATGCGGCTCACATGGCCAAGCCATCTCAAGCGCCGCTGACTCAGTAGTGTGTATAAGCTGGGGATGTTGGCCGCTTCAAGGACTTCTGTGTTGGAGATATAGTTCTGCCACCTGATGCCAAGTATTCTCCGAAGGCAGCGAAGATGGAATGAATTGAGACGTCGCTCTTGGCTGGCATACGTTGTCCAGGCCTCGCTGCCGTAGAGCAAGGTACTGAGGACACAGGCCTGATACACTCGGACTTTTGTGTTCCGTGTCAGTGCGCCATTTTCCCACACTCTCTTGGCCAGTCTGAACATAGCAGTGGAAGCCTTACCCATGCGCTTGTTGATTTCTGCATCTAGAGACAGGTTACTGGTGATAGTTGAGCCTAGGTAGGTGAACTCTTGAACCACTTCCAGAGCGTGGTCGCCAATATTGATGGATGGAGCATTTCTGACATCCTGCCCCATGATGTTCGTTTTCTTGAGGCTGATGGTTAGGCCAAATTCATTGCAGGCAGCCGCAAACCTGTCGATGAGACTCTGCAGGCATTCTTCAGTGTGAGATGTTAAAGCAGCATCGTCAGCAAAGAGGAGTTCTCTGATGAGGACTTTCCGTACTTTGGACTTCGCTCTTAGACGGGCAAGGTTGAACAACCTGCCCCCTGATCTTGTGTGGAGGAAAATTCCTTCTTCAGAGGATTTGAACGCATGTGAAAGCAGCAGGGAGAAGAAAATCCCAAAAAGTGTGGGTGCGAGAACACAGCCCTGTTTCACACCACTCAGGATAGGAAAGGGCTCTGATGAGGAGCCACCATGTTGAATTGTGCCTTTCATATTGTCATGGAATGAGGTGATGATACTTAGTAGCTTTGGTGGACATCCGATCTTTTCTAGTAGTCTGAAGAGACCACGTCTGCTGACGAGGTCAAAGGCTTTGGTGAGATCAATGAAAGCAATGTAGAGGGGCATCTGTTGTTCACGGCATTTCTCCTGTATCTGACGAAGGGAGAACAGCATGTCAATAGTCGATCTCTCTGCACGAAAGCCACACTGTGCCTCAGGGTAGACGCGCTCGACCAGCTTCTGGAGCCTGTTCAGAGCGACTCGAGCAAAGACTTTCCCCACTATGCTGAGCAGGGAGATTCCACGGTAGTTGTTGCAGTCACCGCGGTCACCTTTGTTTTTATAGAGGGTGATGATGTTGGCATCGCGCATGTCCTGGGGTACTGCTCCCTCGTCCCAGCACAGGCATAGCAGTTCATGTAGTGCTGAGAGTATAGCAGGCTTGGCACTCTTGATTATTTCAGGGGTAATGCTGTCCTTCCCAGGGGCTTTTCCGCTGGCTAGGGAATCAATGGCATCACTGAGTTTTGATTTGGTTGGCTGTATGTCCAGCTCATCCATGACTGGTAGAGGCTGGGCTGCATTGAGGGCAGTCTCAGTGACAGCATTCTCCCTGGAGTACAGTTCTAGGTAGTGCTCAACCCAGCAGTCCATTTGTTTGCGTTGGTCAGTGATTATGTCCCCCGATTTAGATTTGAGGGGGGTGATCTTCTTGATGGTTGGCCCAAGAGCTCTCTTCATGCCATCATACATTCCTCTGATGTTTCCGGTGTCTGAGGCCAGCTGAATATGGCTGCATAGGTGTTGCCAGTAGTCGTTTGCGCAACGCCTAGCTGTTCTTTGTGCAGTACTTCTGGCTGCTTTAAGTGCTGCGGATGTTAAATCGCTGGGGGCTTTCTTGTAGTTCAAAAGTGCAATGCGCTTAGCGGCTATGACAGGTTCCAGCTCTTCATTATGAGATTGAAACCAGTCTGCATTTCTCTTCGCACTTTTGCCGTAGGTGGTCAAAGCTGACTCATAGATGGCGTCTCTGATGTGGGCCCACTTGGTCTCAGCATCCCCTGTGGGAGTGTTTTGAAGGGCTGTTACAAGTGAATTTAGAAATTTTTGTAACAGCTGTGGGTGAGAAATTCTGCTCGTGTTGATGCGCGGGTGGCCCTTCTGCTTGGAATGATGCAACTTCTTTGGTCTGAGTCTAACCTTGCTGCACACCAGGGAGTGGTCGGTGTCGCAGTCCGCACTGTGGAAGCTGCGTGTGATTTGAACACTGTTTAAGGCGGCTCGCCTTGTGACAATGAGGTCTAGCTGGTGCCAACGACGTGATCTTGGGTGCCTCCATGAAACCTGGTGACAGGGTTTAGTGTGAAAGAACGAGTTGGTGATGCAGAGGTTATGATAGGTACACAACTCAAGCAGTCTCTGCCCGTTCTCATTCATCCTTCCAACGCCATAGCGCCCAAGGCAGGAGGGCCATGAGTCATGGTCGGCCCCAACCCCCATGTTTATGCTCCATATAAGCCTCCTCCCACCCATCTTCATCTGACACCATCAACATATCCTTCTTTTCCTTACTCCCTCATGTGTTTATCCATCTTCCCCCAAAGTGTATTCATATTATTCACCTCAACTATTGCACATGGCAGGGAGTCCCACTTTCTAACCACACTTTGGGTAAATATATTTCTCCCGAATTCCCTATTAGATTTATTAGCGTCTATCCTATATTTATTAACCCCAGTTCTGGTCTCTGTCGCAAGCAGAAACATCTTCTCTACGTCTACGCAATCAAACCCTTTCATGATGATTGCATAATGTTTCAGTTCCTTCGCAACTCCTCAGATACTGAAGCAGCCCGTGTCCACATGCAGCAAGACCTGGACAACATCCAGGCTTGAGCAGATAAGTGGCAGCAACATTCGCGCCATACAAATGCCAGGCAATGATCATCTCGAACAAGAGTGAATCTAACCGTCTCCCCTTGGTGTTCAATGGAATTACCATCGCTGAATCCCCCCACTATCAACATCCTGGGGATCACCATTAACCAGAAACTGAACTGAACCAGCCACAAAAGTACTGTAGCTACAAGAGTGGGTAAGAGGCTGGGAATTCTGCAGCGAGTAACTCATCTCCTAACTCCCCAAAGCCTGTCCACCATCTACAAAGCACAAGTGAGGAGTGTGATGAAATACTCTCCACTTGCCTGGATGGGTGCAGCTGCAACAACACTCAAGAAGCTCAACACCATCCAGGACAAAGCAGCCCACTTGATTGGCATCCCATCCACCACCTTCAACATTCACTCCCTTCACCATGTGTGCACAGTGGCAGCAGTGTGTACCATCTACAAGATGCACTGCAGCAAAGCACCAAGGCTCCTTCAACAGCACCTTCCCGACCCGCAACTTCCACCAACTAGAAGAACATGGGCAGCTGATGCATGGGAACACCACCACCTGCAAGTTCCCTCCAAGTCACACACCATCCTGACTTGGAACTATATCGCCGTTCCTTCACTGTCGCTGGGCCAAAATCCTGGAACTCCTCTGATGCAGCCTCCGAAAATGCCTAGAAATAGCTGAGCATTAAATAATGTTCACCATTTTCACAATTCTGGTTCCCAACAATCAGGATTAAAACAGTTCAGCTTTAAGAAACAAATTTGTGAATGGGCAGCATGTTTCTGACCTTTGACATCATTTTATGTGTGCAGGATAAGCACATTATGCAAATAGAGTGCTAACATCACATAATTACCTATGAGTTTGTTTGCACTATCTTACATCTGGAAAATAAACTTTCACCTTATTTAAGGAGAGCAAAGTGTGCCACTCTTGAAGACTCCCTTCCACAGGACATCATGCAGTGTGCATGTTGAATGAATGACAGGTGACATGTCTTCAATATTCTTTCTTTGTTCTGTCACACTGAAGGGAACAGTCCCACCAGGCAGTGAATCAATCCCTCTGCGTGCCCAGGGTCAATTTAGTCTTAGTTGCCAGCCAAGTTGGCACCAAGTCCCATTCACCGATCATCCCCTGTGCTTCCTGACCTACACTGGCTCCCAGTTGAGCATTGCCTCAATACATTTCTCATCTTTGTTTACAAATCCCTCCATGGCCTCACCCGTCCCTAGCTCTGTAATCTCCTCCAGCCCTACAATCCTCTGAGATTTCTGCCCTCCTCTAAATCTGCTCTCTTGAGTATCCCTAATGTTAATCTCTCCACCAATGGTATCTGTACCCTCAGCTGCCTAGGCCCCAGGCTCAGGAATTCCGTCCCTAAACCTCTCTGCCTCTCTACCTCTCTCTCTTCCTTTAAGATACCCCTTAAAAACCTACCAGTTTGACCAAGCTTTTGGTCACCGAATATCTTTTCATGTGGCTCGGTGTCAAATTTTGTTTGATAATTGTTTGCTCCTGTGAAGCGCCTTGAGGTGTTTGACTACATTAAAGGCGCTATATAAATATAAGTTGTTGTTGTTGCTCAGTTGGTAGCAGCCCTCTTGTCTCAGTCAGCAGGTCACTGGTTCAAGAAACAATGCAGAGATTTGACCACGTTACCTGTTCTGACCATTCACTGCAGTAATGAGGAAGTGCTAGAGTAGGTGCAGACCCAGTGGAAGCAGATTAACAAGGTCAGACGACATGTCCCATATCACTTCCCTTTTGAGTTAATCTGTGGGTGCTCTAAAAGGTTGCTGATGGGGCTTGTTCCAGGATTCTCCACAGACTACAAGGTTCCTGGGAGCACCCTGAAATGTAAGGATTTGCTTCCCTTCCCCTGATTTCCCCACCACCACTCCCACCCCTCCCATCCCACCAGCAGCCAGGAGTGTCGGTGCATGTCTCTCAATTCTGCAGTCACTCTCCACAGTGCTCGGCCTTAACTGGGGGACAGTCCAGTGGCTGGTGGGTGCCAGGAAAATTCCATAGATTCCCCCTTTGGAATTTGCATTCGTGCTAGTGACTGTTCGAAGGCCATTGAATTAAGGGGGAGTAGGGATTTCATCCCGGTCGATACTTGTCCTCTCCCAACATCCAAACCAGGGCATTTTCTGCCAGCTGTTGTGGGAATCATGTTTAGTTGTTTCTCCTTCTCTGGCCCAGAGAAACTCAGTTGAATTAATTGCCCTAAAGGTGCAAGCTGTTGTTGTAGTTTCTCCCAAAAACATATCAGCAAATTATTGGTACTGAACTTCGAATCTTCTTGCTTTTAGGCCTCGGTATTATAGCATGTGGAGTAGTTATCCTCTGAACAACCAGGAGAACAAGCCCGAATCTTTGAATAAGAGCATCTATTTTAATGTTGTCCCCATTTCTGAGCACCATAATGTTAGGTAACCTAGTGGTTATAATCATGGATGTGTAACTCTTCAGTTCAATCTTACCGAGGCAAATTGAGAAAATGAACTCAATAAATTTGGTCATTTGTCAGCTAGCGCAGAAAAAATAAATGACCCTTAAACTTGCTGGATTATCGTTAAAAAACCTAACTGGTTCACTTTTGTCCTTCAGGGAAGGGAAGCTCTCCTGTTACCTGGTCTGGCCTATTTGTGACTCCAGTCCCACACTATGTGGTTGATTCTTACACTAGGAATCTTGAGGGTTCTCTTCATTGGCTGCGAGTGTTAGATTGGTGCAGACCCTGTTTACGTGTGTATTTGAGATTTCTACTTTGATTAGTCAGGAGAATTCCAGAGAAAATCCTCAGCTTTCGTGCCCTCAGAGCCACCAGGGATGGGCAATAAATGAAGCTGTGCCAGTGTCACGTACAATCAAACCATAAAATGTCTCGACAACAGATTTTCGACCTGATTTTCTGAAAGCTGCTTAAGCTTTCAGCTGTGAATAGATCATTTCAAAGCGACGCTTCAATCAAAAAAACATCTGGCCCATGATGAGGCAATCCTGCCTGCTGCTGCATGGAATTTAGTGAAGCAGTGCGGGGGGTGGGGAGATTGGTGGGATTGCAGGAAAAGAAATTGCTCAGACTCTGAACCTTGTGAGGCAGTTGATGAAACTGCCTTTGTGTTAGAGAAATTCTCAGCAGCACTCAGTGATAGAAAGATTCACTGCGGATTGTATCTTTCAGCTGTCTGGAGATGAAACTGCAAATTTGATTTTGAAAACATGCTCACCTTTTGAGGAGGCCAGTGATTTCAGGGATGACAACTGGTACTCAGTCTGCTGGGTCTTACCTTCTGATCCTCTCTCACCAAGCCCATGGCACCAATGGTCCATTCCCTTTCAATGCAGAGAGGAGCATGTAATGGATGTAAGAGAGAGATCTGGAGAGGTTTAGGGAGGGAATTCCAGAGCTTGGAGCCGAGGTAGTTGAAGAGCGTATCCAATGTTACACACTGAACTAGTGCAGCTCAATGTCTGATATTAAAGGGAGTTGCGAACTACTCAATACAAATTCCTAAATAATGTACAGTTCTTTGGGAATTATCTAAATCTAAGTCCTGAAGGATAGAATGCCTGGTGAGAACTTTTTGAACGAAAGCAACAGAAACATTATTTTATTGTTAGCTGAGGCTCAGTATGTAACACCACTGGAGTCAGAAAGCAATCAGTTCAAGTCGCACTGCAGAGACTTCAACACAACATCCAGACCAACCTCAGGGCACTAATATACTGCGAACATACACGCAAAGTTGTGAGATCATTTCCTTATATTTATATGTACTCAAGGGTCCATTAAGTCACTCTAACCTTTTGGGGACAATAGTACTGTCTAACTAAACTTAAGAAAAAGTCCCACATTTATCAGAAATAAATATTCACCAACAGACACAACAAATGTGATGAATGATTTGATGTTGTGCCTTCACACCTCTTTCTATGTATTTCTTTTGTGGATCAGGAAGGGAGCAGAAAACATTTTTGCCACTTGGCTTTAATATCATACACGTCAGACGTAATGTCATTTAGGAACCTGCGGATATGATAAAATAAGCCCGTCACAGAACACCATTAATGGTACAGAATAAAGGTACTTATTTGAAACAGCACCCCATATGGATTCTCCATTGGAGAACTCGAAACAATGGGAACAGACAGCAGTACGGTACACGTCCCATAAGCAGAAAGTTTTATAGAGTGAAACCCCTATTCTCAGCCAGAATGGACATGCAGTTGGGTAAAAGGTCGCCTGGACATTTTATAACAGCTGTTTTATTTCAATGAATGTCTCCTTGATGTTACAGAACCACTTCTTCACTGTCCAACCCTCCCCTCACACTGAGGTTAACATACAAACTCCTTCTATAAACTTAATTATAAAAAGGACCAGTTAAATAATAACTATATCTTCTTGCAGAGAGTACACTGCAGCCTTTAACCAGGTGCATTTCTACTGAATGTGGATCAAATTGAAAGATAGGAACATAGGAGCAGGAATAGGCCATTCAGCCCATCGAGCCTACCCCGGCCATTCAATATGATCATGGCTGATCATCCACTTCAATGCCTTTCTCCCACACTATCCTCATATCCCCTTATGTCATTTCTATTTAGAAATCTGTCAATCTCTGCTTTAAACATACTCAATGGCTCCACAGCCCTCTGGAGTAGAGAGTTTCAAAGATTCACAAAGCTCTGCGTAAAGAAATTTCTCCTCATCGCTGTTCTAAGTGACTTCCCCCTTATTTTGAAATTGAGTCCCCTGGTTCTAGATTACCCAACCATGGAAACATCTTAGCCGCATCTACCCTGTCTATGCCTTGAAGTATTTTGTAGGTTTCAATGAGATCACCTCTCATTCTACAAGATTTAACTTGGAGTTTGAGGGTAGAACTACAAAGTTAACATGCCACCTGCAATAGGAATGTTACCAAAATTAACCCCCCTGTCACCCCCTCAGTAGAACATAGAACATAGAACATAGAATAGTACAGCACAGTACAGGCCCTTCGGCCCACGATGTTGTGCCGAACCTTTAACCTACTCAAGATCTAAGTAACTACCTACCCTTCATTCTACTATCATCCATGTACCTATCCAAGAGTCGCTTAAATGCCCCTAATGTATCTGCTTCTACTACCACCGCTGGCAGCGCATTCCACGCACCCACCACTCTCTGTGTAAAGAACCTACCTCTGACATCTCCCCTAAACCTTCCTCCAATCACCTTAAAATTATGCCCCCTGGTGATAGCCCTTTCCACCCTGGGAAAAAGTCTCTGACTATTCACTCTATCTTTGCCTCTCATCATCTTGTACCCCTCTATCAAGTCACCTCTCATCCTTCTTCGCTCCAATGAGAAAAGCCCTAGCTCCCTCAATCTTTCTTCGTAGGACATGCCCTCCAGTCCAGGTAGCATCCTGGTAAATCTCCTCTGCACCCTCTCTAAAGCTTCCACATCCTTCCTATAATGAGGCGACCAGAACTGAACACAATATTCCAAGTGTGGTCGAACCAGGGCCTTATAGAGCTGCAGCATAACCTCGCGGCTCTTAAACTCAATCCCCCTGTTAATGAAAGCCAACACACCATACGCCTTCTTAACAACCCTATCAACTTGGGTGGCAACTTTGAGCGATCTATGGACATGGACCCCAAGATCCCTCTGTTCCTCCACACTACCAAGAATCCTGTCTTTAAGCCTGTATTCCGCATTCAAATTCAACCTTCCAAAATGAATCACTTCACACTTTTCCAGGTTGAACTCCATCTGCCACATCTCAGCCCAGCTCTGCATCCTGTCAATGTCCCGTTGCAACCTACAACAGCCTTCCACACTATCCACCACTCCAGCAACCTTTGTGTCATTGGCAAACTTGCTAACCCAGCCTTCCACTTCCTCATCCAAGTCATTTATAAAAATCACAAAGAGCAGAGGTCCCAGAACAGATCCTTGTGGAACACCACTGGTCACCGAGCTCCATGCTGAATACTTTCCATCTACTACCACCTTCTGACTTCTATGGGCCAGCCAATTTTGTATCCAGACAGCCAACTTTCCCTGTATCCCATGCCTCCTTACTTTCTGAATGAGCCTACCATGGGGAACCTTATCAAACGCCTTGCTAAAATCCATATACACCACACCCACTGCTCTTCCTTCATCAATGTGTTTTGTCACATCTTCAAAGAATTCAATAAGGCTTGTGGGGCATGACCTGCCCCTCACAAAGCCATGCTGACTGTCTCTAATCAAACAATGCTTTTCCAAATAATCATAAATCCTGTCTCTCAGAATCCTCTCCAATAATTTGCCCAGTACCGACGTAAGACTGACTGGTCTATAATTCCTAGGGTTATCCCTATTCCCTTTCTTGAACAAGGGAACAACATTTGCCACCCTCCAATCATCTGGTACTACTCCAGTGGACAGTGAAGACGCAAAGATCATCGCCAAAGGCGATGGGTTCCCAGTAAAATCAATGAATTGGGTCTTATCAGAAAACAATTAATATGTATCTGGCCCGAAATGTACTTGTAGTGTGTCGTGAGTGTTGGGCGTATGTTAACTCGGTAGATCATGGTACGGTACAGGCCATATCCTGTTTGCGTCCCATTAAAAGCCGTGCTGTCATTTCTGGTCCGATCTAGGGCCTTTTGACAGTGAGTGCTGCCAACGTCTGATCATACGTGGATATGAGAAGTAATAGTGCAAGGATTGGCATTGCACCTTGCCGAGAGTTAGTCACACTGTACTAAAAAAGCTGTGGATGCTGCCAGCATCAACTGACACTGCTGGAGATACTGCAGTTCAGAGTTTGCAGCTTTATTGATTGCTGGCTGGAGCGAATAGTTTTGCTTTGCACTTGACAGCTTGAGGGTTTGTAAGATTGCCAGAAAATTCACCATCTCACACACACACACACAGACACACAGACACACACACACACACACACACAGCCACACACATACACACACAGACACACACACACACACACACACACACAGCCACACACACACACACACAGCCACACACACACACACAGACACACACACACACACACAGACACACACACACACACAGCCACACACACACACACACACACACACACACAGACTATGTAAGAGATTCGGAGTTACGATTGTCAGCATTCCCTTTTTCACTGTTTTTACAGAGAAGTAACAGTAAAGGATGGAGGAATGGAAGGTGAGGTAGGATTTCAAGAGGCTGCAACCCGTACAATATTACACCTGATCACAATCACTCACACATCCCACACCCCATACACCCTACAAAGAATTTACAGATCACCTGCTGAAGATTTCAATGAGGCTTTGTGCATGAGGACAGCACCAAAGAGAAACTTGAGGAAATAAAAACAGCTGTCTGTGGAGAGAAAAACAGAGTTAACGTTTCGGGTTCATTAGAACTCATCATGAAAGGTCATCGATCTGAAATGTTAACTCTGTTTCTCTCTCCACAGATAATGCCAGAGTGTTTCCAGCTTTTTCTGCTTTTATTTCAGATTTCCAGCATCCCCCACAGTATTTTGCTTTTGATTAGTTATTTGAGGAGCTGTGCCAGTTACTGCAGGGAGTCCTGAAACTGAGATCATCTAAGCAGACGTCTCTACCCGGTCATGCTCAATTTCTCTGACACTGGATCAGTTCAAGCAGCTGAAGGAGCCTGTATAACATCTTCCAGGGGGCTGTCCAGTCATGCATTTGTCTAGTCACCAACACCACTTTTAGGGGAACAGAGGATTAATCCAGTTCAATATAACAATATGGCATCAGTGTGATCAGATCATCCAGTTTCATCATGTTCCTCAATTTCCCTAATGACAGGGTGCAATAGATGTCACTGTGAATGCCAACTGATAACCCCTCCATAACGTTCTTAACACAAACGGGTATCTCTCATTGTGACCACACGCAGAAATTGCTTCACAGCAGTTCCAACTTCACTGGAATATGCATCCATCCTCAGCAATTCTACCCTCCTAGACCTTGTCCAGGGAAGTAGTTCAATGATTGGATGGCTTCTAGATGACAATGCACATCCCTTAATGATCACAACCTATCTCTTTGATCTCTTTGACAGAGCTTCTGGTCACCTGTCCTAACATCTCCTTATGTGATTCAGTGTCAGACTCAGTTTGATGAGGTTCACTATGTTAAGGGTGCTCTGTAAATGCAAGTTGTTGTAAGTTTATCCCCTTGTCATCACTGTACTTGTTTTCATTGAAAACCTCACATCACATGAAACATATTATTCCTAACAGTTCCTAAAGCTCAGTTTATCCTGTGTGAATAACTGGGCAGACACTAAGTCCACTTTTTCTTTGATTACCAGCAAGTCAAATGTCAACATGAGACATCCTACATCTTTTAGACTCCTCCGTCGGTGCCTGACTGTGTCTCTCATGCTCCTATTCTCATTCCTTCTCCTAGCTGCAACCTGAGGACCAGTACCTTGAGAAGTAATTGGCTGCTCTTCTGATGCAAAAAGCTTATGGTGACTGCAGTGGCTTTCATCTGATGGCAGCTTTCTCATGGGAGGGGGATGCTTCTGCTTCCATCTCTGCCCGAGCAGAGTGGGGTCACCACTTGCATGGTTTTCTGATAGAGAATGATTGATCGCTGACATGGAGAGTGATATGGAGGGCAGCTGGGACAGAGTACCATGAGGCAGGATCTTGATCCAGGGACCTCCGTGTGGTCTGCTGATCATTATATTCCTCCACATCACTGTCCACTCCTCCTGGGAGTTAAAATTGACCCGGGGTTTTCATCCTCCTTCCCAACACAACAGATCCGTCTTACATCCGATGGAAGTGAGCTGAGCCTGGGTCAGGGATGGTGTGGATGTCCCATCCTTCGAGTGCATCTTCAGAACAACTGACCCTGTCAAATGTTTGGGACCCTGATTAAGGATCCTGACTCAGGTTCTATACTGAGATGGTCAAATCCTCCATGCTTCTCCAATATTTGTCCAAAGCAGGGGCCAGTAAAGGTTTATACAGCGTCTTTCCCAACCTCAGGACATCCCAAAGCCAATGAAACATTTTTTAAGTGTACTCATTGTTGTAATGTAGAAAACGTAGCAGTCAATTTGCACACAGCAAGCTCCCATGAATAGCAATGTGATAATGACCAGATAATATGTTTTTTTAGTGATGTTGGTTGAGGGACAATTGTGGGCCAGGACACCCTGGTCCTCAAAATTGCATTGCAGTATCTTTTATGTCCCCCTGAGAGGGCAGGCTGGGCATTACTTTAACATCTCTTCTGAAAGACGACAGCTCTGACAGTGCAGCACTCCCTCAGTATGGTACTGAAGTGGAGTTTCAGTCTAGATTTTGTGCTCAAGTCCTGGAGTCTGACTTGGATCCACAAGAGAACTAACTACTGAGCTACAGCTGACACAGTCGCAAAGTATCTTTGGAAAGCAACTGGCCAGAATTAAACAGTAGTAGGGATGGCGGTGAGATTAAATATTCGGGAATTTCAGAATGTATTTAAGCAGAACTGTCTTTCAGCATATATACTTAAGTACATTAAGTACATTCCATAATAGAGTCGACTGCACATGATTTAAGGAAGGATTTTGCTTGATATGCTGAAAGGAACTTTCTCATTCCATGCTTTCATCTGATCGATTTTTCTCATGCAGTGGCTTTGTCTTGTGGGGTAAACTATAATGAAAAATGTGAAACATGTGTCCTGGTGGAGAAAACTGGTGCTTCTCATACATTTTCAGCAAACCACATTATTCTCACTCAATAATTTCCTCCCATTGACAAATGGAGGGAATGAGATTTACTGAGGAATTGTTAACTGTTGTTAATGACTGGAATTGTTGAGGTTACTTATATATAAACAGTAATGAAAACAAAAATGCTGGAAACACTTAGCAGGTCAGGCAGCCTCTGTTAAGAGAGAAACATCAACAGATTAATGAAAGGTCATTGATGTGAAACATTGGGCCCGATAATAACTCAGAGATGGGGTCACTGCAGTGAGGGGTAGCACAAAGGCTGGTAAAAGTTTTGGCATGTCAGAATGTCCAATTTCAACATGGATAACGAATTATCATTTTGCTTCTGGTTTTTTGAATCACCAGTGCGGGTCAGCAGGAGTGGTCCATGCCTGCATGATGCAATCTCAACTCAACTATTAAAAGGGCCAACTCAAAGATGGAGCTTGGAGGAGTTGTAAGGATTTTGGAAAGAGATGGCAAATGTACTGGATGGACTCGGGATGATCTAAGGCTGTGCCCCTGCCCCCCACCCCTCCTCCCCCACCTTTAATGACGCTCCACTTGAGGTACTGCTGGGTGTAGTAAGGAGCAGAAATGAAATAATTTTCCCCAGCAACAGGAGGGAGAAAGCTGCTGCTGTCACCAAGAAGTGATTAGTAGTGGTAACGTAAAAATGTTACTACTTAACATAATTAAGATGTTCATATTTCACTTGTTGCTGAAATCAAGTCAGCATGACTGAGTCACGTATGAGATGTGGGTCTCATATATTTAATTCTGTCACCAGGTAGCTGTGAAGTCCCAGTCTCTCCACCCTAGGTGCAGATATGCCACTGGTCTCCATGATCTCTTCCTCCAAAGATGTCATTTACATTATCTGCAACCCACCTCCGGTTCCCACCCTCTCCCTCGTGTTTTACACTTGCTTGTTCATCAATGTCACAAGACAGACCTATGAATATCTATAAGGTATGTCTTCACCCAATGCATGCAATGCAATTGATAAGGGTGAGTGTCAGACAGATGCATCACATTGCACAAGGATTGGGATGTGAGGCAGTGACGGATGGAAAAAGGGAGAGGTAAGAAAGTGAAAGATGGATGCTCTTCAAACTTAAGTGGGATGAGAAATGATGTGATGGCATATGTTAGATAAGACAGTGTGTGTGTGTGTGTGTGTGTGTGTGTGTGTGTGTGTGTGTGTGTGTGTGTGTGTGTGTGTGTGTGTGTGTGTGTGTGTGTGTGTTAGATCATTAAAGCACTTCCTGTGATCGATCCAGGTATGGGGCACTATATTCCTGCAGCTGACCTTCTCAGCCATCTCCAACCATGGAGAGGGAGAGGGTGAGAACCAGAGGTGGGTTGCAGATAATGCAACTGATATCATTGGAGGAAGAGGTTCTGGAGACCAGTGGCATATCTGCGCCGAGAATGGAGAAACTGGGACTTCACAGATACCTGGTGACAGAATTAAATATATCAGACACGACTCAGTCATGTTGACTTGATTCCAGCAACAAGTGAAATATGAACTTCTTAATTATGCTAAGTAGCAACATTTTTACATTACCACTACTCATTCCTCCAGCCATCATGCAAAGAACAGCACACCATGGGCCACCTGGATGGTGATTCCTCAGAGGTGCAGATTCCTTCTGAGGGTGCACTAGTACAGGATGCATGCGTACCAGGCATCAGTGAGGTTACTCGCATTTCCGTGGGTCCTGTTGGACAGATAGTTGGGCTCTCATATAGAAACTCACAGCTCACAAGTGAGCATGAGCAAACACTGATGACAGGATGGCTGTAGAGAGACTACGTTGAAGGGTGTAGCACTTTCCAAGCTCTGCTCGTATTGACACAGATGCTGAACCCAGTGGGCCATTGATGAAATGTATAATACAATGATAGAATTATAGAATGACACATCACAGAAGGAGGCCCTCCAGCTATTGTGCCTGTGCCAGCTCTTTGAGCTATCCAATTAGACCCACTCCTCTGTTCTTTCCCCAGAACACTTTAAACTTTTTCCCGTCAAGAATTTATCCAATTCTCTTTTGAAAGTTACCACTGAATTTGCTTCCCCCATCTTTTGAGGCACTGCATTCCAGATTATAATAGCTCACTGTGTAAAAAATATTTTTCCTCATGTCACCTGTGGTTCTTTTGCCAATCGCCTTAAATCTGTGTCCTCTGGTTACTGATCCTTCTGCCACTGGAAACAATTTCTCCTTATTTATTCTATCAAAATGGTTCATGATTTGAACATCTCTATCAATTCTCCTCGAAACATCTCAGCTCTAAGGAGAACAATCCCAGCTTCTCCTGTCTCTTACAAAACTGAAGTCCCTCATCCCTGGTACCATTCTAGTGAATTTCCTCTTCACCCCCTCTAAGGTCTCAACATCCTAAAGTGGAGTGTCCAGAACTGGACACAATATTCCAGCCGAGGCCAAGCCAGTGATTTATAAAGGTTTAGCACAACATCCTTGCTCTTGAACTCTATGCATCTTTAATAAAGCCAAGGATTCTGTATGTTTTTATAAATGCATCTCAACTTACACTGCCATCATTAAAGATTCATGTACATTCACCCCCATGTTGTTCTGTTCCTGCACCCCTTTTAGAATTGTACTATTTAGCTCATGGCTGTTACCATCTTCCTCATTGTTTACAACGTTTCCAGGTTTTGTATTATCGGCAAACTTTAAAATTATACCCTGTATATCATGTCCAGTCATTAATATATATCAAACTGCCCTAATACTGATCCTGGGGGACACCACACTATACCTCCCACCTGTTTGAAAAATAAGCATTCACCGCTACTCTCAGCTTTCTCTCCCTTATCCAGTTTTGTATCCTTGCTGCCACTGCCCCTTTACACCCTTACTTCCGTCAGTAACCTAGAATGCATTCCACCTGGACCGGATGACTTTTCAACTTTGGGAACAGCAAACCTTTTAATTACATTCTCTTTATCAATTTTTGTCTCACTACTGTCTTACTGCTATGTTGACAACATGCTCTTCTCTAGTAAAGACAAATGTAAAATACTCGTTTAGTGCCTCAGCCATGCCGTCTGCCTCCATCAGAAGATTTCCTTTTTGGTTCCAAATCATCCTCACTCTTCATTTGATTACCATTTTACTATTTATGTGTTTATAAAAAAACTTGTGGGTTCCCTTTTATGTTAGCTGCTAATCCATTCTCCCTTTGTCCCTCTTATACCATTGTTTAGATGGCCTCAGTACTGGTTATATTCAGCTTGGTTCTTTAGCAAATTATGAACCTGACAATTTTCATAAGCCTTTTTCTGTCTCATTTTAAGCTCTATATCGATATCACCCCTTAGTCATTCAGGGAGCTCTAGCTTTGAATGACTGTCCTTCTGCCTCGTGGGAATGTGTCTACCCTGTACCCAAATTATCTCCTCTTTGACAGCCTCCCATCGTTTGGTTACTGTTTTGTCCACCAACTTTTGATTCCAATCTCCCCGAACCAGATCCCTTTCCAACTCACTGAAGTTAGTTCTCCTCTCGTTAAGTATTTTATGCTTGATTATTCCTTGTCTTTTTCCATAACTATTCTAAACCTGTTGATACTGTGATCACTGTTTCCCAAATGTTCCCTCACAGAAACATACTCCACTTACCACACTTCATTCCCCAGAACTAGATCCAGCACTGCGTCATCTCTCACTGGCTGGAAACAAACTGCTCAAGCAAATTCTCTTCTATACATTTCAGGATTCCTCTCATCTTTGCTCTTTACCCTGTTTGCTGACCTCATTTATATTAGGATAATTGGACCCCTCCATTATCACTACTCTGTAATTCTTGCATCTTTTTGTAATTTGCCTGAAAATTTACTCCTCTATTTCCTTCCCTCTCTGTCCTGAATATCTTACAGCCAGGAATATTAAGTTCCCAATCCTCCACTCCTTTAAGCCAGGGCTCCATTGTTCCACTATAATCATAATGTCATGTGGTGACTTGCACCTGCAACTCACCAATCTTATTTACGATGCTCAGTACATTGATGCACATGCACTTTAAACCTATCTTAGACTTCCTCACATTTGCCTTCTATCTGATCCCTAGTTCTGAACTATTTATTGCTCCAGGGCTATTTGCCTCTGTCAGTTCTCTGTGCGCTGTGTTTCCCCTCTTTAATCATCTTGCTGCCCATCCCCCTGCCAAATTAGTTTAAACCCTTCCCCAAAGCACAGGTTAACCTTCCCATAATCAAAGAAGGACATCAGCAAATGTGTGAGATATTGGCAGCCCTACAAGGCTCACTAAAATAAAAGCAAAATACTGTGGATGCTGGAAATCTGAAATAAAAACAGAAAGTGCTGGAAATACTCAGCAGGTCTGGCAGCATCTGTGGAGAGAGAAGCAGAGTTAACGTTTTCAGGTCTGTGACCTTTCACAGAACTGGCAGACACGAGAAATGTAATATGTTTTAAGCAAATAAAGCAGAGGTGGGGGGAAAGGGATGGTGTGTGATGGGGCAGAGGGCAAGAGAGATTAAATGACAAAGATGTCATGGGGCAAAGGCAAAGAGAGTGTCCTAATGGTATGGTGAAAAACAAAGCATTAGTGCAGAAAGAGTGTTAATGACAGAATAATGAACAGCCTTAGCCAAAAGCATAAACATGAAAAACCCAGTAGGCAGGCACATGGTAAAACAAAAATGATGAAACAAAATAAAATAAAAATAAAACAGGGGTCAGTCATGCTCTGAAATTATTGAACTCAACGTTCAGTCAGAAGGCTGTAGATTGCCTAATCGGTTTGTCAAGCTTGCATTGATATTCACTGGAACACAGCAGCAGGCCCAGGACAGAGATGTGGGCATGAGAGTAGGGCCGCGTGTTGAAATGGCAAGCAACCGGAAGCTTGGAGTCATGTTTACGGATGGAGTGGAGGTGTTCCGCAAAGCGGTCACCCAATCTGCGTTTGGTCTGACCAATGTAGAGGAGACTGCATTGTGAGTAGTGAATACAGAATACTAAATTGAAAGGAGTACAAGTAAATCACTGCTTCACCTGAAAGGAGTGTTTGGGGCCTTGGATAGTGAGGAGAGAGGAGGTAAAAGGGCAATTGCAGGGGAAGGTGCTGTGGGAAGGGGGCGAGGTGTCGGGGGTAATGGAGGAGTGGACCAGGGTGTTGCGGAGGGAACGATCCTTTCGGAATGCTGTCACGTGAATGATCCATCTCAGCCTCCTCCTGAAGTGCCCAGCATCACAGATGCCAGTCTTCAGCCAATTCGATTCACTCCACGTGATATGAAGAAAAGGCTGAAGGCACTGGATACAACAAAGCCTATGGGCCCTAACAACATCCCGGCTGTAGTATTGAAGACTTGTGTTCCAGAACTAGCTATGCCTGTAGCCAAACTGTTCAGTACAGCTACACCACTAGCATCTACCCAACAAGGTGAAAAATTGTCCAGTAATGTCCTGTCCACAAAAAGCAGTTCAAATCCAATCCAGCCAACTACCGCCCCATCAGTCTACTCGCAATTATCAGCAAAGCGATGGAAGGTATTTTTTACAGTGCTATTAAGTGGCGCTTACTCAGTAATAACTTGCTCACGGACACTCAGTTTGGGCTCTGTCAGGGTTACTCAGCTCCAGACCCCATTACAGCCTTGGTCCAAACATGGACAAAACAGCTGAACTCCAGAGGTGAGGTGAGAGTGACTGCCATTGACATCAAGGCAGCATTTTACTGTGTATCAAGGAGCCCTGGCCAAATTGAAGTCAATGGGCATCAGAGGGAAAACGCTCTGCTGGTTAGAGCCATACCTAGCTGAAAGGAAGATGGTTGTGGTTGTTGGAGGTCAATCATCTCAGTTCCAGGACATCACTGTAGGAGTTCCTCAGGGTAGTGTCTGATGCCCAACCATCCTCAGCTGCTTCATCAATGACCTCCCGTCAATCATAAGGTCAGAAGTGGGGATGTTCGCTGATGATTGCACAATGTTCAGCACCATTCACGACTCCTCAGATACTGAAGCAGTTCGTGTAGAAATGCAACAATATCCAGGCTTGGTCTGATAAGTGGAAAGCATCATTCGTGCCACACAAGTGCCAGGCAATGACCATCTCCAACAAGACAAAATCTACCATCTCCCCGTGACGTTCAATGCTTGCAAAATCTTTCACCATCAACATCCTAGGGGTTACCATTGACCAGAAACTGAACTGGACCAGCCATATAAATATTGTGGCTACAAGAGCAGGTCAGAGGCTGGGAATTCTGTGGCAAGTTACTCACCTCCTGACTCCCCAAAGCCTGTCCCCCACCATCTACAAGGCACAAGTCAAGAGTGTGATGGAATACTCTGTACTTGCCTGGATGAGTGCAGCTCCAACAACACTCAAGAAGCTCGACACCATCCAGGACAAAGCAGCCCGCTCATAGGCGCCCCATCCATTACGTTAACTATTCACTCTCTCCACCACTGATGCACAGTGGCAGAAGTGTGTACCATCTACAAGGTGCAACATGCCAAGGCTCCTTCGACAGCACTTTCCAAATCTACAACCTCGACCATCTAGAAGGACAAGGGCAGCAGACATATGGGAACACCACAACCTGCAAGCTCCCTTCCAAGTCACACACCATCCTGACTTGGAACTATATCAACATTCCTTGACTGTCGCTGGGTCAAAATCCTGAAACTCCCTTCCTAACAGCACTGTGGGTATATCTGCACTAGATGGACTGAAGCGGTTCAAGAAGGCAGCTCACCACCACCTTCTCAAGGGCAATTAGGGATGGGCAATAAATTCTGGCATAGCCAGCAATGCCCACATCCCATGAACAAATAAAAAAATGTTGAAGGTTTTATTTCACTGTGAAATCTAACTTTATCTTGTTCCAACCCCTCACCTCTTTCGAAATCATCATTCTCTACCACCCTCCCAACTAAGGTAAAAATGTTTTCACCGAGATATCTTCACTGCTTTCCTCCTCAGCCTCTGCACTGAACAACTTCTCATCCTCAGTGATTTCAACATCCATCTCAACTCATCATGTTCTCTCTCCTCTGAGTTCTCTGCCCTTTTATCCTCCCTAAATGGCTCCCTCCATGTAAGTTTCCCAACCTATATTCACGGTCACCCCCTCGGCCTTGCCCTCTCACGTGATCTTGCTAGTCCCATCGTATCAATTACAGATAAGGCCATCTCTGATCACTGCCTTGTAATCACTCTCCACCCACATTCCTCTACCACATCCCAACCCTGTATCTGCTGTATCCACCCGAGGAAAAAAAAACTATCCCCCAATTCATTTACTGCAGTTTCAAAATCACAACTATCTAGCCTTTGGCCCTCCATTCACCACAACATTTCTGCAGCTACTGATTTGCTCAACTGCACCCTCATCTCCACCTTTGATTCCCTCCTCCCCAATAAAACCATTCCTCTCTGTCACCCTGACCTCTCCCCCGGTATGGCCTTCAACTCCGCTCCCTTAAGTCCAAGGGATGCAGACTTGAAAGGAGATGGTGGACAGCTGGTTTAGTCATTCACCACCAGATCTGACTGTGCTGTAGGCTGTATGGAATTATAGGCAGCTTTCTGTAGCTATAAAGTGGTTGCAGTGGTAGTTATGGCCTATGAAACTGTGGAGGATCGGAAAAGGAATTAGAACAAGGAATTTAAAGGACATATGAGGTATAGTATCATGCCTATAAACTAACCCAAGCTGAGATGGTGTGGTAGTATTTGTTGAGATTCTGGCAGAACAAAGGCACTTGGTGTGAGCTGTTTTCTAATCACGTGGGCATTCTGATTTCCTCACTGCACAGCTGAGGTGAGGTGAGCAGAAAGCCATTCAAAATTCACAGAAGGAGGTTCGGAAGGAGAACCTTGTCTTACGAAAGCCCTCAAGGTATTGTTTGACAAGTGTGAAGACAAAGAAAAGAAAGACTTGCATTGAAAGAGGCACCTTTCCCGATCTCAGAATTTCCCAAATCAGCTAAATTACTACTTTGTCACTACAGTGCAGTGGGGTGGAGAGTGTATATGGTGTGATTCATAAGGTATTACACTTGTATAGGACAGGCAGCAGGTATTTTCCAGTCCATCATTGCTTGCATGTATGTGGCAGCCAATTTGCACACAGGAAGGCCCCAAAAACAGCAGTGAGATAATGACCAGATAATCGAATTTTTAATAATGTTGGTTGAGGGATAAATATTGACCAGAAGTCCCCTGCTCTTAGAACCATAGAAACCACAGAACCATAGAAACGATGCTGCACAGAAAGAGGCCATTCAGACCATCATATCCGTGTTGGCTGAACAATCTAGCTGCCCATTCTAATCCCAGCTTCCAGCACCTGGTTTGTAGCTTTGCAGGTTACAGCACTTCAGGTGCATGTCCAGGTACCTTTTAAATGAGTTGAGGGTTTCTGCCTCCACCACCGATCTGGGAAGCAAATTCCAGACACCCACCGCCGTCTGGGAGAAATGTTTTTCCCTCATGTCCCCTCTAATCCTTCTACCAATCACCTTAAATCTGTGCCCCCTGGTAATTGACCTCTCCGCTTGGGGAAACTGGTCCTTCCTGTCTACTCTATCCATGTCCCTCATAATTTTGTACACTTCAATTAAGTCACCCCTCAGCCTCCTCTGTTCTAAGGAAAACAACCCTAGCCTATCCAATCTTTCCTCATAACTGCAACTTTCCAGCCCTGGCAACATTCTTGTAACTCTCCTCTGTACTCTCTCCAGAGCAATTATATCCTTCCTGTAATGTGGTGACCAGAACTGTACACAATACTCCAGCTGTGGCCTAACCAGCGTTTTATACACTTCCAGCATTACATCCCTGCTATTGTATTCTATACCTCAGCCAATAAAGGAAAGCATTCCACATGTGGGTGTACCTATCCCACATGGACTACAGCGGTTTAAGAAGGTAGCTCACCACCACCTTCTCAAGGGAAATTAGGGATGGGCAATAAATGCTGTCCTAGCCAGCGATGCTCACATCCCATGAGCGAATAAAAAAAATGCCTTCTTCACTACTTTATCTACCTATCCTGCCACCTTTAGGGACCTGTGGACATGGCACTCCAAGGTCTCTCACTTCCTCTACCCCTCTTAATATCCTCTTGCTTTGTTTGCCTTCCCCAAATGCATTCCCTCACACTTCTCCAATTGAATTCCATTTGCCAATTTACTGCCCACTCAACCAAACCATTGATATCATTCTGGTGTCTACAGCTAGCCTCTTCACTATCAACTACACGGTCAATTTTTGTGTCATCTGCAAATTTCCCAATCATGCTCCCACATTTAAGTCCAAATCATTAGTATATACCACATACAGCAAGGGACCCAACACTGAGCCCTGTGGAACGCCATTGGAAACAGTTTTCCATTCACAAAAACATCTGTCAATCATTACCCTTTGTTTCCTGTCACTGAGCCAATTTTGGATCCAACTCACCACATTCCCCTTTATCCCATGGGCTTTTACTTTTCTGACCAGTCTGCCATGTGGGGCCTTGTCAAATGCCTTACCAAAATCCATGTAGACAACTTCCACTGCACTACCCTCATCAATCCTCCTTGTTACTTCCTCAAAAAATTCAATTAAGTTAGTAAGACACAGCCTTGCCTTAACAAATCCATGTTGACTATCCTTGATTAATCCTTTCTAAGTAACAGTTTACCCTATCTATCAGAATTGATTCTAAAACGTTGCCCACCACCAAAGTCAAACTGACTGGCCTATAATTATTTGGCCTTTACCTCGCACCCTTCTTAAGCAATGGTACAACGTTTGCAGACTTCCAATCCTCTGGTAACTCGTCCGTATCTAGTGAGGATTTGGAAAATGATCCTCAGAGTATCTATTGTTTACTTTTTTTAAATTAATTTATTTTTTATTTAGAGATACAGCACTGAAACAGGCCCTTCGGCCCACCGAGTCTGTGCCGACCATCAACCACCCAATTTTATACTAATCCTACACTAATCCCATATTCCTACCACATCCCCACCTGTCCCTATATTTCCCTACCACCTACCTATACTAGGGGCAATTTATAATGGCCAATTTACCTACCAACCTGGAACCTGGTTAGCACCACAGCCTCACAGCTCCAGCGACCCGGGTTCAATTCTGGGTACTGCCTGTGTGGAGTTTGCAAGTTCTCTTTGTGTCTGCGTGGGTTTCCTCCGGGTGCTCCGGTTTCCTCCCACATGCCCAAGACTTGCGGGTTGATAGGTAAATTGACCATTATAAATTGCCCCTAGTATAGGTTGGTGGTAGGGAAATATAGAGACCAGTGGGGATGTGGCAGGAATATGGAATTAGTGTAAGATCAGTATAAAATTGGGTGGTTGATGGTCGGCACAGACTCTGTGGGCCGAAGGGCCTGTTTCAGTGCTGTATCTCTAAACTAAACATAACCCCAATTCCCCATTCTCCAACAGTCACACATCTTACCTTACTGACAATCACAGAATCTACTTGGTCACAAGTTTACTACAAAACAAACATTTCAAATCAATTTCATAAATCAAACCATTCAATATTCCATACAAAATTCAATAATCACCCTTGTAGATCCCGTTAGTGCCTGTCTTGTGGGTGCCTTTGCCTGTCCCTGTGCTCCAACACAGTGTTACCCCAGTGGCTGCAGCATGGCTGGGGAAAGGCCGCTGATGTTCACTATAGGTGGCCTTGCAGGATGGCCTTGGGTAGCTCTGGGCCTAGAGGGCCCAGCTTCGGACGGCACAACCTCAGCATGGGGTGACAGCAGTCTGGGCTGGTTGGCTGAGAGGCATCAGCAAGGGCACTGGCCGGCAGTGTTGGCAGGATGAATGCTGTCATTCTGAGAGAGGACAGCAGGTTTGTACACCAAGGAGCCACTGCCACTGCCCAGGACAGCACTTCAGCAATCCTCGTAATGTGTTTTGGGAGGACAGATTGCTGGATTTCTGTGACAGCCAGCCCCTTTGAACACTGGCATCTGCAGCCATGCTGGCAGCAAGCTGAGCTTCCAGGCAGAAAGCTGATCTTGCTTTACAGAAGTCTGAGCTATATAAAATGCTAGTTAGGCCGCAGCTGGAGTACTGTGTACTTTCTTCAGACCTCTGTAATTGCCCTTGTTTAAGTTGAAGACACTGGTTTGTGACCCGAGTGGCTCACCCTCAAACTGAATTTGAAATTCTACCATGTTCTGATTGCTCCCCCCTAAAGGATCCTTAACTACGAGATCGCTTATTAATCCTACCTCATTACACATTACCAAATCTAAAACAGCCTGTTCACGGGTAGGTTCTGCAATGTATTGTTCTAAGAAACAATCCCTGATGCAGTCTACAAATTCGTATTCCATGCTACCCTTGCCAATTTGATTTGTCCAGTCTATACTCAGATTAAAATCACCCATGATAATTGCAGTGCCCTTCTTACACGCCTCCATTGGTTGCTGATTAATATTTTGTCCTACAGAGAGGCAACTCCTCGGGGGCCTATCGACCACTCCCGCCAGTGATTTCTTTCCCTTGCTATTCCTTATTTCCACCCAAACTGATTCTACATCATGATCTGTTACACCTATATCATTACTCACAACTGCACTGATCCCTTCCTTTATTAACAAAGCTACCCCACCTCCTTTTCCTTTCTGTCTAGTTGTCCGGAACGTCGTATATCCTTAACATTGAGATTCCAGTACTGGTCATTCTGCAACCACGTCTCAGAGATAGCTATCAAATCATATTCATTTATTTCTATTTGTGCCGTCAGCTCATCTATCTTGTTACAAATGCTACATCATTCAGATAAAGAGTCTTAAGCTTTGACTTTTTACCATTTTTACCTACTCTGGTTCTAATTTCTGCTGTACTCTTATGCTTGTATTCTCTGTCCCTTCCTGTCACACTTTGATTAATGTATGCCCCTTCACTACCCTGCACCTCTGCTCTCTCGTTACTTTTCGACTTTTTAAACTTCCCTTCAATTGAACCCTCCGCCCCATTATTTAGTTTAAAGCCTTATCTATAACCCTAGTTAATACGATTCGCCAGAACACTGGTCCCAGCATGGTCCAAGTGAAGCCCATTCCAATGGAACAGCTCTCTCTTTCTCCAGTACTGGTGCCAGTGTCCCATGAATCGGAACCCATTTCTCCCACACCAATCTTTGAGCCACGCATTTACCTCTCTAATCTTATTTACCCTAAACCAATTTGTACGTGGTTCAGGTAGTAATCCTGAGATTATTACCTTTGAGGTTCTGCGTTTTAATTTAGCCCTGAACTGCCCAAGTCCCTCAGCAGAACCTCTTTCCTGGTCCTACCTATGTCGTTGGTACCTACATGGACCACGTCAACTGGATCCTTCCCCTCCCACTCCAAGTTCCTCTCCAGCCCATAAGAGATGTCCTTAACCTTGGCACCAGGTAGGCAACACAGCCTTCGGGACTCCCTGTCTTTTCTGCAGAGAACACTATCTATTCCCCTAACTATGCTCTCCCCTATTGCTACTACATTTCTCTTTTCTCCCCCCACTTGAATGACGCTCTGAACCATGGTGTTGTGGTCAGTTCGTTCATCCTCCCTGCAGCCTGTGCCCTTGTCCATACTGGGAGCAAGAACCTCGTACCTATTGGATAAGGGCACTGACTGAGGCTCCTCCAAAGCTAAATTCTGGATCCCCATACCTGCCTCACTCACAGTCACACCCTCTGACCCTGACTACAGTCCAAATTAGATGTAATTAATCTAAGGGGTGTGACTGTCTCCTGAAACACAGTGCCCAGGTAACCCTCCCCCTCCCTGATGTGTTGCAGCGTCCGCAGCTCAGACTCCAGCTCATCAACTCTGAGCCGAAGTTCCTCGAGCAGCCAACACTTGCTGCAGATGTGGTCACTGTGGATCACACCGGCGTTCACCAGCTCCCACATACTACAGCTGCAACACATCATCTGCCCAACCATCTCTATTTGATTTAATTAATTAATTTGGATCTCAGTAATTTACAAAATAAGTGAATTATTTAAATGTGCTCTTAACCTGTAATGCCGTCCCCTGATTTAAATCACTTGGTCAAAAAAAAAGAGACACAGAAGAAATACCCACCAATCACTTACCATCTCTCTAGTGATGTCACACTTCGATTTTTGTTGGACAAGCAGGTCCACAGAAGGGAACAGAACAGAACAGAGCGTCTCTCACCAACACTGCTTCGGGTCTCGGGTCTCGGGGCTTTATCTCCTGGCTCCTCTCACCAACACTGCTTCTGGTCTCGGGTCTCGGGACTTTATCTCTCGGCTCCTCTCGCCTATTCCTGCTCTCACCGTGGCCGCTGCTTCTGGTTTTGGGCCTCGGGTCTTTGAGAGAGAGGGGAGGGAGCAAACAGAGAGACAGAGAGCGAGGGGGGGGGAAAGAGAGAGGGGGGAATAGAGAGAGAGGGGGCAGAGAGAGAAAGGAAGAGAGAGGGGGGACAAAGAGAGGGCAGAGTGAGAGATAGGGAGAGAGGGTGGAGAGAGACAGAGAGAGAGGGACAGAAGGAAACAGTGGGATGGGGGACAGAGAGAGAGAGGCAGTGAAAGAGAGAGAGGACAGAGAAAGAGAGAGGTACAGAGAGAGAGGGGGCAGGGAGAGAGGGGGCAGAGAGAGACAGAGCAGAGAGAGAGAAGGTAGAGTGAGAGAGAAAAGACAGAGAGCGAGAGATAGAGAGTGAGGGGGACAGAGAGAGTGAAAGGGGCAGAGAGAGAGAGAGGGACAGAGAGAGAGAAAGGAGGGGGTAGAGAGAGAGAGAGGGGGCAGAGAGGGGGGCAGAGAGGAAGAGAGAGGGGGGGACAGAGAGAGGGGGACAGAGAGAAAGAGGGGCAGAAAGAGGGAGAGGACAGAGAGAGGGCAGAGGGAGAGAGAGGGGCAGAGGGAAAAAGTGGGACAGGGGACAGAGAGGGGGGGGCAGAGAGAGAGAGAGGGCAGAGAGAGACAGAGCAGAGAGAGAGAAGACAGAGTGAGAGAGAAAAGGCAGAAAGAGAGATGGAGAGCAAGGGGGACAGAGAGAGTGAAAGGGACAGAGAGAGAGGAACAGAGAGAGAGAGGAGGGGGCAGAGAGAGAGAGAGAGGGCAGAGAGAAAGAGGGACAGAGAGGAAAAGAGAGTGGGGACAGAGAGAGGGGGACAGAGAGAAAGAGGGGCAGAGAGAGAGAGAGGGCAACTGACCGGCGGCCCCAGTGGCAGCTTCTTAAGTGGCCGCCACTGGCAAAATGCTGCCCCAGGGTCCTGCTGCCCGCTGGGGCAGTGTTTCCTCCTGATTTTGCCCCCAGTGGTGGCACTTGACCATCAGCGAAAAAATTCAGACCAAAGTTTCAGATCTGTGACCTCATCAGAACCTGATGAGGGATCATTGAACTGAAATGTTAACTCTGCTTCTCTCTACGCAGATCCTGCCTGACTTGCTGAGTATTTCCGGCACTTACTGTTTTTATTTCTGATTTCTAGCATCCGCTGTATGTTGTTTTTTGATGGAATGTTGGCCTTTATCTGAACTGAGCTGTTATACAAAGGGGTGGAGGTTATATATATTACAGCTGTACAGAGCTCTAGTGAGAGCCCACCTGGAGTAACTGCACCCAGCACTGGGCACTGCACCTCAGCAAGAATGTATTGGCCTTGAGGGGGGTGCAGTGTAGATTTACCAGAATAATAATGGGATTAAAATGGTTCAATTATGAGGACAGGTTGTACAGATTAGATATGTATTATATTCAGTATCGAAGATTGAGAGGTGATCAAATGAAGGGGTTTAAGATGATTAAAGGTTTTGATATGATGGGTGTCATTTCCTCTGGTTGGAGACACCAGAACAAGAAGGGATAGCCTTAAAATTAGAGCTGGGATATTCAGGGGTGATGTCAGGAAGCACTTCGTCACAAAAAGGGGAATGAAATCTGGAAAACTCTCCCCCACAAAGCTGTTGAGGCTGGGGCTTAATTGAAAATTTCAAAAATGAGATTGATAGATTATTGTTCAGCAAGGGCACCATGGTTATGGGACCAAGACAGGAAAGTGGAGTTAAGATACAGATCAGCTGTGATCTTGATTGTATGGTGGAACAGGCTCAAGGGGCTGAATGGTCTCCTCCTGGTCCTATGTTTAGTGTTGCTTCTACCCAAATTTTTAAACTGGTTACAGCCAATCAAATAATGTGGGCTGGACTGTCAGCCATCTGTTGAAAAGTTGCAGGGACACGAACAGGAGCAGTTGCATCTTGTCCTCATTGTATGTCCATAGACACATACACACTTTCCAACATGGATCCCTGGAATCAGGCTGAAGAAAGAGTTTTATTTAATTCAGTTGGCCTTTCTTCAACTGTACACAGATGCGGCCCTGTTGGACTTGCCCTGATGACCCGCTTTGTTGAGATTGTTTCCAGGATAAAGATTCAGGCTGGTCTAAGCATGGTATTTGGCTGCTTTGATTGATAAATTGCTGTTTCAATATCTCACCAGGCTGCTTCTGTTTTCCGGCTCTGTGTTCAAACCTGGGACGAAGGAGCTCAGAGTGTCCTGGACTAGAGCAGATGTAAACCAACCCTCATTTTAGAACCACCAATATAATTCTTAAATTGCTTTTTGAATCACAAATCTTCTGTATTATATCACAATTTTCAGTTTTCTCTTACAGGAACTATTCTGTGCTGAATTTTGAAAATGTTGTTTTACACAGCGAGCTGGTGTGATCCGGAATGCTCTGCCTGAAAGGGCAGTGGAACCAGATTCAGTAGTAACTTTCAAAAGAGAATTTGATAAATACTTGAAGGGGAAAAAGTTACAGGGGAAAGGGCAAGGGAGTAATTGGATAGCTCGAACAAAGAGTCAGCAATGGTAGGATGGGCCGATTGGCCTCCTTCAGCACTGTAACATTGTATGACAGCAATGTAAGATGGAGTTTTTCATTCTGGTAAGTTTTCTTTCTTTAGTTTTTAGTGATAAAGTTGTGTTTGTGTGTCACATCTTTTGCTGAACCGGGTGGGTACATTTGAGTTTCCTTCTGTCAGGTTGGTGCCTCGTGAATTTGATAATGCCACCAGGCTGAAAGCGGACGAGCAGCATGTAGCTGCATTTCAAAGCAGACATAATACTTAATACTTTAGAAAGCCTGGAGGAGTATAGAAAGTGCAGGGGTGAAGTAAAAAAAAGAAATTTGGAAAGCAAAGAGAGGGCATGAAAAAACATTGGCAGGTAAAATCAAGGAAAACCCAAAGATGTTTTATCAGTACATTAAGAGCAAGAGGATAACTAAGGAAAAAGTAGGGCCAATCAGAGATGTGCATGGATGCAGAAGATGTGGGCAGGGTTCTTAATGAGTACTCTGTCTTCACAAAAGAGGGATGATACAGACATTGCAGTAAAAGAGGAGGAGTGTGAAATATTAGATATGATGCGCATAATGACAGAGAAAGTACTCGAGGGTCTGATAGCCTTGAAAGTGGATAAATCACCAGGACCAGATAGATTGTATCCTAGGCTGTTAAAGGAAGTCAGGGAGGAAATAATGTTTACTGGCATGGTAGTTGGATGAGCCAATCATGGACAGCCGGCCAGAAAGGAGCTATATTCATTGCCTCCTCCTTTCCTTCTCCTCCTCCTCTTCTTCTTCCTTGTTCTCTTCTTCCTCCTCCTCAGCTGCCATATCCCTGGTGCCATGGGCTGTGCCCTCATGATGGTGAAGTTGTGCAGGATACACAGACCATGACCAATCATGCCCTGGCGAATACTGCAGGGCTCCTCCAAAGTGGTCCAGGTAGCGAAAGTTTCAGCACCCCAATGGTCTGCTCAATGATATTCCATGTGGCAGCATGGCCCTCATTATATGCATACTGCCCACATGTGCGTAGGTGGATAGCCCTTGTCGCCGAGTAGACACCCTCTGATTTCATGTGGTGGCTGAAATGCAGATGGTACAGCAGATAGATGCAGAATAAAAGCATCATTACTGCTGATACCAGGCACTGATCTGCATGATGCTCTGTCCTAGTGGAATCTCTTTTGGTTGTGGTACATCCCAGAGTTGCCATTCGACACCTGCAAAGTGACATGCGTGCAGTCAATGGCACCCTGCACCATGAGGAAGCCTGAAATCCTCACGAAGGCACATGCTTCCTCCTCTGTCTGCTTCACTCTGGCAAGAGAATAAAATGTATTCAGCTCTCTACATACAGAGCCTCAGTGACCTCCCTTACACAACAGTGGGTGGTAAATTGGGAGAATTTGAAAATATCACCTGCTCCAGCCTGGAAGGAGCTGAGTGCATAAAAATTTATGACTATGGTCACCTTCACAGTCATTGGTAATGCTGTCCTCGCCCTCCTTTGAGGCTGCAGTTATGACTGCGAGTGAGTGGCAGCTTTCAGTGAGCACATCCCTAATGAAATGGAGATGTCTCACACACACTGTTCTTCACTGAGTTTCAGGTAGGAGAATTGCTCCTTGAACACCCTGGGTGGATATGAACTCCTGCAGAGGGCCCTACCCCCCACTCCTTCTCCTCCCTCCTCCAGCATCTTGTCCTGCTTTGTATCACCTCTGCTCATTTTCTCTCTCTTGCTGCAGACAATGCAGATAGAAGCTACTGCACCCACGTCTGAGAGCAAGGATCTGAGCAGAATCCTTGAAGTCAGGACCAAGTCTTTCAGTACCTGCCACACCCACTCCCTGTAGATTTCAGCAACTTTAAATAACTCTAGAGACCAACAACCACTTTTACAATTGCAGCAAGAGAAATCAGTCAGAAACTTCTGAAAGTAGTTGATGATCCCTTCAAATATCGCTGGCGGTGGGGTCCTTCCTGCTGCTGAAGGCGGGTTCCGTTGTGCGAGGGTAAGAGAGGGTGTTAGCTGGAACAGCGAGGTCCAAAATGGCAGCACTGACTAATGTAACAATATGTCGACTCTGCACACTTCCAGCAGACACTCCCTGCACACACTAACGCCCTCACCTAGAACCGCACCAGGAGTGTGTGCGTGCATTGCGGACACCATTTTGGAAGCAAAAGAGCAGTCGTAGTGTCAAAAAAAAGACACTAATGAGCCAAACTTTGCGGCTTTTGAATTGTAAATGCTTGTTTTACCTGCATACAGAATCCATGGGCAGTATCTGCGGCAATCTTTGAGATTGTATGTGTGTGTTTGTGCACAGAAGACAGAAGGATTTGTCATTCTTTATTAATTTATCCCAGGGCTGTGTTTCCACAAGAGGAAGAGAAGAAGATCCATTGATTTAACAAAATATAGTCTGGGCCTGGGTGTCAGCAGCAATATGAGTTACAGAAAATGTATTAGCTGGTGGAGCAGGGGCACCATTGATCTTTATTTTCTCTTTTATGACAAGCTGCTGGTGTAATCAAACGACCTAAGGGGCAATCTGCCATGCTGTAATATAGTACATCTTTGAACAAGGTGGCAGCCAGAGTATAATAACTGAGAAAAATGTTTCTCTTCTTGAATTAAATCTCACACAGTATGCATGCCTCACGGATACAGTTTGTAACATTTTTTTATAAACAAAGTCTTTATAACGGTTCCCTTCAATGGCTTCAGAAAGCAGCCTCACAGATTCTTCTCCAGAATTGCTGTAAGTGGGATTGTCCTATAGGGAAGCCTTGTCTGTTCAGACTATTCCTCCCAGGGCAGCTAAGACACAACACTCTGTGGGGAGAAAACAGACCACAAGCACCGTCTAATGTGCAGCAACATCTTACAGACCAGGAAGGCCCCAGCTTTGAACTGCGGCCTGTACTGAGTTATCTTTCCTGGTTAGGGCACTCTAATTAGTCTTAGCAGAACTGGTTAGTGAGGGCTGGAGGGAGAGGAAGAGGGGAGGTATGTGAGAGGAGGGGAGGTGATGTTGGAGACGAGGGGTTGGGGAGAGGGTAAGCAGGAGGAAAGGGCTGAGTGGGGAGGGAAGAGGGTGGGGAGGTGAGGGGGAGAGGAGGGACAGACAGGAAGTGAGGGAAGGGTTTGAGGAGGGATGAAGAGGGAAGGTGAGGAGAGAAGGAGTTGGAGGGGAGGGGAGGTGAGGTGTGAGGAGGAGTGGTGAGTGTGGGGGTGAGCAGAGGGAGAGGAGGAGGGGTGAGGGACAGGAGGTGAGGGGGAGGGAAGAGGAGAGGGTGGTGAGAGGGCAGGAAGAGGAAGAGGTGAGAAGGAGAAGCGTGGAGATGAAGTGAATGGGGGGGAGATAAGGTGAGGGGCGATGTGGGGGAGGAGGGATGGTGAGGTGAAGGGGTAGGGCGGTGAGGGGAAGGTGAAGTAACAGGGAGGAGAAGGGAAGGGATATGAGTAGGGGAGATGTGACAGGGTATAGGCTGCTGTTTCCCATAGTGCTGAGTGGTACAGAAAGAGCCCTGTTTGTTGAACATGCATTGTCTGAAACCTTGGGCTGAATTTTCGCTTTGAAGGTGGGAAACAGGAGCTGGGACCCCTTTCCGGGTCCTGAACCCACCCCAGGGAGAATTTTTAACTGGGGTGCCCCCAATTGGCAGAAAGAGAGTTTCTCTGTCCGAGGACGGCGGGTGGGCTCTGGAAGCTGGAGGGCCAATCAGATGCCTTTCAGCTTCAGAAGCGTATGCGGCTGCAGTAAAAGTTAAGTAACTGAGAGGGTGCTTCATCAAGAAGGTGCCCTCAAAGCCACTTCTTAAAAACGTAATTAAAAAATAGAAAAAAGCAGCAAGACCAGCACGGTGGAGGCAGGGGGGAGGCCTTCTACAGGACTGCCTCTGGCTGCACACCCACCCAGTCAGGCAGAGAGGGCCTGTAGGCCTGCCGAGAGTGATGGCACCCTGGCCTGCTGCTGCGTGCCCACCTCCTGGCAGTCGATGTGCCCCCCCCGTCACAATGGCCTCCTAAACTTAATGAGCCCAATTAGCTGCCCGCCTCATGGGGGTGGATAGCCCTGCCGTCCCTGAACCCATCTCAGCCAAAGTGGCTGATGCCAGGAAAGGGGTCAGGAAACCGGCATGCCAGCCACTTCAGGTATTTTCAGGCATCACCACCTCAGTTCGCAACCTTGGCAGGGCCTGAAAATCCTGCCCCTTTTTTATACCTGCACATGGGATTGCCAACTCTAATTGGATATATTCCTGAAGGTTTCATCATTATATCCTTTCATCTCCAACTGCCCCACCTGTACAAGCAGTGTCTTTTTTTATTTGTTCGTGGGATGTGGGCGTCGCTGGCCAGGCCAGCATTTGTTGCCCATCCCTCATTGCCCTTGAGAAGGTGGTGGTGAGCTGCCTTCTTGAACTGCTGCAGTCCTTGGGGTGTAGGTACACCCACAGTGCTGTTAGGAAGGGAGTTCCTGGATTTTGACCCAGCGACAGTGAAGGAACGGTGATATAGTTCCAAGTCAGGGTGGTGCGTAGCTTGGAGGGGAACTTGCAGTTGGTGCTGTTCCCATGCATCTGCTGCCCTTGTCCTTCTAGGTGATAGAAGTCGTGGGTTTGGAAGGTGCTGTCTGAGGATCCTTGGTGAGTTGCTGCAGTGCACCTTGTAGATGGTACACACTGCTGCCACTGTGCGACGGTGGTGGAGGGAGTGAATGTTGAAGGTGATGGTGTGCCAATCAGGTGGGCTGCTTTGTCCTGGATGATGTTGAGCTTCTTGAGTGTTGTTGGAGCTCCACCCATCCAGGCAAGTGGAGAGTATTCCATCATACTTTTGAATTGTGCCTTGTAGATGGTGGACAGACACTGGGGAGACAGGAGGTGAGTTTTTTGCCACAGAATTCCCAGCCTCTGACCTGTTCTTGTAGACACAGCATTTATGTGGCTGGTCCAGTTCAATCTCTGGTCAATGGTGACCTCCAGGATGTTGTTAGTGGGGGATTCAGTGATGGTAATTCCATTGAACAGCAAGGGGTGATGATTACATTCTCTCTCTTGTTTGAGATGATCATTGCCTGGCACTTGTGTGGTGCGAATGTTACTTGCCACTTATCAGCTCAAGCCTGGATGTTGTCCAATTCTTGCTACATCTGGACATGGGCCGCTTCAATACCTGAGGAATCGCGAATGGTGCTGAACATTGTGCAATCATCAGCAAACCTCTCCACTTCTGACCTTATGATGGAGGGAAGGTCAATGATGAAGCAACTGAAGATGGTTGGGCCTAGGACATGAAGTGGGACCAGATGGGTAGCATTAGTAGGATTAGTATGAGAATGTATTAATAAGTTTAGAAGAAGCACTATAGTTGTAAAGGACCAATGGAATGATGGGATACATGACCATTATTCTGAGATTTGTACTACCCTGTAACTAATTGCCTCCACAGCCTGGTAAGGAGATAAGGGTGAGACTGAAGACGAGACAGGGTGCAAAAACTATGGGAACTAGCAGCTTCAAGGTTTAGGGAGGATGTTTGTGTGGCAGTACAATCCAGTTTATTGATCAATCTGTAGACCTGGAATGTGTTGGAGTCGTGTGAACAATGAGTAATGGTGATTGTATTCCATAAATATGTGCTGCAACTCTGTTTCTCTGAGAAGCTCTTTGGGTGAACCAAAAGCTTCTCCCTTGCTTGAAATAAAGCCTTTATTTGCTTTAATCCCGTGGATTCAAGAATGGTTAGATTTTCTCCACAACAGACATTTCCCTGCAGAACTCCCACAGTGATGGCCTGGGACTGAGATGATTGACTTCCAACAAACACAACCATTTTCCTTTGTGCTGGGTACTCTCCAAACTCTCCAATCAGCAGAGAGTTTTTCTCCTGATTCCGATTGACTCCAGTTTTGCTCGGGCTCCTTGATGCCGTACTCGGTCAAATGTTGCCTTGAAGTCAAGGTCAGTCACTCTCACCTCACCTCACCTCACCTCTGGGGTTCAGCTGTTTTGTCCGTGTTTGGACCAAGGATGTAATGAGTTTAAATTAATTTGGCAGGGGGATGGGATACAGAGTGGAGGTACAGTAGTGGGGTGATGCACAGTTAAATATAGAAGAGAAACTGAGTCAGTCTGGAAGGCGGAGCAAATATAGACCTGTTAAGGCACAAGTGAAAAATGCAAGGTTGGATTGCATCTATTTTAATGCAAGGAGTCTTACTAGTAAGGCAGATGAATTGGGGGTGTAGATTAGCACTTGGGATTGTGATATTATTGCTATCACAGAGACATGTTTGAGGGAAGGGCAGGACTGGCAGCTCAATATTCCAGGGTGTAGAATCTTCAGGCGTGATAGGGGAGGGTGTAAAAGGGGAGGTGGCATTGCACTGTTAATCAAGGAGTCAATTACTGCAGTAAGGAAGGATGATATCGTAGAAGGTTCCTCTAATGAGGCCCTATGGGTAGAACTTAAAAACAAAAAGGGGGCAATCACTTGGCTGGGAGTGTACTACAGGCCTCCAAACAGTCAGGGAGAGATAGAGGAGAGACATGTTGGCAAATCTCAGAGAGGTGTAAAAATAATAGGGTCATAACAGTAGGGGATTTCAACTTCCCCAATATCAACTGGGATAGTCTTAGTGCAAATGGCTGAAAAGGGGCAGAGTTCTTAAGGTCCATACAGGAGAGCTTTGAGACAGCAGGTAGAAGGTCCAACAAGAGAAGGGACGGTACTGGAGCTAATCCTAGGGAATGAAGCCAGACAAGTGGTAGAAGTGTCAGTAGGGGAGCATTTCGGGTATAGTGACCATAACTCTGTAAGATTTAAGGTAGTTATGGAAAAGGTCAAAGATGGACCGGAAATAAAGGTACTGAAATTGGGGGAATCTGTGTGTGGAGCAGGAGGACATAGGTGAGGTTTTAAATGATTACTTTTCATCTGTGTTCACTATGGAGATGTAGGTGTAGAGATCAGAGAGGGGGATTGTGATATACTTGAACAAATTAGCATTGAAAGGGTGGAAGTATTAGCTATTTTAGTAGGCTTAAAAGTGGATATAGCCCCAGGCCCAGATGAGATGTATCCCAGGTTGCTATGTGAGGCAAAGGAGGAGATAGCAGGAGCTATGACACAAATTTTCAAATCCTCTCTGGCCACGGGAAAGGTATCAGAGGACTGGAAGGCAGTGGATGTGGTACCATTATTCAAGAAGGGTAGCAGGGATAAACCAGGTAAGGCCAGGCCGATGAGTCTAACATCAGTGGTAGGGAAATTATTGGAAAAAAATTCTGAGGGACAGGATTAATCTCCACTTGGAGAGGTAGGGATTAATCAGGGATAGTCAGCATGGCTTTGTCAGGGGAAGATCGTATAAAACAAACTTGATTGAATTTTTCGAGGAGGTGACTAGATGTGTAGATGAGGGTAAGGCAGTTGATGTAGCCTACATGGACTTCAGTAAGGCTTTTGATAAGGTCCCGCATGGGAAATTAGTTAAGAAGGTAAGAGCCCGTGGGATCCAGGGCAATTTGGCAAATTGGATCCAAAATTGGCTTAGTAGCAGGAGGCAGAGGGTAATGGTTGAGGGTTGTTTTTGCAAATAGAAGCCTGTGACCAGTGGTGTACCGCAGGGATCGGTGCTGGAACCCTTGCTGTTTGTAGTGTACATTAATGATTTAAATGTGAATATAGGAGGTATGATCAGTAAGTTCGCAGATGACACGAAAATTGGTGGTGTCGTAAATAGTGAGGAGGAAAGCCTTAGATTACAGGATGATATAGATGGGCTGGTAAGAAGGGCAGAGCAGTGGCAAATGGAATTTAATCCTGAGAAGTGTGAGGTGATGCATTTTGGGAGAACTAACAAGGCAAGGGAATATACAATGGATGGTAGGACCCTAGGAAATACAGAGGGTCAGATGGACCTTGGTGTACTTGTTCATAGATCACTGAAGGCAGCACCATGGTCGATCAGGTGGTTAGGAAGGCATATGGGAGACTTACCTTTATTAGCTGAGGCATAGAATATAAGAGCAGGGAGGTTATGATGGAGCTGTATAAAACGCTAGTTGGGCCACAGCTGGAGTACTGTGTACATTTCTGGGCACCACACTATAGGAAGGATGTGATTGCAATGGAGAGGGTGCAGAGGAGATTCAACAGGATGTTGCCTGGGCTGGAGCATTTCAACTCTGAAGAGAGACTGGATAGGCTAGGGTTGTTTTCCTTAGAGCCGAGAAGGCTGACGGGGGACCTGATTGAGGTATACATAATTATGAGGGGCATAGATAGGGTAGATAGGAAGAAACTTTTTCCCTTAGCGGAGGTGTCGATAAACAGGAGACACAGATTTAAGACAAGAGGCAGGAGGTTCAGAGAGGATTTGAGGAAAACAATTTCACCCAGAGGGTGGTTGGAATCTGGAACACACTGCCTGAAGGGGTGGTAGAGGCAGGATCTCTCACAACATATAAGAAATATTTAGATGAGCACTTGAAACGCCATAACATACAAGGCTACGGGCCAAGTGCTGGAAAATTAGATTAGAATAGTTGGGTACTGGATGGCCGGCACAGACATGATGGGCCGAAGGGCCTGTTTCTGTGCTGTATAATTTTATGACTCTATAACTGACTTTGCAGTATACTGGACCACCCCTTGTGCAAGGTTATCCATTGTCCCGGCTGGTAGTTGAAAGTTCATCGAGTACCGTAAGAACTGACTTCTGTCTAAACAATGGGAAAGCAACAGTTATTTCTGAGAAGCAAAAAAAAAGTAGTTTCAACAAAACAGCAGCAGTGCACAACCTGACCAACAGGAAAAGATTGTTGAGAAAAACAAGCTCACACTATGGATTGCCATTGATTACATAATTGATTAATTATTTGACTTAATCAAAGTACAATCACACTTAGTTTTAAATCAATGTCTACAAAGTAACCTTTAAAAATTCACTACAGGTTTAATACAGGTTTTTTTTTAAGTCAAAAGCAAAACAAAGCAAGGAAGAAGTAAAATGCAAAAACATTTTCAGCAAGTACAAAAAGTAGTGGCTGCAGGCCTCAGGCCTACACATGCACCTGGGGGAATCCACTGATGGAGGTGAAACCTCTGTCTCTGCGAAGCTGTATCTGTGGATTAAAGAATGTACTGCCCAGCTCTGGTAAAGAGGGCATCAATGACCTGTGTGATGCAGTGTTGTGCAGCCATTTGTGAGATGCGACCAAAGTCTACAGCTGATCCTTAGAAGGAGCCAGAAGTGAAGAAGCTCAAAGCCACAATGACTGTGACGGTTACTGGCAGGGCATGGAGACTAGTGCTGTGAGATGTGAGGTCTTCAGTGCCATAAATGTCTGTGACCACCTGCCTGGATAGTCGCAGTCTGGGTCATCAATAGGTAGCTCCATCTTTGGCGGTAGATCCTGTGTTGAGGGGCTTGCCTCAATTGCCTTCTGGCTTTTCTTTCCTCTCCCATGCCCTCCTGATGCCTGGGGACCTGCCCTTCCCATGGAGAGTGTTGCCCATATTGCCAGCTGGACCTTCCTTCTGGGCAGGTGTCCACCCAATTGCCCTTGCTAGCCTTTTCCCCTGCAATTACAGCAAATCTAAAATTCTGGAATTGCACAATATAAATGTCAAAATCAGAATTTACTTATTTCTTTGCACCATTTCCCTGCAGTACAATAGATGAAATATTGAATCTACCTGCATCTTAAGTGTTACGACTAGGTGAGAAAGGTGTCTAGGGGTCCCTCTCAGCCCTCACCTGGTCTTACCGTAACAGGGTTTAATTTTTAAACACACTATCTTTTTAGCTCCCCCTTGGTGAATCCTTGTTCACTGCTTTTCAATTATAAGCCAAATAAACCAGCAAAAACAGGCTTTCTTAGGTTTAAAGAAGAAAAGTTGAAATTTATTAAACTTGAATTTAAACTCTAATTTGGTTGATGCCTACAATACACGATGCACCCATGCTAGCATGCATACATGATACACACATGCAAATAGAGACAGAAAAGAGCAGAAGAAAAATAAAGTGAAAAAGTTTGAGGCAATATCTAAAGAGTTTTTGTTAAGGTTCTTCAAGCTCACTGTAGATTCCTTGATTGTAGGTAGATCTTGCTTTTAATTGGGGCCTAGTATTCTTCTTAAACCTTGTTCTCTGCAGGAGACTTTTCTCTCTTGGGGTTCATGTGTTTTCAGTGGATTCAGAGACTTGTGAGAAAGAGATGGGAGCAGACAAGAGAGATTTTCTCAGTCCGGGAGCAAACAGACTTTCTGAATTCAGACTCTCTGGGGCTAGTTCAAAAGACCCCTGGGACAGCCAGTTAGTCATGTGAGCAGCTGGTCTAACCAATCCTGGCCGCTGTGGATTCTATCACCCCAGCAGGCCCTGGAATGCTCCTCTTACACACAATACATGGTGATCAAGGTCCATGGTGGGTTGAATGTGTCAGGGAATGGTCCTTTGTCCTTCCAAGCACTGTCTGTTAATATTCAAATGTATTTTTCCAGCCCCAGCTGATCTATTTAAGAAGTCATTTTGTCGCTCCACCAACAGTTTAGAATCAATGTTGATGACAAAATTAGTGTGCCTCATTCTTGACAGGTGGGGGCTTAGCATGACATAAGTTATCAAAGCAAGCAAATTGAACAATGGAATCCGAGTAATAAACTAAAGTATTGCCTATTCCATAGGCCTAAAGTAGTAGGCCTAATCATTGTAATGATATTAGTGTAACTGATACCCATAATCAAATATAGGAAGGTGTCATCTCTTCCCTCTGACCTGGAACTGCTTGTTTAATTAATATCTGCACAGCTGAAAATGGCTAAACAGTAAAGAGAGCATTAGGGTAATTTTAACCAAAGTCACCCAGTGATAGACTGGCACGATCAGATTGGCTGTTAGTTTTCACACAGCACAATTTTCCTGAAGTCATTGGAAAACGGGTAGCCAATCTAATTATGTCATATTCCAGCCAGACGGGTTAGATTAGAATTACTCCCAATGTTAATCATTGAATTGGAGACTGATACAGTGCAGAAGGAGGCCATCCAGCCCATTGTGACGCTGCTGGCTCTTTGAAATAGCTGACATTCCCTTGCTTCCTTCCCCATAGCCCTGAATTCGAAAGAAAATCAAGTATTTCCCTTTTGAAAGTTCTGGTTGAATCTGCTTCCATGACCCTTTCCAGCAGTGCATTGCAGATCACAACAACTTACTGCGTAAAACATTCTCATCTCCCCCTGTCTTTTTTGTCAATAATTTTAAATCTATGTCCTCAATTCGATATTGGTTTAAGGGAGAGAAGGATAAACAAAGGAGATGTGGGAAAGATTCTGTCTGTTTAAAGTTTGTTTAAGAAGCTGGTGTTAAAACCTTTTGTTTTAAGAATGTTAAATAACTTTTTCTTTAGTGTTTGGTTTTATTTGAAAATGTGCCTGAAGGAAGAACAAGAAAAATCACGTAATTTACCAATTTAAAAAAAAAACACGTGCTATTCTGTTCTGTGTGTAGTGAATAAGTATTATAAGTTAATAACTCTAAATTAAGTTTATACTAGAAAGGTTAACTAACCTGTTAGGTTGAAAAAACTGGAAATTTCATTCGTGGCTACAATGAACTTTCAAGTTGATTATGTCAAGTTTTGAGGGAGTCTTTACTTCCAGACATAAGAGTCGTTCATATAACATTGGCAGTTTTGATTTTTAAATATTTAGTGCAGTGAATTGGAATTTGGAATCATCTTTGCTATATTAAAAAAAATCCTTGGATTAGAAACCTCTCACAAAAATTGCTAAAAGTTTGGAAACAACTGGAGTTTAATGCAAAATGTTGTCTTTCCTGATGGAGATGCTTTCCTTTGAAGTTGATAATGTTACTAATAATTTTGTTGTTTTCAAGCCCTAAGGATGCCAAAATAATTTTTAAAAACCGTTTAAAATGTAGTGTAGTTCTTTTCAATCAGAAAAGAAGTTACGTAAAGTGACGCAACTGAAAACGTTTTGCTCCGCCCCCTTGGAGACAAGCAAATTCCGCTGCAGCTATTGTTTTTCCATTTAATCCACCACACGATTTTTGCATTGCTGAGAGTAAAATTTATATTTATTAGACATTATTAAATTTAAAATTTCTAAATTGACAGATATAATTGGACAAATTAACCCATTGGGCTCAGGGGCAGAGCCACAATGGATTCTTTGTGTTTTTTTTAAGCAGTAGTGACAGTAGTTTCCAAGGCCACATGAGAACTGATGCCACAGCAAAAGATCAAGCAGCTTTAAGAATTTAAGAACTTAATTGCAGACAACAAATGTCACAGCATCTTTATCCATAAGACAAAGTTCTTGAGAAGGAGACATAGCTGCAAGCACTTCTGTTTTTAATGTAAAAAAATGCAGTATCACCAAGTCTGGGCATAAGAAATTGGAATCGATAAACAAGATTTAATTGATATGAGTGGTTATTGAAAGCACTCAAAGGGAAATTTATCTGATATTTAAGAGGACAATCAAAGTTTTAGACAAGGACAATAAAACAAAAACAGTCTAAGTGGTTTACTGTGTTGGACATTAGTAATGGGTTCTGGCCCATACCACTGGTACAAGAGTGTCAATATAAATTTGCGTTTCCGTTCCAGGAACAACAGTACACCTGGACGTGTCTCTCCCAGGGATTTCATACTAGTCCGTCGATACTCCACCAGCGGTTGGCACAGAGTAAGGAGGAGCTCCTTCGACTCCTCTGGAAGGTCGGAGTGAAAGTTAATCCTAAAAAGGCACAGATAATAAAGGAAAAGGTTTCCTATTTGGGAATAGTAAAACACAAAGAAAGCATGAGATGGAGCAGATGCGAGTACAGACAATCCTCAAACTCCCCCTACCGCAAAATATTAAGGCTCTGAGATCATGTTTGGGCCTCGTTGGGTATTGCATGAACCATATTGATGGATTTGCCTTAAAGGCAGCCCCTTTATATGATCTCTTAAAAAAGAACTACTACGTGCCTGGCGGACAATTTAATCTACCAGGGCGAACCCCATGAGTGTCAGGTTTTGACAGCAAAGGCCCTCAAGGGACCTTTTGTGTCAATATCATTGGGGGGTGTCCAAGGGAAGGAGCCAGCAATCAAGCCAGCAATCAAAATTTTTGTTGATGATTCCTCTACAGGGGAGGACACCTGAATAACATTGTCCGGCCGGTAGAAGTACTACCAGGGGCTACAGGAAGATGGAGATGGGGACAAGCGGTGGGTCTTTCTTGTAAATGTTACTATCGGACAGTGGGTATCAGTCGAATGCTCAAAAGGGACCACCTTAATGGACCCACCAGGGGGCCCTGAGTTCCCTGTATGGCAATGCGATGATAAAGACTGTAGAAACCGAATATGTGTGAAACCACATAATGATAGGGGCTATTGGCTCTATTGTGAGATTAAATGTTCAAGAAGCACTAAATACCACGGTTATCCCCACATCCGAATTACCAACGAGTGAGGTTACAATCCAGCAGCCACAAGTGATTGATCTCTCTTTCCCTGCTTTAACTGCAGGACCAGAAAATGGACTTGCGATAATAAAATTAATAAAATTGTATATGATAATATACAGCATGAATGGGTACTGGTAATATTGAATATCGCAGATATCCTGATACCTGGCTGGTGCCCTGAGAAGACCCTAGAGTTGTACAAGGTACTACTGCAACAATTGCTGAGACAAGAAGTTGGTGATGAGGGAATAATAAAGGGAAAGGAATGCAAACGTAGTTTAGTGAATGACGCAGCTACAGTCTTTAATACGGGAACTTCAATTGTCAATACTATAGATTTGGAAAATGTGGACCAGAATGTTAGAACTCTCAGCCAGCTAGTAAAGGATATTTTGAAAAAGGAACAAAAGGGACAGAGTGGTGTAGCTAAAGTAGGACAGGATTTGACGAAAACAGTGACAGGACTGGTGAGAGTACGGGAAGGTCATGCTCATACTATTAATGATATAATAGAAAAGGTGAAGGAGGTCCACGACATTTCAAATAATGAAAGTGTTTGTAATGAATACAGTTCATGGATGTTAGAACAAACAAAGGAAAATTTGAGGCAAATTGATGAGGGACAGGTGCCAGTTTGGATAAATGACACCCAGTTGGAATACTTACTAGTCACACAAATGATAAAATTATCAGGTGTCAACTCAGAAAACTTGTTAAGGTATGGAAAGGTCAGGAGTGTGTAAATACAGGATCTATGAGTATTGGAGTAGTGTTGGGAATACCTGTAATTCCGAGAGATAAGTTAGGGATGCAATTATACGAAGTAGAAAATATAGGGGTGATAAGGGGAAAAGATTACATAAAATACTATGATATTTTACCCTATGTTGTGGAAATTGGAAAAGAGGTAGTTGGAACAACATTGTTTGAGTGTAGTCTGGAAAACCAGGTGGTCATATGTCCTCATCCTATATATAAAACAGCGGAATCAAAATGTGGATTTAATGCCACTGTAAATTGCACCATGGAAACTAGGAAAGCATTGTCAGGGATAACCCATGTGGCCTATATGGGAAAGGGGAGATATTGTTTAATCACCACGGTGAAGGAATACCAGTATGGACATAACCGGACTTGTCCACTGAGCAGCACTATGTTCTATCTCAACCCATAAATATCAACCAGAGTAGGGAAGATGGAGTTGGTAGACATACATAAACGAAAGACAGAAATGATAACTGTGACAGAAAGTATTAAGTCGGACTTGATAAATTACCTCCGGGACTATGAATATACTATTCAGCTATTGCCCACATGCTTGGGTAAGGAGAGACAGCAGCTAGAAGTCATTGCTGTAGTGTACTACAATCTGGAACAACAGTCGAAGAAGCTCCAAGATGAGATTGATGAGATAAACGATTCTACCTGGTGGGAGAATTTATGGAACTGGGGGTCAAACGTGCAGATACACCCCTGGTTTAGAATTATCTCCCATGTTCTGATAGTGGTTTTGGGTATCATGGTGATATATGTGACATACATAATGTGGAAACTTAAGAAATTGATTAAGGAATGTGAGAGGATGTATGAACACAGGTTGGACAGTTACCTTAAAGGCAA